>NW_008794155.1:4475571-4513026 GCF_000699145.1 Aptenodytes forsteri | reverse complement strand
CGGCTGAGGGAACTGGGATTGTTTAGCCTGGAGAAAAGGAGGCTGAGGGGAGACCTCATCGCGCTCTACAACTACCTGAAAGGAGTTGTAGTCTTTTCTCCCAAGTAACTAGCAATAGGACGAGAGGAAATGGTCTCAAGTTGCGCCAGGAGAGGTTTAGATTGGACGTGAGGAAAAATTTCTTTACTGAAAGAGTGGTTAAACATTGGAACAGGCTGCCCAGGGAAGTGGTGGAGTCACCATCCCTGGAAGTATTTAAAAGACATGTAGATGAGGCGCTTAGGGATATGGTTTAGTGGGCATGGTGGTGTTGGGTTGACGGTTGGACTCGATGATCTTAGATGTCTTTTCCAACCTTAATGATTCTATGATTCTATTCTATGGGAAGAGTTGATATTATCTTTATTTTACATGGCTTCTGGAAAAATTTGTATATCCTACAGTCTCAAACTTCCCACAGTAAAAAAGTAGCTTCTCTGCTCTTTGGGATGCAGCTGTTTGGAAGATGTTAGTCATGAAAGGAGACGCAATCTCAAAGGTAGCAGGGCCCAGTCAATAGATAGATAGCTTTTAAAGATGAGGGGTTGAGAGCTTGGACTGATCTGTCTGCTCAACAGTCAGTCAGCACAGGGAATGGAGAACCAGGGTGATGTCCATAATGACATATGTTGCTATGTGGACTGGCACTCCACTTGGAGATTTTTCGGGCTATTCGGCTTCATTCCTATATATAATGCTCTGTAATAATCAATATTATGAATCATGAATGTGTTCATCGGGTTGGACAGGTGTATGTCCAATAGCTTGGGTTGCAACCTATTGACTGGTTGCAGATGAAGCTTAAAAATTAGCTGCCAGAGAGCACTTCCCACAAGTGCACAAAGCAGCTCCACTCAGTGGAGTGCAATTAAAAGAAGAGGCCATCGTGCTGTTGTAGAAAGCGTCAATTGTGCATTCATCAGTCCTCCAGCAGAGTCCCTTCATTCCTGCCAAGGCTCCCTCTGTGCCTCTCTGTCTGCTTAGATTGCTGCGCAGGAATGTAAGTCAGCTAACAAACAGCGAATTTAAGGGCTAACGAATAGTGCTTTGTTGAACGCTCCTTTTGATATAAGTTCAACCATGGTCAAATTTGCCCACAAACAAAGCTGAAGGGCTAGTAAACGCACTGGAGAGAAGAAGAAAATTGTAGTGACCTATAATATCAGGACACATGGAAACTTGCAATTATGTCATGCTTTGGAGTGAATTAGCAGAGAGAAAATTAGTGTAAAAGGGTACCTAGGAAATTTTGATAGATTACACAGAAGTCTGGTGGTATTGTTCTGATATTTCACACAAGTGTGACATAACTGTGTTGTCATTGCCAGGAAGTGCTTTGTGGGATTTTAGGACAAGAAAAAACCCCAAAAACTTATGGGAAAAGTTCAACTTCTGCTGTTTGTAGATTGACACCTGATCTGTGAAGGGGAAATAGTCCAAATTTGAGGTGTTACTTTATTTTAATGCCAGATGGCAACCACCACCACAACTGGTAGGTGCAATATGTAGTCCAAGCATCTTTTAAAAAACTGAAACGAGCTGACATACAGAACCTTGCCCAGTGCTTCCTGAAGGTAGGCAAGGACTTTGTAAGAAGTTGAGGAACAGAAAATCTTCATTTTCTGTAGTTCAGAGAAAAGTTTTGGGTTTTTTTATCATGGAGTTCTCTTGCAATAAATTCAACCTTACACTGCTGAAAGGGTATTAAATCTTGGTTTTCAGCAGGAATTCAAGAACCAGCTACTGACCGCTTGTTTTATTTATTTAACCTTCATAGGAAGACATGTAGGGCTGAAGCCATCACAGCTGCGCCTACAAACGTACATCATTCATGAGCTTTCTGTATCTGCCACTAGTACAAAGTGCACAGAGTATCATGGATGTTAGAGATAGTGAGAAAAGGACTGAGCTGATTTTAAAATTATTTTCTTCATTTCATCATGGAGACAGAGTAACCATTTTCTTTCCCTTTCACATACTGAAAATAAGTTTTCGTAAGAGTTTTTAGCAGCTAATCCACATTTTATTACTCTCTTCACTAACTCTGAGGAAATATGTAGCTTATTTTAGTGAAAATTCACTGTAGATTATGGTAGCTTGAAAGTTATGTGATGAAACTCAAAACCAGACTCAGTGCTGGAGATTTTCTACTTCATTTCAAATGAAAGGTGTGCCAAGCTCACAAATATTCCTACGAAGGCAGCCAAGCAAGTGCAGGATAATACTGCATCTGAGTTTTGGTTGTCACAAATAACTAAAACCCCAAGCCAAGCAAACTTTTGTTCACGTAAAAATCCAAACAGCAGTTGGAAAAAAGCTCACAAAACCTCTGTTACACTTCTGATTTGTCTACCTGCTTTCCCAGAGCACCTTCTGCGGTACAAAGAACAGCCAAAGTAATGTACCTCCTCTCTCCTACACTGAAGTGAGTTGGACAAAACGTGTACACACCATTTTAAAAAGCATTAAATGGATATTCAGTGTAACTGCATATTTGGTCACATTCATTCATATTAAATAAGAAATATGTAAAGTAAGTAAAGCTACTGTGTTCCTCTGGAGATCACATCTTTTGTGCAGACTGCAACACGCTTCAAGAGATTTTCGTTGTAGCTTTTGCTTAAGACTGCCCCCACTATGACAATTCAACTGCAGAGCAGCGTAGTCTAATTTATTTACTCTAGAAAATAATCTACCAAGTCTCACCCAGTAATACAGATTACAGCCGTTTACATATGTTTGAAATATTGCTTAAAAAGGTATAGATAACTCAGAGTCTCTCTATAGCATGTAATCAGTAGAGTATGTACTGATACTGATACTCTGCAGATACTCTACTGATACTCATAATCTACAGTATGAAGAGAGAGAATCTATTCATCATAGATTATTATTTATAAAAAACAGTCTAATTCTGTAACCTTTCATTATCCAGGTCAGAACAGATCAGTGAACTGATAAACACGCTGGGGAATCCAGATGTGCCTTTCTTTACCAGAGCAAAGCCTGCCTGCTCTGCATCCTCAGATATACAGTTACTACCCTTCTTAAATAAAGACAAGCTCAGTAGATGTAGGGAAGCTACTGTCCATGTGTTAGGGCCTTTGGTAGTATTTAAAGGTGCAGACTTTTAAAGTTGGATTGATACATCCCTAGCTATAATTAAAAAAATGTTATAATGAATTAATATAATAATCATGTAAATGCACATTCCAAAACAGTCTGTGGTGCAAAAGAGTTCCTTCATCATTACCTAACTATTTTAACAAATGAAGATTTTTATATTTAATCTGAATCCCATGGTATGTATTATTCATCGTTACGGTCACATACTACTTGGTATTTAATTTCTTCACTGTGTGACTGAAGCACTGTCAATGTCAGTGATGCACTGAGGATCTATGGCCATTCAACCAAAGCAACACATTGTGCTGGTGAGATGATTTAAATACATGACAGTAGGTACCTGGGTATCCAAACACTCTGGTCTAGCCAATGTGAAGCCACAAGCTGTGCTGAAGCAAAGGGCAGAATCCCAGGTGGGAGACTCAGTCTCTAGGAGGCAGACGGGACACTTCCTCATTAGGTAACTTCTGAGTTATCGCTTGTCTTACTTTTGTTCTTCATACAGAAAAACTGCAACTTATTTCAGGCTAAAAAAATATTCAAGCACTGCAAAGCACTTGAGAAGTGTAATACAAGCTATGAAGAGAAAGACAACAAGCACTAATTGTTTTTCTGTGTGGCATTTCTTTTATTTCTGAGGCTATGCTCACATCATGGCACGCTATGACAATTTTGTTAGCTAAGACTTAGGAGATGGCCATATTGCATCTTATTTTGTATTTGCAAAGAAAGCACACACAGGTCCTTAGAGTGAGGTCCTTTACCTCAGCTAAGGTAAAACCGCTCCCTAACCTGCAAGAGGCTGATGAACTCCAAACCAAGGAACAGCTCACTGAAAACAGAAATTGTTTTTAAGTTGTCATTTTAGTCTGGTGTCCTTTGTGAGCTTGATACCACTTAGAGTTTCATTTCACATGCTTTTAAAATGTACGGGTTCTTTTGGTAAAAAAAACAAGTTTCCCTAAAGCATGCAGTGATGCAGACTTCCAGGACTGCTCCATACACAGAACTTCTCACTGGGGTGGGCAGGGAAGAAGGGTCGGACTCAGGGCTCCCATCCGACCCTCACCCTTCTCCCCATGGGAACTCATGTCCACTGACACACTGCGCTCATCTGCCCCCTCTGCATCTCTTTCCTCTTTCAATGCTCTTTATATATACTGTCATTTCCTGGTAAGTCGACATGCTATTTGTGCTGTTTTTACTATTTTGTTTACATTTAAACTTCCTCTTCTTTATAATTCCCTGGACATATTTACATTCACATTGAAGAGTAACCCCCCTGGGTGCAGAGCAGCACACTGGGAAGTTCTGGAGGGCTTCCTGACTGGGGGGAGCAGCTCATTGCCGTTCTATTTTAAACTCGATGTTTGTTAGTTATCTCCAAGATAACATCAGGCACTGACTTACATGGATCAAGGAGAAAAATCCAGTTCTCCTTCATTAAAAGTGTTTGCCCTATTCTGCCTGAAGCCAATATACAGTAGACATAAATTTCAGAGCTAATGAATGGTGTCTCAAGGAGCCGAGCTTTAGCAGGGAGCATTACTAGAGTTCTGTCATGAAAGTAATTTCTGTCCTTGCTGAATCCTGGATAAACAGAGGTTTTAAATGCTGGAACAGTGTCAACAGTTTTATAAAGCTGCCACCATTTATTTACTTGTGCAGCAGAGTTTGAAAGAGTCTAAAAGAGAGTATGCTTGTAAATTACTCTGCGGAACGGGGGACCAAAAGATGTGTGACTGTTTTGTGTAACTAAAAGGGAACGAAGGAAACTATTAATAACATATGCGACCTGTGTTATTAATACCCCATGTTATTTCTGGTGTTAAACAGGCAGTATCTTCAACTTCACATCTTCAATTCCACAGATCCATTTGTGGCCTTAGCTCTGCTCACTGGGGATACCTCTGAGCAGATCACACGGCTTCATGCACAACACAGAAAGAGTAACCAATGCATCTGTCTGCCAGAATGAATTCTGATTTTTAAACATGGTTTGTCTCATTTAATTCCAAGTTGGGACTACAAAAAGTAACCGAAAACTGATAATCGGCGTGTAAAGAAAACACAGATTAATGTCAGGCGAGAACAGAAAAACCCTAGTGATGCTCACCAGATTTTCTATTCCTGGTCTGTCTTTGTACAGTATATAACCAGCTATGTAAGATGTCTAAAACACGGAGCTTTGGAAAATAAAAGACTTTCCCCTTACTATTTTCCCACTCTCCATTCTCCTTGTAGTGATATATCCTACAAAAGGGAGATTTATTGAGGCATGTTCCAATAAATGCTGTGCATTAGCTACAGCTATATATATCCTTAACATGTCAATCCTTGAAGTTCTGTACTTCACACAAATTTTTATTACAGGAGCCCAACTCCGCAGTTCTTACACTAATTGTTCCCTCACTACAATCCATGAAGCATTTGCCAGGGTTAAAATTTACAGGTAAAACCACAGACTATCAATCTCTGTGGGAGCTTCAGTCAGACAATAGACAGAAAGTTTGCTATGCAACATGGTTCTCTTGGCAGGACCCTAGCTAGAGGATGCTCTGCTATGAAGGATGAGCCAGAGTCTTTGCTTTGGATAACCACTGAATTAAAAAAATCCTCTAAAGCAGAACTAGATTGTACCTATCTATTAAGTACTGGCAGCGATTAGTAAATATTTTGCCAAACAGATGTTTGATTATTACTGTAGGGGGAATAGCTGTCCAGAGACAGCTCTGGAGTCTTGATTATGGGTGTCAGGATGGTGCTTGCCTGCAGCTTCTGAATTGGGCAACCGACACGCAGTGAGCAGAGCAAGGCACCTCCGTACTCAGCATGCTGGCTACCGTGCAGCCCCATTTGCGGTACCTCCCCTCCTTATTCTGTGAAGGCTTCAAAGGCACCAAAATGCAGCACCCCACACCTCGTGCCAGACTCCGGGCTCCATAGACATAGACATTGCAACACCCCAGACTTTTATGGGCCCCAGTCTTAAATGCTCTCTTGGAGAACGGAGCAGAGTTCACCCAACAGAGTTTCCCCCTTCCCTCGCAAAGCTCAGTATGAGCTGATCCTTGTTGTTGCAGTCTCGGCTCAGACAGCAACAGGAGCTGAACAAGGTGTTTCCCTACCTAAGACATGAGCCTTTATTGAGCCTTTCTTGAGGGTCATATTTTGAGCCCAGCTGCTCACACTAGAGCATCAGTACGTCATCCCTGGGCTGGTGACAGAAAGGTCACACAAAGTGCTGAGAGCCAGCTGAAAGGTACGGCTCTAGCTCAGCCTTTAATTTATCCTGGCCCAGCAGAAGCACTGGGGAGCACTGCACAGGGCAGCAACATACTTCCTATCTTAACTTTTGTCACAAGCTGGTGAGTTCAGAGAACTTAGGGAGAAAAACCCAGCTACCTGATAGATTTTCCTCAGGATTATAAAATTCTAATTAAGATTTTCAATGAAGTTATTAAAAGTATGGGTTAAACTGAAGTCCTTGTCACCAAACATGGCAGAGTATTAAAACATTAGACAATGAAGCATAAACAACAATGTGCTTCATTCGTCCATCTACTTTACAGTCAGCTGAAAGAGTATTTAGGTCATTATATTTAAAATGCCATTGCATTAACTCATCTCTCAAACACCACAGCATCCAGACGTTAGCAGATCTACTAGGTTTCCTAATGCCTCCCTGGAAAGATAAAGAAGTTCTGATTACTACGACAAAATATTTCATAGAAAAGTTGTTCATAGATATTTTGGTGGCTTCTAAATAAACGTCTTATGTCAAGCCACAGCTGAACTCTGTGATATGTAGAGAATTGATGTAAATTGATACGAATTAAGGAAGAAGCGGACCGACACCAGGAGCGCTGCTGTCTGTGTTGGTGACTGATAGTGAGGATAGTGATGATAGGCAAAGAGGTTTGGCTGATGTCAGAAATGTGATTTCAGGATGTCAAATTTGAAAAACGATCCCACAGGAAACACAGCCAAGACCTGGAATAAGAGAGGAAAGATTACAGAAGAGCACGAGAGATTAAAGATAACAAACGACAAGCATGAACGAGAGAGAGGTGCCTGCACAGAGCCTCTCCAGCATGAGCTGGAAGTGCAGTGCAGTGCTGGGAGCTACACTCAGGAACCCAGCGGTGTCTATGTACAGCTGTTAGCATTGACAACACTCTGCAATTTAGACTGCAAGGGAAAAAACCACATAAAAATAATAAAGTTCTTAAAAACACATTTTATAAACCAGACACAAATCCAGAATTTAGATGTATGTCAGGATTGGAGGAGAATGTAATTCAGAAGAGATTTCCCTGTTTGTATTACACTTGTCTACTTTTGAGTATCGCTCCATCAAACATGCCAGCAAGAACTCTTACTCCTAGTTCAAAAATGTTTTAAATTGGGGGATTTCTTTGCCCAGATCAGGTCTCTCTACCTGACCTGTTTCCTCAGGACTTCTAAGCTTCTGCAGAACAGACTTGTATCTTGCACTACTGCAGTTTACAACCTACACAAGTGAAAACCACTGCTACTGGTAAATGGAGTAAGAAAATTAATAATATCAGTACTGACTTCCATGAATATATGTGTATGTGAAGCAAAAGTTCAGTTTTGAGAAAAAAGATGTAACATGAATAAATGCAGGTAACGCTGAGCGTACACAGGGCATGGAGCATCACTGCCTCCGAGGTCCACAGGCACCTGCTGTGTCATACAGTCCCGTCCACCAGCAGTCCAGCAAAGCCCTTAAGTTAATGTTTGCTAGCTACCCAAACATCTTTGAAATCATGTCCTCAACCATCAGTAGCAGTTACAGGGAATATCCACCTTTTAGCAGCTGCATTCACTGAGTGTCTTTTTTGTCCTGTTTTTCCTTTACTTCCTTCAATCAGTGTTTTCTGCATGTGCCTTATTAGGTACTGGCATTGACTAGTAAATATTTTGCCAAACAGATGTTTGTTTGATTAAAATTATGGGGGAACTAGATTGATTTCTGTGCCTGTGACTGTATACTGTAAATAACGTCTCTGCTTTTGAATACCTACGAATTAAAAATAGGAGATGTGCAGTAATAAGTTGATGATAAGGCTAGAAATGTCTGCAGTGACTCACCTGACAATCAGCACATTCAAATGTGATACGGAGAAAAACAAACCCTTTGAGCCAACCGGACCTTACTGCAGAATATCTGAAGGCTTTAGCTGGCCTGTCATCGTATGTGCAATCTGAGCTTTTCTTTTCCCATATGTCTGGCAGTCTGCAGATAGACCATATGGAATCACAGCAGCAAACTGCAGTAACCAAGGGACTATCACTATCTAGGATGATACCCTGAAGGGTCAGACAGGCTTTGCCCGCTATTTGTGACAACAGTTTTACCTGTAAGGTGCTCCTTGATTGTTTTCCATAAAACAGAGAATAATTCACAAAGCCATTCTTTACTCTCATATAGAACATAAAGAGTCCTTAGTAAAATTTAAGATTTATTTACAAATAAATAAATAAAATCTTCCATCCTTTTTATTTTTAGAAGTAAACTTCTTTTACTATACACTGCTGACACACTGCATTTCTGTTCTTGCTTCTAAAAACACATAGCTATTTCCAGAGTTTATTTTCCTATTAAGCTTTGAAGATATTCAACATATTCCATATAATACGTCTTTTAAAGTATCATTTTATGTCATATTTTGGAGCCTGAAGAGTGGATTACATAGGAGAAATGAACAGTAGATGGAGAAGTTTGAGAAGGATTCAAGTCACATTTCAAAACTAAAATCCCCAAATTGGATTTTAAAGCCCCAATCTCAGGGAGGATTCGCCATGCAATTTTATTTCTGTCCTAGGCAAGGCCAAGAATCAGAACACAATCCAAAGAAAATATAGGTTGCAAAGATTCTTTCCTCAAAACTCAGCCTCAGCTGAAGCTATATCCTATGCAGAGATATTATGATTAGGGAGAACTGCACAGTACTGGAATATCAAGAAAGTGCAGCAACTGGATGAGTGTTATATTACTGCCACAGAACCAGAAACGTCCCTGTTTATGACCTGTGACCAGGTGGCTGCTTCTGCATGAGGATAACATACTGCGTTAATGGACGAATCCATGTCTCTTTCCAGGGCAAAATTCCTTCCAATGCTAAAGGGAACTTTAGCAGAAACACAAAATGTAACTAAAGAAAATTGTTTTCTGTAGCATTTGCTGCGAGAGCCTGATGAAACCCCTTGTGTCTTACCCAAATGCGATTACATTATATTGCCTGCTTATGTTGAGTGGTTATTAATCACTTTTAAAGCCAATTTGTGAATTTGGCTTAGAAATCTGTTCTTACAACATCTTTGCTGTTCTCCTTGCCTTTGTTTAAATTGATAAAAAATACAATGAAAAACATTACTAAAACACATGTTGTATTCTTTTTCAAATTAGCATGAAAACTCAAACTACCTTGCTTCATACAGGGAACTTTACATGCAATTTTATTTTCACCCATTTAATCACAAAGTAAAATTTTGTTCCTCTCAAGCTTCTGTTTCCATAGTTAGACAAAACCAGACACCAATAGGAGCATCTTCTAATTTTTAAAATCCCCATTCTCCTGCCAAACATTTGGTTTAGCTCAATCACACAGACCAGCTCCAGGGTTTTCACTGCATAAATAGGAGTATGATAGTAAGTGACAACTGACTAAAAAATAATAGGTTAAGTCTGATCATTCAAAGTTAAGTTTCTTCCAAACTACACTATTTTCTTACAAGTTTCTGAGATGCAGTTTAGAAGTATTTCTGGATTTGTTCAAAATGTTTCATTTGCCTCCATAAGCAAACATTTTCTCCCACTACAGTGAAACAAACAGGAGAATGAAATCAACTTCATTATATTTATTTTATTTTGTAACCTCTGGTCAGCTCTATCTGATTTTAGTCTGTGTGACAGAACATTAAAAAGACATGATATTTATTTAATTTAGCACTCACTACTTTTTGAGCAACAAATGATAACTTCCTGCAACAAATGATAACTTCCTGCTTACTCTTGTTTACTATGACTTATTCAGGGGTATTGTGCTTTAAATAGCTGAAGTCCATAGGATGTCAAAATCCGGAGCTTGGACTGGAATGCACACATATCTTATTAATTAACAAGGCCTGGGAAAATAAATGGGATAGAGAAAATATATTTGGGCTCTGGATTCAGCCTGAGAACGGAGTCAGCATTCAGATTCAAAGCCAAATCAGAGCTAACATTCAAGTATGCATGGAATGAGGTCCCTAGCAGTGGTTATTGTAAGAGTCCTACTCGAACTGACAGAGATCTCCTGACATTTTCTTCATTTCTAGCCAACTCAGAGCAACTTTCTTGATTTCTTTGTCTCTTTATTAACCTGGTTTTAGACCCAGGGATTGATATCCCAGTCCTGCAAATTTGAATCATTCACCTAAGCTGATCAGGCTCTCTTTGGGAAGAATGTTACCAAGGAGAAGAGGTGCTATTGCAAGTTGCCTGCGCGTCACTAAGTGCTGTGCTTCTTTTGAAGCTAGGCACGAAGCAAGGAGCTTGTCTCATGATAAGTAGCTCTCTGCTACTTGAGCCCTTTTTTTTCATACGAGAGGTAAAACTGAGCACGCTCTGTCCACTTGCAGCAATGAAAAATGAGAAAGCCTTGAATCTTGCCCCAGCTTCATCTTAAACTACATTTTGTCCACCTGCATATGTACTTCCTCCTGGCTAATGCTTATTGCAACATTTTGCAAGAACTGCCAAACGAATGAATAGAGAATATCTTACACTCGTGATATGGCTGGGCTTTGTTTGCAAAATAAATGATTCTTCCTTCAATAAAAGCCAAAAGAAAATGTAACTGCCCATTGTAGTGACTGTCCTGCATGGCCTTCGTGACTCTTCCCTGGAGAATGGGCTGATAATCTCTGGGTTTTTTAATCAGATTTCCAAAGTATTTGCACAGCTTTGATGCATGGGAACATATGTGGGAGCTCTGTGCATCACTCCCAGCAGACAGTCCTCTATGTCCACACTTCTCCCAGTAATTTACCTTTCTGCATTTTAGCTTGTGCTTTGGCAAAGAACGTACCTGAGAACATGCATTTCTGCTTCAACCTCCGTCTACAGATTTTCTTTCTTAGTTTTGCCCATACCCAAAATTTGAGGGATACTTCTTTTCTTTGCTCTTCTACATGAAGTTTTTGTTCAAAGAAATCACTGTCCTTTTGAAAGCTTGAGGGCACGTGAAAGCAGTCTCTCTATATTAAGAATCCCCGGTGGGAAATCCATAGTTGCATTCCCTTCTGCATCAGCACCAGGAAAGCAGGAACATGAGGTCACCAACAGCAGCGTAGAGCAGATATAACCCACGGTCAGACGCTTGCCCCAAGAGGGTGAAATTCAACCCAGGTGATCAGAACAAACACTTTGAATGCAAAAGTTATATGAAGATTTGTATAGTATCTCAGAGTATTTTTCTTAAATCACGTCTGCCCTTTCCCATGCCCATATATATTGTTGCATATTTTGGTTTTAGTATTCTTTTATATTCTTAATCATTCTTTGAAGTAGGTTGTTTGAATTGTGTCACTAAATTGTCTGTAGAAAAGATGCCATTCCATTATTTGCTGTATATAATAATGTCAGTTCCTTATATTGGATTGGATTCCTAGCCCCATTTTTGCTTTCTGAAAAACTAGATTCAGTTTGGAAGCCTTTCCATGTGCAGAATTCCCTCCTGGATTAGCAAGGCTGATGTCACCACTGTGCAATTCTGGGTTAAGCCGCAGTAACTCCCCTGATCTCAATAAAGCTGCAACAGCAGAAAACTCCAGTAACGCAACAGTGAGTCACACCCAGGCAGCTCTACATGTGGAAGGGTTCTGGATGTGTCCAAAGAGTAATCAACGAATGCTTTTCATTTTTTACCAAATGCTGGCTGCATTATACTGCGAAACATGGATTCAATATGCCAATGTACACTTAGAAAACTTACTTACACAAAAAAAAAACCCCAAAGCTGATTTTGATGTTAGTGATCTATACATATCAGTGACCTGAAGCTATCTGAGAGACCAAAGGTTATCATGTTATAAGGCAGCAAAATTGATTAAATTTTCCTAATGAGATGAAGTCACAGCATATCAATCCTTAATCAAATAGTGTCACATATGGCTTTCTTCTCAGTTTGGTACCTTGGCTATAGCACCATGGGACAGGCTCCAAGTTTTTTATCAAGAACGTGCTTGTGATTTCTGCCCAAGAACAAAACAGGAATTCAGTGTTGCACCCAGTGTTTGCAGAACCGACAGGTTGTGTCGATTGTAGATCAGTTTGCATATATATGTTAGACTTTCCTCTTTCCATAACCCTCTTCTTTTCCTGTAACAGTTCATACTGAGGGACTGCTTAGAAAAAAGAGTGCAGGGAATTGCCCAGCTTTAGAAACAACAAACATCAAATTTAATGTGCCCAACATCGTTCTATTTAAAGCACTGGTAAACGAGCCAACAAACTACTGTCCATGAGCATTACATCACATGTTGCCACGTTTCTCTGAGGCTATGTAAAGCTGTAATATGTTCACTAACAAATTGCATGGTATGTTCAGGCCATATGGCACACTGGAATTGTACAGTACAATGCTCTAGTTATGGGGGTACGTAACAATCAATATCTGACATGTATATCATCATGTGTTTATGAAATGTCTCCCATGGAGACTACATGTTAAAATAAACAGCGAATATTTTATTGCTTGCTCTTTTGTGTGCTTGTTACAATTTGGTTTATGTATTATTTGTTTATAAAATCATTTGTGCTAATAACCCAAAATGCCAACATATTTTTTATTTTCCTCTATGTCCTAATTTCACTGCTGCTGTGGGAATAGAGAGAAGGTGATTGGCTCCTGTTATTTTGTTTCAAAAGTTCCAGCTGCTGACTAATTACCCTGTCGGAAAAGCAAACACGGCTGTTTCCCATATCTACACTACATTTTCTTATTTCCAAATATGAAACTACAGGAATCCAAGGCAGTTAATATGTCAGGTTTTATTTACATAGCTCTTCAGTTATCATGTGGAGCAGCATCTCTGCCCAACCTTTTGGATTATAAAAGGATTTTGTTGAAAGATAAAATGCTAGGGAATGGGTTAAAGTATGTAAATAAATTTAAACAAACACATAAACAGAAAGCTGAACACTTGGACTATCTCTGTGCATTATGGCAAATGAAGCCATAATCTCCTGAAACCCCTGACAATGAGGTCTCTCCATTAGCTAATAGCCAGTTTTGAACACAGTCTTATAATAATTCTACCAACTATATAAACATTTTAAAATGAACACACACACATGTGCATAATCATTCCGATTTACAAGGCAGAAAATGTACAACATTATGTTTCACTGCCTATTTTTCATTTATTAAATTTTGAACAGTGTAAGCCTGCATGCAACTGTGCGACCCATGATAAAAATACCCCCTTGAAGTTAAACCAGCTTTGAGTTATCCACCCAGCTTCCTCACAAGGTGCTGTACCTACAGGAGCTGCCTTTCTGGGAGAGCAGACCTACCTTTAACAACTGAAGAAATGACAAGCCACGCAGGTCATTATACTGGGCTGGATCATTTGGGTTTCTGCAGCCATTCATTCTGGGTACGAAAATCCTGGATGTGCTCAATCAGAAAAGCAAGAGTGCGCTTTTCTCTTCAGCCCGAGCGCTGCTGCTCTTCCGCTTCTTGTCAATATTTAACTAGTTTGTCAAGTTGGATTATATCGCCTGTCCTAAATCCTACTCCGTTAATTCCAACTAAGTGGGTGTGCTTCCAACGCAGCCTCTTAGTCAAATATTGATAGCTTATCAAAGTCATTTGTTGGACCTGAAAGGTTTCTTCCTGAGTGCATTATCATATATAGGTGATACGGTTGCTAAACCAATGCAGAAGAGAAACCAACATGGTAAATAAAACAGCCGTGATTTCTGTGTTCCATAGCAACACGCACAGAAAACAAGGACTTTGTTGGATTTTCAGCATTTCTTGATGATTATTTGCCACAGAATGAGTCCTATATAAAAACATCATTCACAGCAATAGGAGAAATTCCAATATATACGTACTTTTCAACAGACCAGTATAAAATAACATGTTTTTTCAGACTTTGTTTTTAAAGGAGGCTGAAGGAAGTGCTTCCGCAGGGCGGATCCCACCCTCAGAGGTAGCCTGCAGCCACCCTCTCCCTGCAACTACCCCACCATGACCAGAGCTATTTCTGCTGACTGCAAACAAGCCATTTCTGTTTGACCCACTGAAGATGCAACTACAGACTACTATGAACAGGCTCGCATGAATTCATTTTTTGTTCCACTTATGTACATCTATTTGCAGGCCAAGTGTGTCTCAGGCACAGGCAATTTGCCAACACAATGGAACAAAATTTTGCTCTCCAAATTTAAAGGCACTAATAATATCAAGCAGCAAAAACAATGATGCAAAGCCCATATGCTGTTTCAAGCTACAGGAGTTAACATTAAAAAGTCAATTATTACCACTGCAATATTTTGTCTCAGGAGGTAGAACTTTTTAAAGAAATGTTACAATGTCTCAGTTTTTTGTTGGGGGAAAATGCTGACTTTTAACAGTAAAATTTTCTTATTCCAGAAAGGGATAGGATGCAAAAAGGCTCCAGGTTTCAGAATAATGTATACAAATATTCCTCACAGATCTCTTCTTCCCTGTCCTTCCTTTAAGCTTTTTTACAAAAAAGGGGTATTTGGAGCCAAAGAGCTTAGTCCAACCAAATAATGGGAAAAGTAGGATTCACACTGCTTGCAAGGAGCAGTGAAGGTACAAGAAGGTGCAGTCTACCTAGTCGTATTTCTCAGCTAAACTTCTGGAAGGTTGTGGCTGCTGGGCAATTTCCCATGTCTTTGATAATACAGAACATTTACATCCCTGTAAAGTTATCCAAAGTTATCTAGTCATTATTAATGACTAAGTCAGGTCTGAAAATTTCTATCTACACATGGATGTACACGTTGAGTCCTCATAATAAGTTAGCAGGTCAAAATCATCATAACTGTGCCTGACCCAAAGGCCACTGAAGCAACAGGGAGTTTTCCTGCTCATTCTCCAGGCTTTGGGCTGGGCCAGGCTTCACCAGCCCACTTACACCGGAGGCATTCAGGGTGGCTTACTTCCATTCCCATACCTCTGGCTCCAAGAGAACAAACTCTCTCTGACCAAAAACATCACAAGATGGTTCAAAGTTGATGTATAGGGTCTTGTCCGGCATGGCACAATTTCAGATCACAAAAAACTGGTAGAAGCTCACATCTGCCATTCAGATAGGTGGCCACTAACCTTCAGGTTATAGTTATAAGCCAGTGAAATTGTGTATGCAATACAAATGGTTATTCTAGATATAAAGGGATTCTTAACCTATATCCAATCTCTTGAGCAACTTAATTCCCCACCCCCTTCCCTGGTGCTTCTCTGAAACCCACAGCCTGCACTGAAATAGACGCTGAGCCTCAAACAGTCAAAAGCAATTTTGTAGTTCTAAATCCAAACCATGCACAATTGGTCTCTGAAACTAGTGGAACAAATGCTACTCTCTTGCAGCAAGATATTTTTGTCTTTGATAAATACTAACTGACGTGCAATAGTCATAGCAAAAGCAGCTGACCCATATTTCATAACTAGTGGAGCTCTGCAATGGGGAAGTTTTCTTTGACACTATCATTAGAAGCACCCAGCTGCTGGGGGCTGTGAGCCGGATCCCGCAGCAAAACTCCTTCTCACATCACTGAGTACAAGATCACCGCACGTGGTATAGACAGGAGGAAATGCATTGGAGATCACTTGACAGAAGATTTTAATGAGGTTCTTTACATCTTTTTAATTGGTAAAAAAAGAAAAAAGTGGAGATATTCCAGTTACATCTTATTAAATGTTATTTTTCACTGGGGAAACTCTGTGGGCTCATCACTATCAGCACATACAATCACGGGGAGGAAGCAGATACTGGGGCGGGAGTTTTGTCACAAGGATATTGTGTGATAGAGCTCACCTAGCTGCTGGGATTACAAGATAACACATCAATTTGTCATGAGGCCATTTTCAGCATAATTGAATTGCTGTTTTCAAAAAACCATCATTGAATGTAACTTTGGTGAAAATTATTTAATACCTGAAATCTGCAGATGTGAACAAGAATCTTTAGTAGATTCCTATTTTTATAAAATTCAAGAAAGTGCCAAAAATGCTAGACATCAGAAAATCTATAAAAAACACTACATTCTTGAGCCTATAATGATTTTTATTATGAAGCTGAAGCACTGCTAATGTTTTCAGGGTTGGGTTGAAGTTGGGGCGTTTTGTGCTTTTTTGCAAATAAATAATTTGATTCAAAGTTTGCAAACAAAAAGAGGAGTGCAGAAAACCTGAAAATAGTCAAATTCTGCCTAATATTTTAAGTACTATAAAATACCATGAACCTCAGAAGAAAATACTACAAATTTAGTACAGGAAAATCTTTGTTTACTTAATGCAATTCTGACAGCTTATTTATTATTTATTTATTTAAGTATTGCACAAGTTCCCCAGCCAAGCTGTTCAGGTTGCCAACTTGAATAGCTTTCCACATCTGCTGCCAACTGATGTCTCCCCTGACAGTATTCAGAGCTGAAGACCAAAAATTTCACATGGAGCAGAATTAGCTCTTTAATAAATGGGTCTGTGGAGCAGTTCAGCCTAGTATAAAGCAGCTGTTTCAGAGGTCATATGGCTTCTGGCAATTGTCTCCAAAACTTGCCTTTGCCACAGCATCCACGTCAAGGAGTTTCCCAGTGCTTCTATCGCAAGTCGCCATTTTTGCATTCTTAAAAAGTATTTTAAGCAAAATGGAGACCTTGAAGGCTGTATTTATGTTGCTCGACATTCTGGGTTGTTTGAGGAACAAGAGTAAATTCTGACCTTTAGATCTGACTGAAGATCTGTCATCCTTTTCTTGAAACCCATTTATGCATGTTAATGGTTTCGCACGTGCATAGAGGCAACTTTTTCCTGGTACACACTGCAACAAATGTAACTCACAGATTCACTTATGCATCTTAGACACATCAGTTGAGGTCTTACCATCTTACAATGACTGCTGAGCTAATTCTGTCAAACTCCCATTGCCCCCGGTGGACATTTGTCCAAAATGAAATGAAAAAAACCTGGACCATGCTCTGTGTTTGGGAGAAAAATGAACTGTCTTGGTAGCTGCCACATTTGTGTGCCAGAAATTGTTGTGTGGGATTTTAAAAGGTGCTTACTTTTGGCCTCTGTTCCCAGTGAAATCAGTCAGTGATTAAACTTCCATTGACCTCAGTGGGAACAGATTTAAACTCACATTAAGCATTTTAAAATCCAAGTGTGCAGGTTTTACGTATTGGACAACATACCTTTCCGAGCACTACTATAAACCCTTTTCTCCATCAAATCTATTGGCAATGCATCTTTTGCAGTAGATGTTGGAAGAGACTGAATAAGTGCAATTGTTTTTCAATGTCACTTAAATAAATTGCGTATAGTGCCACAGGCTGAATAAGAAGAGACAATTTTTGATAAGCTCACAATGTTTTTCTTTGTCTTAGAATGGGCTCATTAAACTTTGAACAGTCTACACCGTGCAGCACCCGACATAACTGCCGTTCTAACACTGCCATGTCTGCCCCATCACACAACAAACCGAACATGACTTTTTCATGAGAGACAGTAAGAAATGTTCATCAATTATTAAAGTTTTCTGTTCAGTATGTATGGTTGAAAAAACATATAAATGAAAATAAAATATCTCTTCCTACATGTCACTTACACACACAGTAAATACTTTGGTTTTCTTATAGTAGGTCCAGCCACCCCAATACCTTGTTTGGAGCACTGTCTGACATCTATAGTTCACCTTTTTAGGCATGAAGGAATTCAAGACCCTCACTGCTGTCCTACACATAGTTATGGCCTTGGGCTAAAAAATAAATACCTGCCTTTCACAGAATGCAGTAGGCAGTTTAGCATTTCCAGAAATAAAATAATACTTTCTCCATATCCTCTAGTTTGATCTTTTCAGAAAGAATCAATTAGGTAAAATATCTCTGAAACATTAAATATTTTGAATGCGACAATGTTGATAAAACTGGTGGCACACACAGTGTGGAGAAGGTAATTAGTCCTGCAGTCCAGCGTTCCCTCGCATGAGTGGGAACACTCTGCCTGTGCAGCTTTCAGTGACCTGAAGGTCATTCTTCTGTATAAGAACATTTGCTACAAGGAGGTCACTGAGCTTTTTTTAAACCAACAGAGAAAACAAGGAAACTGCTTTCCTCCTCTGCCAACTTCTCTGCAAAGCATCACCATGTCGCTTCCAAACTTCTGCTGCCTTCTGCCCCAAACTGTAACCTGAGCAGTGGACACTTCTTTTATTCTTTGCCCTTCATTGCCTTTCATCAAGAAAGCATCTTAACTTTCTTGAGGTGGAAAAGACCCTCCTTTGACCTCACTCTTCTCAGTTTTTCTGTATTCATGGATGCCAAGGGAGAATGATGAGGAAATTGCTTGTTTCCTTCCCCCCCCCATTCCCACTCATGTCTCCCTATTTCCCAACAGCGGTCACAGTAGTGCTTGTAAAAGCTTATCTCCTCATTGCCTCACCCTGTACATCCTATACTTCCCTTATCTCATCCAAGAGATAGCGCCTCAGCTAGTACAGTGAGTATTAGCTCATTCTGGGGTTCTGTAGTGGATCTGAGGTGAGTGTGTCACCATTTCCCATGGTATCCATATATTGAAAGGCTGGAAAATGTAACATCCAAGTATTGGCCAGCCAAACTTGGCTTAATGCAAGATTGAAAGAGATCACAGCCCAGGGAAGGATGGCTGCAGGCCATAAATGCAAATAGCTGTGTGATTAATAACATGTTATACCCATAAAATTTAAATCAAATGTTGGTCAGCTGAAGGTCATTAAAGAAAGAAAGCCCCTTAGTTCTCTTTTACTCTGCTCTGAAAGACTGATACTCACCAGTGGGAGGTACAGTGGACTAAGAGGAAAACCACACAGATTTAAAAAGATTTTGTTTCAAAAAAGAAAAGGGATTTGCTGAATATTATGGTGAGCCTAACCTGTGCAAGGAAAGCAGTAATAAACTATAAATTACCAGGAACAACAAAAAAAATCCTTGTCCACTTGAGTGACTATTGTCAATACGTATCACTTACCTAGCACGCGGAGAGAGCACTCGCAGCACAAACATTATAAAAAGGCCAAACTTTCTAGAGTGCTCTGGATACTTTGCCAGCTTTTGTAAGCAGAGTTCAAGAAATGTGAAACTACTTACTGTCAAATGGCTGCCTACTGACTGTGAATAGTCACCTTTTACAAGAGCTAGAGAGGATTTGAATGTTGTTTCTACAAGACTTTAATTCAGAGTTCCTCAAAGCAGCGGAGGAGGCTTTGCATACCTAAGTGCAGGTACCGTCAGCTGTGCAACACATCAGGTCACTGTAGTATGAAATAACTTCTGAATAAACAGGATCTGCTTAATTTGACCACTATCTCCTGTATGAATCAAACCATGCTTGCTGGCAGTACAAATGCCAGCCTTTTTTTCATCTCTACTGCTGGACTGAGTAGAAATTTGCTGGATTTAAACCAAATGGAGAAAAAGACTTTTAATCCTTGATGAAAACGCCTATGACCAAGGTATGTCTTCTGTATCTATAGTAAGATAGAAGATTAAAAACATTTAACTCAGAAGTTCATTTAAGAATTACAGGCTAGTGAAACAAACTCAGGGAAGTTGAACCTTTTGGTCAGAGTTGCACATTACCAGGGTAGCTACAGAAAATGAAATGCTGGTGTGCACTTGAATAGCTGGAGGACAAATCAGCTCCTTTGGAAGGTGTTCCAGCTTGTGACTCTTTCAAACTTTATCAAGGGATTAATTTTTCTTAGCAGCTACCAAGCAATAGGAAAGATCAGTAAAAGTCCAAAACTGTCCAGCTGAGAAGCGTCTATTACACCTGGCCCAGGATATGATGGCAGAACGTGTGAAAAAGTCTGAAGAGCAATGAGCTTCTACACTGAAATTACCAAATTCAGTACATTCACATAAACACTGATTTAAGTATGTTTACAGTGGTTTATATTTATGAACATATTACTATTGCATTACCTTCCTTGGCTGCTTTTTAGTTAAAAGGAAAACAAAATCATTCTGGTCTTCGTCTGGGAATTTTTTCTGATGCTGACTTTATTTATTTGTTTATTGCCAAGTAGAAGCCTTAAGGATGTGTAAAGTATCTGTTGTGACACACAGCACTTTCTTACTAGATCAAATCTAGGTCTCCATAGACAGCAGATAATAGCACAAAAGGAGAAGTGTGAGATGAACTCACAGTAGAATTAGAGAAAGAAAGGATTTAAAGCTGAAAGATTTGAGGGAAAACATCCATTATGATACACTTCACATTCACCATTAGGCTGCCCTTGGGAGGGAAAGAATCAAGAAGCTGTAAAACAGGGTTTAAAATGGGTTTCCCGGGACTTGAGGAACCAGTAGACCTCCATTAGACAGACTTTTGACAGGTCTCTAAGTTAGGATATCCTATATATAAAAATAAATACGGCTCTAGCTGACAAACTATTGTTTCTACGGCAGCGTAGATCAAGACGTCAGAACTCTTTGAAGATTTTGAAACCAAACTATTTTCTAAAACCACAGTAAGCACACGGTACAGATACGGCATTATTCGTAGCTTGGAGTTGGTTAGTGACAGCTGCCTTCCTTCTTAAAGCCCGTACTCCTGGGGCTGGGCAGGTTGTGTGGGCTGCTCTCTGTTTGCTTTCCTGGGGAGGCATGTGAGTATCTGGGACTCTTAGTACTCAGCAAACGTGAACCTATCCATGCACAAACCAAAAGGTCTGAGCCAACAAGGCAAACACAACAAATCTGACATACACGTTTTCATTCTCCTGTTTTGTAAATCAGTTCTATCATTTTTGGCATGGTAATGTTAATTATCGCTTTTCCTCATTCTGACTATGCAGATACAGTGTAGAAAACTGATTAATCCATTCAATTCTGCTAAATTTGAACCCTGTTTTCTCAGTTACTTCAGCTTCTATCGTTCTCTTCCCTTTGGGGAAGACTCTACTCTGATTTTTTGCAAATCTCTGGAGAACATTTGCAGCAGGACAGCTTCCACCATGTGAAGAAATGGGTGTTGGAATATTGCTCTGTAAAGGCAAAGAAAAGGGCTGATTTGAAAGTGACTAAAGACTGAGAGCTAGAGAAGCTTTGAGGATGGAATATATTGTTTTACACAAAAAAGTTCCTTGTTCAGGCTCTCTTGTTGCTTTACCAGATTACAAAGGATTTTACCAATGGGAAACAAAAGCAGAAGGGGCGGGCTGAGCTCAGGGTAGTGGTTTTAAATGAGGCTGTATTCTCTTAATCTCTTGTTTCTAGAAGAAAATCCAGCAGAAGAGAGATAAATCCATGGCAATGAAAATATATGCATTATAACAGTATCGGTAAAGTATATATTTATTTTGGAATGCCCTTAGCAAGCTTAATATGAACTGACGAATTTAATAAAGGAAATATTTGCTTTCTTGTTGATCATTCATGTATGGATCTGCGTCCTTTACTTTCCACGTTTCAGCCTCAGAAACTAAGCAGAAACACTGACTTCTCTTCTGCATGTTTTTTAAACAGAAGGTAATTTGCAACACCCAAGTTAAACAGCAGAACGCAGCCACGTAAGGCAAAGCTGGATAATGCATCATCTTCCCCAGTGGGTCCTACCAGTAACTAATAAATATATAAGAGCAGACATAGCACCTTAGGTCAGAAGCAAACCGTTGATTCCTGCAGCACACAGGTATGTAGTCCACAGAACTGCATGGAGCAAATACCTACTTTTACTATAGGTCACTGAACACCTACAAGGTGGAAGGGAGTTGTGCGAGGGAATGGGAATTGAGTAGAGCATTTCAAGAGCAGTGAGAAGCAGGGATTCAGTTAACTGGCTGCCTCCTGGACTCTGAGTCATACAAATCTTAGCTTCAGGAGCATCCTCTGAGTTCAGCAAAAACATTTCAGTACATTCAAAATTTGTCAGGATGGTAACACAGGGTTCAAATAGGGAGATTTGTTTGTAAGTAAATTCTTCTCCCACTACTACAGCTATGTCAAGGCTTATACCAACTGGCACTTGAAGCTGTTCTACTGCCAGAATTTGCTGTCTCCAAAGCAAATGGGAATAAGCCAATGTCCTGTGAATCTCAACTTTAAGTAGCCATCTAAGACAATATAAGATGAGCTTGCAGAAGAGACTGGTAATCTCCATAGGAACAGTCAACTCAGAGACACAGAAAGACTGAGAAAGAGAGAGAGAGGTTATGTATATTGGATAAACACAGTTCATTTTTGTCTCCTGACTAATGTTTAGGATCAGATTCTCCACTGGGATAAATTAGAGCATCTTTAGCCCTATGTTTGCAAAAATCTTGACGTCATTGTATAAACCGTATTATTTGAGATGATAAATCTGGGGTCTGTCTTCTTTGCCTTATAGTTTAAGGGCCTCTAGGCTATTGTTTTCAAGGCTCTTTCCAGCATCAGACAGGCAAGACACTTAGTCACACTTCATCTTCATGCAAATGGAGAGTGCAGGTAGTTCCCCAAGTCTGGGTTTCAGGGAATGAAAGAAAAACCTGGAACCAAACACCACAAGGCAAGTAACAAAACCATAAGAGCTGGTGGCTGCAAAATCTGTCCAGCTCCAGCTCACATCAGTGGAAGTATGTGATTTTGTGCCAGCTGAGGACCCAGCCCTTAGTCTAAATATTGACTCAGTGTTTGGTCTTGTGGACTAAACAAGAAGTTTCATGAGGCATTTCCCAACCCAGTTGAGTTTGGAGAGCCTGAAAGCCTCCACTTCAGCCTTTATGTGATCAAAGTTGAGAACTCTCTTTGATTTTGCTCCCGAATACAGTCAAAAGATTTTTCAGCTGCTTTAAGATTTGGTTTTTATAAATGCTTGCTGCAGAACCTACAATCTAATAAGTATTCTCCACAAGTACAAGAAAAAAAATTTCCCACCCCTGTAGTCATACGTAAAGCTGGACAAAATATTTAAGAATTATTTTTCCCTTCAAAAAACAAGTTATTTATCTGATTCAGGAAAAGGAAATCAATCTTTACTGCTATGCCTGAAGTGAAAATTATCTTCCACCCTATTGAGAGCTTTGTGTTTTATTTGGCCAACTAAGCATGTTCTATAGGAACTTAGGAAAAAAGGCAAATTACAAGCATTTGAACATTTATCAAATTCTTTCAAAACTATGGCAATATTTGCCAGATTTACATTTTTTAAACATTAAAATGGTAAAAGGATTTTTCTGTAACGAAGGAGAAGGCATCAAATATCATCTTCTGCGTTAGATGTGTAAGATCAATCTTACCCCAGGACCACGAGCACAGCAGAGTACATATCTTTGCTTAAGAATTTCATTTCTTCAGTCCATCTCTAGGTGAAAATCTAGAAATCTGAATTTTCTTTGACACTTGTTCTCTCTTGAGCCTGATCCTCCATTCTCAGCATACCTACTGTACTGCAAATTTTGGAAAAAGAATGAATCCTTATCCTGAGCAATTGCCTGTTTTTCTCTGATACTGAGTTTGTTGGCTCTGAATTTCTATAAACTGCTTTTCTAGATTGGACTCTGCTCCTTTACAGGCTCTGTCAGTGATATGCTGCCACATACACTGAAGTAGATCTCATCCATATACCATCCTCTGTTCTCATCACGTTTTGGTAACTGCCATAATCAAGGTAAAAGGTCTTAGTTAATTATTTGCTTCCTTAAAGGGTTATTGAAAGATTATAGAAAGAAGACAGGTACATTATTGTAAGCTATAATACCACTGCCTCACTCAAAGGCCATCAAAACCTCTCTCAGATCAAAGTTCCTTACTGAGAATTTACACTGTGCCATATCCTAATGAGTACAGACTGGGATCACGAGTCCTCAGGGCTCAGAAAAGAAATTCACCTCTTTTTATCAGTAACCTTTTATTGTTGCTGTTTTCCTTGACTACTTAACTCTGGCCTTAAGTGTTCTTGTGCACCAGATTCCAGCCTCCATTTACAAAGGGGTTACCCCACCAAAGGGACAAAAGCTACATTACCCCCAGCTTTGAGAGCAGCCACATACGCTGAGAATTTTTTCCAATAGAAAATATAAATGCTTTTTGCTACTCACATTTTCAATTTGCCACATCTGCCTAAGATGGGATCCTTTCTGTTCACCTAGCAATGACAACAGCGAAAGCAAGCGCATGTCCATCCCCCATTCACTGCCCGGCTTCCTGACACAGCATAATGGACATTGCCGATGGGGACACACTCAGTTGAGTGCCATCTGTGCTGAGGGAAATTGCCTACATACAAATGGATGGGGCAAAATGCGCGTCATGAAGAGGAGAAGAAAATTTTATCTGTTTTGAAAGGCTATCAAGGATTTCAATAAAGGGCAATAGATGCATTGCCTTTGATTAGCTCATAAAACCCTGTATTGCCATTCTGGGGAAATAAAGTTCTACTTAACAGTCTCTGTGCTTTCTCAGAGATGGGTGGAATTTAGCTCTGATGGCTCTTCACTGAAAACAAGTCATCATTTATATCCGAAGAAATACTAGGATAATGAAAACTGCCATACACACTGCAGATACTTCCCCCAATTTCTTTTTGGAAGCTTATTAATTATCAGGACTGAGAGGTTTGTAAATCATGACAGAATCTGCTTAAATAATCTCTGAATGTGTGATAATGCTCATTATTTTCAGAGTTTGGAAAAACAAGTCCATTCCTACCCAAAAGCCCTGTAAACTAGGCAATCCCATCACCACAGCAGCACACTTGTTCAGCCTCATGAGTGTGTGAGGATCCCCAGTCTGTAAATACAAGACACCCTTTATGTATTTCCTATTAAATGATACAAAGCAGCAGTAATTGTTTACCATGGATTCAGCTAAAGGTCTTTATTTTATATCTGTGTCCTTTTAAGCCACGTGCTTGCATTTGTCTTAGGAGATGTGCTACCTTCTAAGAAAAACACACAATGGCAACAGACACCTGGAGAAGACCCACATCACAAGAAAAGGTTGAAGTCTGCTTAGGAAAAGGTATCAGACAGGCACACCCTTAAAATAAACAGAAAAAATCTGCAGCCTGCGCCTGATCCCCTGCCTTACCGCAGCTCCTCCTGCCCGCGAGCCCATGCTCAGCCACCGCAGGGGAAGGAGCAGCTTTACAGGGCCGTCGCCACCTTTCCCTCTCCACCCGAATCCAGCTGGGGACACAAGGTGCCCCCACATGCAAGTGCACAGAGATGCAATTCATAGACTCGTGAACCAGTTTGAAAGAATACAGTCCAATAATTTCACAGGGAGTTTGGTCGGAGGAGGCCCACAGGGCTCATTCACTTAGGAAAAAAAAAAGAGCAGGACTGACTTCTGCAATTCAAGTATTTACACAGGCAGATCACAAATCCAGTGGTTTTAGCTGATCAGTCAAGGGGAATGACTTGGTAAGGCCAGAACAAAAAACAACACTTGGGAAGAGCTTAATTTCATTGTCTGAAGGCTTCTCCGCCGAGTTTAAGCAGCCCTGCCCTCCGCTTGTTTAGGCAGCTTTTCTTAGCAACAAAAGACTTTCACACTCCAGCATACACGAGAGATACAATTTTCAGATGCACTGACGTGACACAGGCTTGGCACTGGCCTCGCTTTGCGCAGACTGAATGTAATTAGGTTCTGGTCACTGGTCTGTGGGCAAACACCAGCTTCCAGTCCGCCGATTGATTCATCTTTAGCCAGCACAGTGACATCCAAAATCGACACACTTCACACTGGGGAAGGGGAATATTTGGAGGTTAGAAAATTATGTTTTGTGATTTTTAGAAAATCCTGTGGTACCATATTGGATGCCACAACCACCCAGAATGTGTATCCCAAACTGAGGTGCCGCAGAAAAGCACAATTCTCCTTTCTGTATGGTACCAACAAGTGTATAGAGAGTAACTCACCCTATTTTTAGGTTTGTCAGACATTCATCTCCCATTTCCCTCTATCCCTATCTCTGCTGGCACCACTTCCTGAGCTTTGCTAGTTAGTGCATTGAGCCATACACATGGATATATAAATATAGATTAGATATAAAGACCTTGTGTTTCTGAGTTTTAAGAATACCCCTAAAAATAGATGGTAATTGTGTATAATACGGAGCACTGTTCTCCATATTTCCTTCCTTGCCTCCATTTTGTGAGTACAGTATAAACAATGATTTTACCATCATAAATAATTCAAGTCATTCCACAAGATATCAGTAATGTCAATTAGACATATTTCTTCCCATCAATGAGAATTTCCTGTTTTCTACTACGCTTTGGGAAAAACACTCTTAGCCTTGATGCATAAGGAATTGAAAAAATGCCTTTTGTTTCTCATTCACGGCATTCAGAGTTCACCTTGTACACCGTGAGCCCAGATTCATGGGTTTGTGATTCCTGAAGTTTGTATCCTCATTTCAAAGTGCTGTCCTGCAATTCATGCAGGGCTGGACAACTTACAGTACTTGTTATGAAAGCACCATAATGCAAGTTTATTGGGCCCATAAGTGACATATGTCATCACATCGCCGGCCCTGAAAAATATGTAATCCATATTAAATAAACCCTAAGCCATTTTCAATAATATTTGCTCAGTTTTAAAAGGTCATTAGAAGGTGAGCAAAGGTTGAGGGAGAACTTTATGCAATGGATAAGAATAACACAGCACAGATGTAACGTTTCTGGTGGATGATCCACCAGGTCTTTACAAACATTAATTAAGCCTCACATTTTCCGTATGAGATAGGTAAACACTGTCACTCCCTTGCTCTCAGATCTGTAAAACAAGACCAGTAAAACACTTGTGACTCATAAGACATCAGGAGAGCCAAGAGCAAAATTAAAAAAGGCTTAGCAGCCAGCCCACATTCTAGCAACTTTAGTTAATTCAGTCAGTGGTGGGACCCTGTACTCTACTCCTGCAGGGTCAGGTCCCGTTTCCCTTGCCAATGACAGCAGATTCCTGGCTGTATTTGACTTCCAGTTTTGCGTAACTATAAATAATCTGCTACATCTCATTCTTCCAGAGTCCAGTCACCTATAATTTCCAACATTACTTCTTTCCTCCTCCTCCTCTGCTCCACTGCTTTGATGCTTAACCCCTCAGTTCTTTTCTTTGCAGCATGGTATTATGAGAAACCTCTGTAAAATGGGAAGCTGTGAACCAAATTATGAACATGTTCAGTGTAGAGTCCACAGCTGTGAGAAATTCATTGTTAACAAAAGCCAGCAGGAAAGTGTTTAAATTCTCCCTTCTGTCCTCAGACCTGAATATCAGCAGGGTGTAAGTGGTTCACGGACATTGTACCTCTCATCTTCGCCATGGGATGAATTTCACTTAAACACCACAGTCATATCTCACAGCTTTGGTCTCCATTCCTACCTATTTTCAGTTCTGAGATATATCCAACAGAAACTATATCTAATAATAAACAAGAAAGCACACTTGCGCTAACTTTCAAACATAGCTGTGTACCTGTAAATCCTAAGTGCTGCACCAGGCACGTGGAATCACAGATGCCACAAGACACAAGATGAACACATAAGCAAAAGAAGCAGCAAGTTCATACACCACTACTCTAAATTTGCTACGGCGCTATATAATATAATATGTAATAATATATATTATATAAAATAAATAACTAAATTTTCTCTTTCTGTAGTTGGTCAAAGATGTTCAAAACTCTGTCCTCAAGAGGACTTTTGAAATGAATGCACTAGCAAGTTGCTTAGGACAGAAGTTTTGACTAAGAAGTGCAGGTTTGTAATCAGAATTACTGTAAGGGTAATTGCATATCCAATTATGTAATCTGAGGTCACATTTGCCTAAGTTGTTGAGAAAAACATGTTTTATTATTTTTAACTCTTTGAGCCAACAATCCTGCAGGAAAGAACTCTACTCTGTTCTCTTTCAAACACTAACAAAACAATTGCCGGAAAATTTTTAACTGTATCATTTGTCCCTGATACAAACACACATATATTTGTCAGCTCTGAAATTAGATTCATTGTGCTAGTAGTTAAAAGAATCAAAATGATGGTGGAAAACGGTGATGAAATAGATACGAATCCTTTACCTGAGTATCAGGGCATGATGAGCTCTAGAAGCACCACTGCCTTATTTTCACAACCAGATGCATTAAAATTAGCAGTATTTGTGTCATTTTTTGAAATATTGTATTAATATATACATTCCAGCATGGAGTACCCATTTGATTCTACACGAATTCAGTGTGCGCTGCTGAGGGCAAAAGAGGGTCAAGTCACCTCTTGACCTGTGCATGAAAGTCCTGCATCAGTAATGAGATGAAAAAGGAAGGACCACATTTAGGCAGGTGATCCCGCAGAATAAGTCTCTTGAGCTGGAACCACGTAGTTAATTCCACTGCATCAATATTTCAAATGCATCAGGTTCAGAGGAAAATACACTTGCCAAAAACAACAGTTTGGCTTAAAATCAAAACCTGTAACCTGCAATATATTAAGAGCCAATGTTCTTGAAATGCTTCCTGTTTTTATGAATACAACCTGCAATTCCAGTGCTATCATGGAACCAGGATAAGAAGACATTTTAAAAATAAAGGTATAAAATGCAGTATACCAGATGGATTGTGGTTTAAGAACATAAAGAAATATAGAGTCAAGCCATTGCTCATAAAGTATCATTTCAATAATCAGAGTGGATGACCTAGACAAAGAGATGTCTTGTATGGGGTGGTAAATATGCTGCTATTTTAAAAGCTCAGAGGCTCCTTTAGAATGGACAGCGTTGGAAATCCTGAGCTATACCATGCCAAACAGCGTTCAGTTTATTCAGATATAACCATGTTCTGGGATCTGAAGAGGTGTGTTCAGTGTTTTAGTACAGCGTTGACCAAGCCTAACTTGCTTTTTCAGTTGAACGCTCACTGAATATTACATTTTACTCAGGTTCTTCTTGTACTGGTGTGACAGTGCATTGCAGCTGCCTACCACTGTCATCATCTCATTTCTCCAGACAGCAAGGCCAGAAATTCATTGCAACACCCTGAGAAAAAATAATAGAAAGCATAAGACCCAGAATGCTGGAGACATCCCATGTTTGGGACCAAAGTGTGGTTTGGACAAAAATGATGAACTGAGGAGATGCCACTGGAACTGATAATTTGAGTAAGCCTGAGATAAGTGATTCTTGAATAGGTCTCTCCCTCCCTTTGTGTTCAGGCTTCCCCACTTTGCACAGAATACTTAATTAGCCAGAAAGATTTCCTTGTTCTGTAGAGGGAGATTCCTATTCCTGTACCAGTGGACAGTCAATTATTTATACAAAGTAGAAAAGAGTCAACAAAAGGGACTGTGAATGCCACATGCAACATAATGACCTATTGCTCAGAGGCTACGATGCTCTCAAGGCAGGGGAGAGAACTGAACCTTATAAAAGCAGGACAAAATCATCTCCTTCTTCCTGGATAATAGAGCTCTTTTACTGTTTTGCTTTTTTTTTTCTGAAATGAGAAGGAAAATTTGACCCAAATTCACAAGCAGTTTCCAGGCAACTGAACTTTGCCTGAACATGTAACAAAGCTCTGAAATGCTATTTGCCATCCTGCTGTAAAAACTTAATGGACTGCATTCGTGCCACGAGGTAAACTAAGGACAGCCAGCTACTTCTGAAAGGCAGGGAGGAGAATTTTCTGTCACTGGGGAAACACTAAATACTTATCACCAGGATGTATTTTCATCTCCAAAAGATAATTATGCAGATCTTGAAAGTAATGGGAATCCTTCCCCCCCACCATCAAGAATCTTGTTTCCATTTCTGCTGTATGAAATTACTATTAATTCCTTATGCTATCTCAGGATCTAGAAGACCCACTTATTATCCAGAACCCTCACTGTTTTGATGCTGTGTAAACTGTGGATTTGGGGCAATAGAATAAGCAGGGATTTCAGAATAGGAGCCACCCTAACCATTTTTTTCAATACATGGGGCAGTAAAGACGTGTTTTAAAGGCTTTTGAAGGAGAGCAGTGAAGTACCTTTTGGCTATTGATGCAGCATTTTTCTGAAGCGTGAGGAAGACCTGGGAAGTAGCATGAATGCCTTTCAATACCTGTCCAAGCAGAGTGGGGAGTTGAGCTTTACACTAATGGCGGGTCCGAGAGCCAAGTCAACTCTTCACAAGAGGCCTCGAGAGGTAAATTTCCTTAAAATGCATTTAGGGAAAGGCGACCTAATGAAGGACCACAAAGAGAGAAACGATCTGACTGAGTGAGCTGATAGGAAAATGAGTCTCCCCCTTTGACAGACTTAAAATAGTGGGTTTTACCTCTAACCTGGATTCTATAATTTTATGATTCTATGATAATAGATTACTGAAGAAAACCAAATTGACCTCTGTTGCACTCTCTGACCAGCTTAGAGAAAACTGTATTCCAGTCAAGTTCACACATTTCACTGTCTCATATGGGGTGACCATCATCATATATGCTGACAGTCTGCTGTGATGGCTCAGCCTTGCGTGCTGACGAAGATCCTCAGAACTTCCAGTGAGACTGCTCCTGTTGGAAGGGAGACTCAGATTGCTGACAAGTTAATGCTGAGATTGCCTTCTGGAGACAAGCCGTGCAGTTTTAGCACAAGGTTGAATGTCACAGCAGAAAGTAGAAGCCTGAAATCTTTCAATATCTTAAAATTTAACCCATTTATTTAGTAACAGACTTCTATCCATTTCTAATTCTGGATAAAGCCACGTTAATTAGCCCTTGAGTTAAATGATATGCCGAGCACTACCAGCTGGCTTTTCCCTATTCTTCCTAGATATATGTGTATGAAGACAGAGATACTTAAGGGGCTAATTGCACCCCAGCTCTTTGTTCTCAGAAGAAATCCCCTGTTTAAGCTCGTGTTTCCTTCTTGCATTGAGAAACCCAACAGGGCAGCTCATTGCAGAACTGGGTAGGAGCATAAATAATCTGTACAATTTATTTTGTTTGCCTCATTGTGTTTTTAAGTATTGCAAGTAGTCCAGTCCCTAAACTATATTCTTTGTCTTGGAGAACCATACATTTAGAGAGATGCACTAATCAGGACTAATCTACTGTGCAACTGTGCACACTGACAAGATATTTTAATGACTCAGATAACCTATCATACTATTCCAATCATAAATCAAATCAAGGGGGAAAAACCTAATGAAATGTATATGCTGATCAAAGTCAGGCAAAAGAATGATACTTTCTCTCGCAATTTGGCCAATAAATACAGATTACATTGTTCAATAAATTATCCAGAAAAAAGAATTATATACTGTTTTGGATAAAAACATTTCAGAAAAAAATATTTCCTCCAACTGTTTTTTACTTTGTGGTTTGAATGATCACATTCCACATTAATATAATTTTGCACCCATTTTCATTTTAGTTATTCTACTGACACTGGTAAAGCGCATCACTGTTAAGATGAATATCGTCTAACACTATGTCAGTTTTGTACTTCCATTGCCCCCTGCCATTCAGCATGGAGGGCACAGAAGAGGAGGAGATCTTCTTTCTTCAATTAAATATATGACTATTTATGTCTTTTGCAGTCAGTATTTTCTTTATGGTCTCTCAGATAAAGATGTGGGAAACAGTTTGTGTCCAGATTTGCAAGGCAAAACAAAACACAGTATGACTACTGCCGAGTATTACATTCTTCTGTATGCCACAGTGAGTGAACTTAATTACGGTTCATTAACCCCAAATCCAGTTTCTCATTCATGTACCCAACAGTGTGGCATCAAGTCATCTCTCATAACTCCAGCATGATGTTCTTAAATCAATGTGGACTTTTTTTGGCTCAGCATACCCTATAGTCCTTGCATTTTTCATGATATTTATAAATGGAAACACATCACATGATAATTAATGATTTCAGAAGCTAGTTTTGAAGAGAAATAAACTGGGATTCTCAAATCTTTTCCCTGAGGACAGTGACAGTCTGATTTAGTGTTTTGAAAAGTTCCTTTTAGATATCTTCTGCAGAAAATGTCCCTGCTGTGCCTGCCCTCTGGTTATTAGTTTCACCTGTAAACAGTTCACTGCCACTGCTGACTCCACTAAACATCTTCTTTGTACTTCAATCTGCATTTTATGTGAACTCTGGAGCTATTAGCCACTAATATCAACAGCATTGCACAGTCTAGGAACATTTATTGCTCCCCTGCTTAGTTTAATGTTTCTGCCTTAGTACCATAATATTATTAATAGTCACAAAGTACAATAAAAGAAAATTAAGTGTTTATTTTGTTTAGGCTTTCGCCACTTTACCTGCAGCCTTTTTCCATTACATTTGCACATAAATGAGCATACACTACATTTTTTAGTGCATCTAAAAATCAGGGTTTAACTCCCCTAATCATATTGTTCTATTTTCAGTCATCTTCCAGGCCACTTTATTTGTTATTGCAAATGCAAGTATATTATAGTAGTTATACATATATACATTTTATATAAATGCATAGCATGCATTTGGTAGCTATTCACCTTGCTGACAGACTTAATTTGTATATTTTTCCTTCTTTTAAAACAAATATTTTGTAGAAAGACGGTCTTCAGTAGAGGCATGACCTAGTTTGCAGAACATGCTCATATCATGTGCATGCCTGAATAGCCTATTTGCTGCTTGTGGTGCTGCTTTATTTTACCCCTCAGTTTCATAGTTATAAAACCAAAATTAAGGCTTTAATGCCTATTAAGATAGGCATTGATTCAGACATATTTCAAACTGATGTGAATGAGATCTGGAGACAGTTGCCTTCAAATAGACAATGCAATTCTGAAGTGTCCACTTTCTTGAGAAATATTGGCCTCCACAGACAATGTGCTGTTAAAAAGTGAGCCAAGTCGTATCTGGCCACAAGAATATAAATTAAAGTGCTTCCCATGGATATACACAATTATGCATAAGAATAGCATTAACTGCATTCTTTCCAAAGACCAGCTCAAGTATATATTCCTGTTAAAGAAATTAGTGGATAAAATTAAAGATTACGTGGTTAATAACTATGTAAAACTGCAGCTGCAAAAAGCCTCTTTCTGTACAGCGCAGGCTTTGTGTGGCACCATGGTGGGCACAGCCCAGGCAGCTCCTCTCCCGCTAAGTGGCCGAGTCTGAACAGCCCGTCTGAGGGGTACCTGTAGGGAAATGCGATCTAACACTTTCTGGGGCCCACATACTAACAGAGTTAAAATTTAACCAGGCCCATAATCTCTTTAGTAGAGAGAAGTTAGTCATTTTCCCCGTCTAGATAATTTAGCTACACACAAGTCCCAGCCAGCTTTGCAGAACTTGCACAACCTTGGCAGCATGAATTACCTAAACCACACGCAATTTTGGTTGTGAAAGTGCAGGTCCAGGGAAGCCTGATGGGCCCTGATTTCCCAAACGGTCCTCGGAGCGGCCTCCTGCCAGCCTGGCACAAGTATCCCGTACTACTGGACTCCGCATCTCAGATTCAGTTCTCTGCAGTTAAAGCTTCACACTTCTAAGCGGCTTAATGAAAGACAGTAGGTGGCTTACATTTTTTCTGAACTGTCTCTAATTTGACAGTATTTTTCCAGTATTCAGGGGCTTAGATTATATGCCAGGAGTCCTGGCACCATAGGAAAAGTTTTAGGTTCTCTATTCTTTCACTATGAATCTAGATTAATAGCCCCAAATTCCTGTTCCCAGTGGACTGAAAAGAGATGCTTTGAAATCTATGCATTTGTTGGGCCATATTGGTTTGCACACATAACTAATTACAAAGTAATTAGTATTATCTCAATACATCTAAACAGGCAAGCAAGGGAAGACAGAACCATTTATTATAGTGACAAAGGGAATCAGCATTTTCTTATCGTAAAAATCCAAGGAATCTTGTGTTCTTGTACGTCAGTGTAATTAATGACTGTATTTAGCATTCATAGATAATAACACCCAGTATCTGCTTTGATGAGATACAAACAAGCATATTATGAATCACTTCACATCCAGACTATCTTAATTGCTGAAATTACTGTCTTCATGTCTGCCGCTTCTGTAACAGCAGTTAACTCAGTGAAACGCCTGAAACACCCGCATGCTTTGGCAACTAGTTTAGCCACCGAACTAATGTGGCATTTGTCATTCTTATTATGAAGCCATATTCTTCCTCCATTTACAACTGCATCAAGCCAGAGAAGTCCATGGGGTAACGCAGGGCATAAATAAGGGCATAATCAGACTTCCTGTAGTGGATGACTGAGAGAGTGAAGAACACTGTCAAATTCACTAATTCACTAATCCCATCTAAATAAACCTCTTAACCGGATGGAACACAAAGTGAAATCTTACTTTTATCTTTAACTGAGTAATAAAATAAAATTTAAAAATAAAAAACCCCTTATCAGTTAATTGAGATTGTCTTCAATTATATAAATACAAATGACTAACCTTTAGGGCTTTTCATTAACCAAGGTTCATCAATTCTAATCATCTGACACTCAAATACTCTAATGGCCATGCCAATGTAATTAAAGTTGCCAATTCTGCTGAAAAAGTTCTTAGGTTACAAGCACAGTTATCAATGTAGGATAAGTAATCTTGTACCACACTGATTTCACAGATACTGTCCTGTCTGATTAATGTCTTAACTGGTGACAGATTTTATTAATGAAATTAATCTTTAAATATGTACTCAGTCGTTACTTTCTGTTCAGAACCGGAAGCAGCCACCGGTTCGCAATCCCGTGTGATATTTTATCACAGTTAATAAACACAATAGGAGTCCTGGTAGAATTAATCATCATCTTTAAACAAAATAATTAAGGTTTTAATCTTCTAAGGGTAATTTGTTTGACCCCATCCTACCAAATACATTCTCAAACATTCTGCTATATGGATTGTGACTGCGGGCAGAAGGAGAGTCAGGGTGCAAGAAACAAATCCAACAGCTGCTGTAGTGTCTTTTGTATTGTACTAATATCCACATGCAAGGTATAAAGATTTCTCATCGCTACAAGATAACTTTCCAGTTAAATCATACATTTGCTGCCTACAAAATGTGCATAAATTAATTTAAACAGCATATAACACTACCTATTAGAAAAATTGAAAAGCATTCTACAAGCTACTATGCAGCTGCAGACATCCAAGCAACTGCCAGACATTACACACTAGAAGAAAAGTTTCATTGACTTCCATCGGGCTGATCACAAGAGTAAAATTACCCTCTAGTTCAGATGTATTTTTTCCTCTTCCAGAATTGCTAAAGGTTATTTGGGAATAAGTTTTCAACAAGAGGTATGCCCTTTCTTCCTCACATTCAGCATTGTTTGATTTATCTTTTTTTTTAATAGATCAAGAAGAAAAGAATCAGAGGAAATCTTACACCATATGGTAAAAACACCTTAGAGCAATGTGATTTATGACAAAACACAGTCTGAGTTTCAAGTATCAGAAAAGGAAAGGACAGCCAAACTGAGTCAGATCAAGGGTTCTGAAAGTGGCCAGCAGAAGATGGCAAAGGAAGAATGTAAGAGGATGGCAAGCATATTGTCGTACATTCATGGGACACTTTCAGACAGTTCTGGTCTCAATTTCTTGTCTAATAATTCCTAAATTGAATTTTCTTTCTTGACTGCTACTGAATATTGAGCTGACATTTTCATTAAACTATCTATAGTAACTATAATGGCTCATTCGTGAACAGTGGTACTTAGTTCACATCTGAATATATTGAATATATTGAATACTTTCATCTAATCACCAATCCCTATAGCAATCATAATTTTCTAAAATTAAAATACAGTTGTGGAATATACATGAGCAATAAATACATCCAATGATGTCTTAGTTGCTTTCAGACATTCAAAAGCAGAAATAAAGAGATGTTCTAAGAATTTTGATAGTTGGGTTTTGGTTTCTTGGATTGTTGCTTTCTTCCACCAAAATCACAGAGTGGGCATTATAATTGTTAACTCACAGGTACGTCCTGCTATTCTCACTCTAGCAATCCCTGGCTTATTGACTGTATACCATAAATAGTTATGAGATAACCGAAAGGAAAGTAAAAAAAAAAGAATTAAGACATGCTAAATATTGTTGCTCATGAGCCATTGAAAGTTACAGGTCGTTGTCTCCCTGCTCTGCCTGCAGAATTTCTTCTGACAGAATTGCAGGATTTCCTATATTAAAAGGAAGAATAATAATACCAGTTTACTTACATCTCGTAAGAGTTGCTAAGCAAACTCATACTGAAAATTTGCACCAGTACTTGAGCTAGCCGAGAGTAAACATAAAGCTGAAAGTAGGCAAGGGTTTGTTTTTTTTTTTTCTTTTCACAAATAAATTAATTTAGTAACTACATAGGCATCTACCTACACTAGCTTGAGGCTGCATCAGCTTAGGTCTTAGCTTACAATGATTTACCTTATATATTCTTTGACCTAGAGCCAATCCTGTTCAGAATATTATCTGTATGGCTATGCTGGAGTCAGTAAAGCCTTGAAGTTGCAGACTTAAGCACATGCTTTTTTATGTACTGCAAATAGGCTGGCTGATGTCAGTGAGAAAAGGCACAATGAACAAGTGAAACATATATAAGAGTTTGTAGGAGGAGAGCCTACAGAAACATCATTCAACTCATAGATTTTTGGTATTTGCTATAAATGTACATTCCCACATACATTTCAAGAACATTTGACACTTTGTAAACCACATTGCTCAGAAAGTGTAAAAGCTACACTGACAGCTTAGCACAAGTTTGTGGTACAACTGCATCACTTTATTATAGAATTATAGAATCATAAAATGGTTTGGGTTGGAAGGGACCTTAAAGTCATCTAGTTTCAACCCCCCTGCCATGGGCAGGGACACCTTCCACTAGACCAGGTTGCTCAAAGCCCCGTCCAGCCTGGCCTTGAACACTTCCAGGGATGGGGCACCCACAGCTTCTCCGGGCAACCTGTTCTGGTGTCTCACCACCCTCATAGTGAAGAATTTCTTCCTTATATCTAATCTAAATCTACCCTCTTTCAGTTTAAAGCCATTACCCCTTGTCCTGTCACTACA
>NW_008794155.1:4467421-4474282 GCF_000699145.1 Aptenodytes forsteri | reverse complement strand
CAAATGTGTCACACGCGTTTTGCCCTTAGTGAAGCCATGCTGGCTGTCACCAGTCACCTCCATATTTTCCATGTGCCTTAGCATAGCTTGCAGGAGGATCTGTTCCATGATCTTCCCAGGCACAGACGTGAGACTGACTGGCCTGTAGTTCCCCGGGTCTTCCTTTTTTCCCTTTTTAAAAATGGGGGTTATGTTTCCCCTTTTCCAGTCAGTGGGAACTTCACTGGATTGCCACGACTTCTCAAATATGATGGAAAACTTGCTGAGGGTGCACTCAATCCCACTGCCCATGTCGCCGACAAAGATGTTAAACAGCACCGGTCCCAATACTGACCCCTGAGGAACGCCACTCCTCACTGCATATTTGTTATATGCAACTGTCCTCATACACCATGTACGGTTTTAAGCCATACACTCACACAATGGTATATGAAAGAGCAGTCTTTATTCAGTCCAAACAGTGGGACAAAAGGTGACAGTGAAGTGCAACGTTGTCTCAGAGAAATGACTAAGAGGTTCAGAGAGCTACCTGGAGGTATCTATGGCAAATTCAAGAATGCAAGCCTGCTCTCAAAGCACAGCCTCACTTTTTTCCACATGACCACAAATTTGATGCACATGTCAAACATAGTGAAAAAAACTTGAGAGTCATATTATTTCCTTGACATTCCATCGTTCTCAGTTGGGCTGTCAGAAAACGCATGGTAGCAATGCTAGGCACTGAATTTATCAGCAGTGGAAAGAAAATCAGAAGTAATTAGAGAGCAATATTGCTTAAAATTATCTCAATTCTTAGAACCATTTCTTCCCACAACCCATATTTAAGGACAAATTCTGGAAACGCCATTCAATTCTCATTCAGCTTAACAGGCACTCACCCTCTGAAGTGCCTGGGAATTGTTCTTGAAAGGGGGCTGAACAACAATGTCAACTTTTGGCCCAAAGTCAGCTGGAAACAAGCCACAACCTAGACACAGTTGGCCCTCAGGATATGCTTCCAAAGACCTTGACAAACTTAAAATTAAATTTTAATTATCCCTGTTCAGCTTGATTTATAATAATTGTCAATATCTGTGGTTTGAAATAACACATTTTACAACATGATCAGTCAGAGAAAATATTTTCCTAATGACTAAAGGGAGGAAGAGTCTGCAGTGAGTCCAAGAATTATATTATCAATCTTATTTATTATTTTTTTAAACCATAACACACAAACATTTAGGAGACATTGATCTGAAATTGAGGTGAAAGGCTGAAGAATACTATGTTTTCCTGGTTTTGCAGCAGTCGGATTTAGGAGTCTAACCCTGCAGACACAAGAACAGCTGAGGTCCCAGGAGTTCACAGAGATAATTAATGGCATTTGAAATGCTCAGAAATTTTGAAGAGTCCATAGAAGCATAAAAATTTTACTTGCCAATTATTTTTTTTTTAAATAATTATCATGTGCCAAGAGTTGATAATTTATTCATTTGGACAAAGATTCTTGTGATGTTCTTCACAGCAATTAAACCCACAACCATTTTGTACCCACGACAAGTCCCATTAAAATATTCAGCTCTTTTCATTCCTATAGAGTTGCACGGGAAAGGTCACTTTTGACACTAGGCTTTCAAGCTTATCAGCTTCTGGGCAATATTTCTGAAATAAACTGCCGTGACTTAAAGGATACCAGGCAGAACAACAAACAAACTCTCTTTCTCAACTGGTGTGAGTGTTTCTTGCCTTTGAGCAATGGCCACTCACAGAACCACAGGCTCAAGCTGTGGTTGTGCCAGGAATTTTCGAAATCAATACTTAGAGTTGCTCAGAAATCATCTGCTTTCCTGCTTTGAATCTATTTACAAAGAAATTATTGAATACGGTTTTAAACAAGAGGAGTAAAAGGGTAGATTAAAAATATAAGAGCAATTCAACTCGTGAAATAAGAACTGCTAAGCTACAGTGAAAAATAGATCCCAATAATGTCAGCAGAGGAGTGTTCAAAGGCCATAAACCACAGAAATATTGCAGTTACTGTCCCTGCCCCGAGTAAATGGCTCGCCAGAAACAAATCCCATCATTTGCAACTATTGTATTGGCAGGTCAGTGTAACAGATGATGTACATATCCTCAATGACTTTTTTTTTCCTGTATAAAATGGATAAAACTAATATACGTTTCCATTTTGATTTTTTTGCAACTTGACTCTGAAATTGCTTCTGCCATGGGTCTGTGAATTCCCGGCCATTGCTTGATTCATTCTTACCAGCAGTCACTTCAGCCGAAAAAGATATAAGCTTTTGCAATTTAGTTTTCTTTTTAAAGGTAGCCTCCTGTAACAACTTCTTCCTAATAAGCTACTTGTTTTTCATAATACCAATTGAATGAAACATTTTGCTTCATGCCCCAAATCTTGCCTCCTTTACAACATTCATCCATTTGGGCTATAAATAAAATTATCATCGCCTTTCTTTTAAGTAACTAATGTGGGTAAAACTTGCCGATCCTGAACCTCATATACAATGGGAAAAAAGAAGACTTTCCAGCTTTTCTGCATTTTGCCCCTCAAACATACAATTCCTAAACCAACAGGCTTCCTCACACAAGTTCTTTGCTTATTTACAAACACAAGCCCAGAAACCTCGCATATCATCTGGAAGACTGTATATTAAAACTATTGATTATCTCATACCCTGCCCTAAAGCAAAATTTCTCCTTTAAGAATTACAGAACATGATTCTATAACAATATTTTTCCTCTACTCTCACCCAGGCAGCAGAAACATGAGAAGGTGAAGGAAACCTCGGTGGGAGTTCACTGAAAGCCACAGGAGGGTGAAGTCTACGGCTCGGCTCAGCTCCAGACTTCTAGCTGAAGTCTGATTCTCCACCTCTGAGTTAGTTAGACAATAACTTCTAAAGTTAGAACATCAGTTATTGTCCATATATACGTAACACTGGCAGCTGTGATGGGCTGCACAGAGGCCTCAAGTAATTGTGCACAGAACCTGTCCTCCCAGATAGCAGGAAGAAATTATGCCCAAGATTACTAATTTTGAGCACAGACTCTTCTACAGACTCACAAACCATAAAAATCCTCCTGGTTTCTAGGCTGCTAGCCAAATCAGTGTTTAGGATGATGAGCAGGCAAGACTTAAACAGCAATTCAAGGAAACAGAAACAAGTGTTGCTCCAGAGGAAGAAGTCTTTAATAGCAAAAGTATCAAAATATTATTGAATATTGAAATTAGGCATTTTGGGGGGAGGGACCAGTGGGGCTTTAGAGGATTGTAGGCAGGGGAAGACACACTCAGTTTCTCTTCCCTAGCCTGTGTGATCTTATGATAGGATAGGAAGGCAGGGTCCTACCCCTGAATAAATTTTCCCTGTGCTGGAGGTCACAGTATTTGCCTCTTCTTCGGTCACCTGGAGAAAAGGCCTCTTCATTGCCTCTTCCAGAACTGACAGATCTCATCCCTGCCAGTGCTCTGCCTTGGTGCAGTGCTGGGGTGTAGGAAGAAAAGGAAAAGCACAACCTTTCCATGGTGGAGCAGGCACACAGCTAGCATTCCCCAGGTTTGGGGACAAGGTCTGTGCAGGTCTGGATTACCAGGTCTGCAAACCTGGCAACACAGAGAACATAGTACCATGGCAGTATTAACACCTAATAATTTTTCTGTCATTTGATAGTGCATATTTCTAGAACTGTGATAATACCATGAAACCTGTATATCACCCATTATTACAGGGAAGTTTTGTGACAGTTATCTTTTAAAGTTGGAGGTTTCTATAGAATTGTATCTTTAACTGTATTGTAGGCTTGACTGAAAAAAAATTTAAGAGATAAAAATCTGTTTGGAACAAAAATTTTGCCTTCTTATAGCTGTTTATCAACACCAACAAGACAGGTATACAATACAGAGTAAATCTTCAAATTGTATCTTTAACTGTATTGTAGGCTTGACTGAAAAAAAATTTAAGAGATAAAAATCTGTTTGGAAAACAAATTTTGCCTTCTTATAGCTGTTTATCAACACCAACAAGACAGGTATACAATACAGAGTTTAAATCTTCAACTGCTTAATATCTTCCAAGCAAAGATGGTGTTGTAATCAAGCAATGATCACAGGATCTTTATCCAGAGCTGAGAACAGATTAGAAAAAACTAAGGGTTTTTCAACTACAAGTTAAATTGAAAGTTTTTTAACTACAAGTTAAAAGCATCTTTACAATCAAATCATTTTTCCTCTTCCATGGGCAATAATGAGCTTTTTCCAAAACGATTTCCTAGTGAAACAGTAAGAGGTAGATTTACTGCATTTATCTTTCAACTCTGTACCAGAAAACAAAAAAAAAATATAAAACTTGTATCAGATAGAGAAAAGTCCACAGCACAGCTGCCTTCTTCAGGGACATGGGAAGGATCTTCAGTGAAGAACCTGGATCAAAGCTAGGCGTGGCATCCCCTGACACAGTATTCACACAAACTGGCTCTGAAACACAGAATATTTCAATAGAATGGGATGAAAAATCTTCAGACTGCTCAATTTCCTTAAGAAAGAAGTTCTAAAAACAATCAAGTCAAAAAGAGAGGAACGGCTTTGGATCATTTGAATGGTGACGGTGACCTGTGTCTTGTGGGAGTCAATGCGATGTGTGCTGTGCTGACACCATATTTATTTATACAGAGCATAAATGCCATAGGAGCTGGGGTTCCAGGGGACAGCTTCATCGTAACATACAGCATCCTTGCTCCATTCATTTCCTTTTCATCGAGGGAGTACCCCACTATGGGATACTTAACTACAGAGAAGAAACTGAAGAGTTCTGATACACCTCATTGCAAAGCCTTCAACCCCATGTAAGGGCTTCTGTGGGGTTTTTTGGGGGACTGAATTTATCAGTCAAAGAACAAGTCAACATCATGACTCCTGCCCTGAGCCTGTGAATCACTTGGACAACTTCTTAGCACAGAGAAAGGCAGCATGACATTGCAACAGCATGTATACACACACACATGCATGGACAAGACTTCTTTTGGCCTTGAAGTATCTAGTCCAGATTTAAACTCCGGGGCTATTGGCGTGTCATCAGGCTGTCAGTTGTACAATCTCAGATGGTAGCCTACATTTTTCTGCTAACTCTGCTAACAGTGCCTTCTGTTGGCACTGGACGTTGGATCTTTACGGGAGTTACAAATTATTGATGCACGTCAGGAAGCTTTTTAAAGGACCTTCAGGAGACAGGTAGGAGGTAATCATAATGAAGAAAAAAAAAGACTTTGATTTAAGTTTGATTTAAAACTCATCTCTCTCAATTAGACTTTGCTGTTTTCAGTGGATTTACATCCTATAAATCTAATGCAATTGCAGACATTTTCAGCACAAATATGAAGTGATCTAAGTAATGTTAAATTAGTTTTTAAAGTTCTGTTACATAAATTGGATGGGTCAAGATAAACACATAAGATTCCACACTCCCTTCAAGGGCCACAGTAAGAAGAACTTTTCATTACTGTTATATGTACTTTGCTCCTCTCTTTCACAAAGCTACATTGATAAGTTCCACAGGTGTTTGGAACAAACAGCATAACTGGGAGAGAGAAGCATGCGGGGAAGAGCATCTCTGAGTCCCTGCCATCCCCTCCACCTGTGAGCTGAATCCCACTTGAGAAAACAGGATTACTTAATGCCAAAAAGTCTTTTCTGAGTCCCAGCAGCTCCTGACTCACTGTTCTAGCTCACACGAATAAAAAAGGTAGCACACCCAAACAGAAATGGGGTGCTGTACACTATATTGGGACCGTAGCTAGCACAGGACGAAGACAGCTGAAGCTATCCAGTCCCACAGAGACCAAGATTTCCCTTGGTTTCCTTCCCTTTTCCCCATCCTGTATCTCTTCCATCCTTGCAGCTGAAAGTGGGAAACCCACAGGGATGCGGGGAACTTGGCATCCACACAGATACATCCCCACGGTCTTGGGATGTCATCCCTACAAGAGCACAGAGATTGTAGAAAGCAAGAGGATTTTCCAGTCTGTCATTTCTAAGACCTTTTACTACACACTGTAACACATGGTGCGTGAAGGATACCAGAAATGACACTGCTGCGTATTTTCCTCAGTATGTGGAGAATCACACTTATAACACACACAGGAACAGATCCATAAAGTGGCTCTATGTACCACACTTTCATTTGATTTTCATTTCACCCTTAGATATTAAATATTTAAGCATTATCAGTCAAACACATAAGCTTTATGAGCTATGGTATTTCTGCAAAACAGACAATATCAAGGATTTGGTGCCAAAACTAGTATTTTTGCCAGTAAAATTAAGTCCTCTGCCACTTTCATGCATACCTTGTATGTATACGAGACCTTTAAACAAAATATATGCCTGATCTTTTGCGGAGTGATTTCTTCTTTTGTCAACAGTACATGCACTGACTACTGACTGGAGGATAATCTAAAAATTTTAACTTCAGCTTTCAGTTTTCCTAACATTATACAATCACTACAGTCATGTCTACCTGATATCAGTTAACTATAAATGTTTTTGCTTACCTAGAGGGCAAAAAAAAAAAAAAATAGAACCAGAAGACAGAATATAGCATTTCAAAAGAAATATTATAGCTATTAGTTCCACAAACACACTGTACCTAACTCAGAACCAAATTCTGCCCTCCAAAAATGATGTGTCATTTATAATTATGCATGTATCTGTGTCCTGGTTTCGGCAGGGATAGAGTTAATTTCTTTTCTAGTAGCTGGTACAGTGTTTTGGATTTAGGATGAGAACAAAGTTGATAACGCACCGATGTTTTAGTTGTTGCTAGGTAATGCTTACACTAGCCAAGGACTTTTCAGCTTCCCATGCTC
>NW_008794155.1:4452825-4460220 GCF_000699145.1 Aptenodytes forsteri | reverse complement strand
GTATTATTATTATTATTATTATCATTTTATTTCAATTATTAAACTGTTTTTATCTCAACCCACGAGTTTTTCTAACTTGTGCTCTTCCAATTCTCTCCCCCATCCCACCGGGTGGGGGGGGAGTGAGCGAGCGGCTGCGTGGTGCTTAGTTGCCGACTGAAGTTAAACCACGACAATCCGTACGTACAGAAAGTGAAAGGGACAGACAGAATATGAGAGGACAGTCTAGCCCCTGAATTTTATAAAGAAATATCTGCCTCAGGTGTCTGAATGTTGTGAAGATATATTATATTGTTATCTTTGTTTAACAAGTCTTAGAGTATACTGCAAATGGAGTTCATCAACAAAATGAATTAATTATTTTACAGAAAAAGTTAGGATTTATTTTTGCTCTGACTTTTAATTTTAATTCAGAGTGCTTCTACCAGCTCTAGCTGTCGACATTGGTTAAAATAAAACAGGCAAGCAGGAGATCTGGACCATTTTTAGCATACTTTATATGATAAAAAATGTATAACTTCAAAATAGCTAATAGAAATCTGGCACAATATCCATACATTGCAATTTCATTCGAACATGATTCACAAATCCTTGTGGGTTAAGTATTACCGTTTCTGTGATATGGAAAGACTAGCTAGAAAGTCAGTGTCAGAATAAGCTCCTAGCTTGTGTTTCTGTGCTCACCCCACTCTCGTCCTATAGCTCCTCTTCGAAGAAATCTCCCATTTCAGCATATGTTCACACCACTTATGCCAGTTCTCCTAGGAAAAGGTAATTTTTGTGTGATGTGTCAATGGCGCAACCTAAGATATCCCACAGTGCATGCAAATACTGCAAATAGAGTTTGGCAAGAAATGTCTCAGCACACAAGATTTTAGAATTTTCCTATGCTGAACTGGGAAATGACAGAGACCCTTACAAATAAGAATCTGATACATTTCAGCAAAAAGTTTCATAATTTTTAAACTGGCATTTTACAACAGAAAGAAGAAAACGAATGATATTCCTTTTATTCTACTGGATGCAATACAAAGTGATAAAGGCATTTATCTTAGACTCATCACATGGTTTGCACTGGTTGGGACAGTCCTTGAAAACAGTTCCCCAGAAGCATTCTTTGGAATGCTTCTCTGTCTTGGAAAATCCATAGTTAAAAATCAAACTGTGGATTTCCCCCATCTTTCCCTCTTGAGTTTTGGCCCTAATGTGAAGAACATGATGCAACAAGTTGGCATGTTTCAAACATCCCACTTTTCTTCATCTTTTTTCCTTTTTTCTTTTATTCATACCAGATCACCTTGGTCTTTGATAGATCAGTTTGAAAATTCCATTGGGATTCTAAAAGCAAAAGCGAAGCACATGCAATACACGGCAAAGATAAAACAAATAGCTCTAAAAATTGCAGGAGGATCAGCACAGTGCTGATAGAGTAATGTATCAAAAGACACACATTCTTTAAGGTTTCATTGTGACAGTCCTGCACTGAAGGCATGACAAAACTCAGATGAGTCACACTGTGTTACAACATTTATCATAAATCAATGCTATTAATGCAAGCAGACAAAACAAGTCACAATCTGATGCATTAGTCCAGAGAGAACAGGAACAGACAGATTTTCTACAAACCAGCTTAACACAAAATAAATAAAAAAGGATCATTGTTTTTTGAAATGGCCCTCTCGTCGGTGAAAAAAAATCACCCACTCTTCATACTTTTCTTTAGAAATTCTTGGTTTTAAATTAATGTTTTGAGTACAGCATTTTCCTCCAGCCAAAAGGTCAAAGGAATTTTAAAGCTGGTACATTTCTATTAAAAGTACAGCGGCTCTTCCCTCTGTCCCCAAAGTCAGGGAAAGGAGAGGAGCTCAAGGCTATCGGCTGCTGCATTAGGTGGTGAAACAATTCTGCCTTGGTTCTTTCCTTAACAACCCTTGCTTCCCTTCACACAGCTTCCCTTGCTACTTTTCATACACCACTTCCAGCTACTCTTCACGCGCTGCTTCCACTCGAGATGATGAAAGTTCGTCCATGTGTCAAATTATCGGTAGCCACTTCTAGCCATAAAATAGAAGAGACATATCATAATGATACCCTGTCCTCCAGAGCACTCTCACAAGATTGCAAAGCACTTCAGAAAAGGTATAAACTATCAGCCTCAAGTTACTGGTGATGAAACTGAGACACATTAGCCACGGTAAAAGGACAGCCATTAGGGACAGCCATTAGGGGAAGCAGCCACTAATTACTGGTTTCTCTTTTTCACCACCGTTTTGCCCATCCTCTTTGAAAAGTTATGCCAGATCTTGCTTTCCCTGGTTGTTTACTTACAAAGAAGAATAAGCTGCTGCAAATCTCTTTTTCCTCCGAGAATCACACTAGTGATACTGTGGCTTCATAGCATTACACAGCTGAATAACAAGGAGAGGTAATACCAGGGCATGACACCGAAATCCAGTTCCTGATCCTTAACCCTCTAGAACTGCAGAAGTACTAGATTTCATAGGCAGCAGGACCACCATTATCTTCAAGTCTGACCTCCTGCATAATGAAGGCCACAGAATTTCATTCAGTAATTCAGTCAGTGGAGGGAATTAATAAGTGATGCTTGATTCTGCCTGCTAAGGCAGCTCTTGAGACTACTGAGGTAGTAGTAAGGTTAAAAGGAGGGTAACATTATCTGTTGGGTGCTCCATTCCCGACAGTTAAAAGCTAGGTTAACGCTGTACTGCCCAAATATAAAAATTGGCAGACTTCATTTATAAGCCTTTATCCTCATTTATCTGCTCGTTTATCAACTCTTCCAGGCTGTATCTACAAGGATAGAGCCATCACCCTCTGAATAACAAGGAGAGGTAATACCAGGGCACGACACCAAAATCCAGTTCCAGATCCTGATCCTGAGCCCTGAGCTACTGGCCAGCTATACAGCAGATTTGCTTAAACCTAACCACAGCCTAGCCCAATCCTGGAGCCTTCACCAAGGAGATGAGCCAATCTGTTTCACCATCTCCCTTCTAATATACACTTTTCTATGGTCTATTTTATATTTGTTTGCACAAACATATATCATGAGCTCAGAAAGTCTGTCACCAATTCACAGATGGCCACAAGCATATAAGCAGCTTTGGTAGGGCTACGAGGTCTGACTAGAAATGTTAGGCATCTCTAATATAACTTGGAGCATCTCTCAGTTTGGTAATGTTGAATCAGGGTTAGCCTTGTGCAGCGACAAAGACCAGCTACCCTACAAATTTAGCTTTATATTCTGAATTACTTTAACTCCTGACATTGTTTGGGAATTTGGGACTGATAGAATATGCAAGAATAGTGCCTGAAAATTGCATTTGAATGTAATGTTGTTGCCATGCCTAATAGAAAATGCAACTTAAAGAGGAGTGTTTATCAAAGACAGAGTTATGAGACTAGACCCAACACCCTTCTGTTTTCCAGGGTAGCACATGTTGCCTGTTTGTCATGAACAAAAAGTAAACTGTGTGTTATTCACAGTTACAGAAAGAGCAAAAGATCAAAACATTGCTGGGGATGCACACTGCCTTTTCTTACTGCTATTTTCCAGTTCTGTACTGCCTAGAAACCTCAGTAGGGAAGGGAAAGAAAATGGAGGAAAACAGTCTTTGAAAGGAAGTTTGGCAAGGCTTTTGTATCATCTCAAATACTAGAAAAACATCATACTAGAAAAACATTGTATAAACCTTGCTTTGAGGATTACTTTTATCCTTATTTTATAGGGATAAAACAATGGTGAATGAGCAGAACGAAAAACAAGAAAACACTAATAGCATCAAATTTACAGGAGAGAAATCACAGTAAAAAACACAGCAGTATCTCCTTCCTTCAAGCAAGTGCATAGACAGAAACGTCCATGCTAAACAGTCCAGAACGTGGGCCAATTTATCAAATGAGAAGGTTCACCATGAGCTGTAAGTTGTCTGCATTTTAAGCAAATGAACACTAGCCCATTGCAACAGAAGCTCCCCCCAGTATGAGACCCCTCTAGCAGAGATTTCCTAATTCCCACTTGGGGAGTTCCTTCTGAATCACTTCACCATGGCCAGGATGGGGACATTTGCTGGCTACAGGAACAGCAGGAGAGTCCATTCCCCAAACACCCTGTGCATCTCAAAGCTGCAGTGAGGACATCCACAAGAAGACAAGTCCCTCCCACAGCTCTGACCTTTCCTTTTCTGCCAGGGCAGCAAAAGCCTCCAAAACCCATGCCTGTACCTGCACCAAGGCATCCCACAATCACCATCTTCCTCCAGTAGCCTATGATGACAGTGGTGGTTCCTTTGACAGCCCTACTTTTTCAGGGGGTTCCTGCGAATACCTAATTTCACTTCTTTTCAGAGAGGCCTTGACGATAACTGGTCATGCCCCAGGCCTCCTAATTTGACCAAATGTTACATTCTACCATGTCAAGTGTGCCTCCCGTGTAACTCACAGGCTTGTACTCGTCTGCAAAACTGTAATGATATTTAAAATACTGCAGTCACTTCCTTCTTTGTATGTATAGAAATGCTGCAACTTTACAAAGGTGGCTTTCCTTTCTCCGTACCGTGATATGTTGGATGCACTCTGTGTATGCCCATTTGGCAGGAATTGGTTTGGGTCAATGGTTTATTAGCCATTTGTTTGCTGTTTGAAAGCCTCAACACAGATGCTGGATGTTTTGTTTTCTTTTCCTGATTGCTTTCACACATGAAGCTGTAAGGACATGTCGATTGATCAAATGAAACTTTTGCAGACTTAAACTCACATGGAGCGTGCCAGGTGAAAAGTCCCTGTAATTGCCTGCTTTGGTCAGTGCTGCTTGTGGCAACCTGTCATCTCTGTGGCTTCCTCCACTTGCAAAATAGTTGAAGTGTTCAAAAGCTCCAGTCCCATCCCATTTGTGCACCCCAGAACAAAGCTCACCCTCCAAATAAACCCCCCTTAATTTATATTTTGTAAACTTTTAAGAAGATAGATAGGCAAAATTTGCAACACAAGTCTTCTCTCATGAAACTAATGGAATTACTGGCAAATAAGCATCATTGTCTCTACTGGATGGATTTAGACCCAATTTTAACCATTTTGCTCTCCAGTGGCTCTTGTTCACAACATGGCAAAGGGTTGAGATAAAGACAGTTTAATAGGACAGAAAAGGAAGGGAAAATGATAATAATAATAATAATAATAATGATAAAAGAATATACAAAATAAGTGATGCACAGTACAATTGCTCACCACCCGCCGACCGATGCCCAGCCAGTCCCCGAGCAGCGGCCCCCCCGGCCAGCTTTCCCCAGTTTATGTACTGAGCATGACATCCCATGGTATGGAATGTCCCTTTGGCCAGTTTGGGTCAGCTGTCCTGGCTGTGCCCCCTCCCAGCTTCTCGCTGGCAGGGCATGGGAAGCTGAAAAGTCCTTGACTAGTGTAAGCACTGCTTAGCAACAACTAAAACATCGGTGTGTTATCAACATTATTCTCATCCTAAATCCAAAACACAGCACTGTACCAGCTACTAGGAAGGAAATTAACTCTATCCCAGCTGAAACCAGAACACCTGACAAAGCCCTGTTCACATGCAGTTTGCTAGTAAGGCCTTCTCAGACTCCTGAAGGTGAAAAGAGGCAGCTCTGTAGCTCTCTCCCATCCCACAGACTCTGGGTGGCAGGGAGCATCTACCCCGTATCTGTTCTGTTTCCCTTGTCCAGAGAGCCCGAGAGTTCACAGGATGGAGCTGGGAGCTAAACAGATGCGATGCTTTCATACAATGTCATGTGTTCTGCATCAACGGGGGGAGCCTGTTCCGTGAGTGTCAGAGGAATAATACCCTGTCTTTATACTTTCCAAACTTTATTTCAATAAGACTGAAAAGTAAAGAAATAATGCAACAATGACATGGTTAACTTGGACAAGCTGTGTTGAATTTAACAAGTCAAGGAACTGGTGTTGTTTTGTTGCTCAGTTGGTGTTAAATATTCCCAGTGTGCACGCAAGATGTGTCAAAACCATGTGGTAAGGAAGGCAATTAGTGGTGCAGAGAAGATAAGCAGTCAGCTGGTGCTTGTTTTTTATACTTAGGGAATAGCAAGGTAATATAATGTGTGCTACATTTCCACCTACAGTGCTTCTCAGACCCACTAATTTTTGTGTGTTTAGTCTGAAGATTTCCTTAAGAAACAGATTGACTTACAGGCGGCCTGGATTTTATACAGTGCATTGGAGAAGGGTTTTACACAGACTGAAACAACAAAGCACAAGGCAATGCTGAATCCACTGAGAACAAACATGCCTCGGTGAATAGCACTCCCTAAGTTTATTTAGCACTGTACACTGCAAAATATGCTAAAGAAAGAACTTTTTTGCTGCTCTAAAGAGCTTGCAGACATAAGAACCTGAATCCATATGATACAGTGAATAATCTGTGCCAGATAAGCCTTCTAGCTGAAATGTTCAGAAGAAGTTCTTAATTGGAAGGAGCAAGGGGATGTAAGTGGGAGTTATGTGTATATCATTAGCAAGAGAACAAATGTCTCCAGCTTTAACTAATGTTGACTACAATAAATTAAAATAAAAAGGAACAAACTGACACTTGATTTGAAGCTTGAGATGAGTGTTAATTTGAATTTTCTTGCCGCACCTGGCTTGTTTCATAGTCTCAGGATTACTTAATTGGACTCTCTGTACTTCAATTTTTATATTTTAAGAAATGTCAGGTTATTACAAGTTCCAGAACAAAATAATGTAAAAAAAAAAAATTCCTTTCAAGTCAGATACTGTTACAATTTGTTATTCTGTGACTTTGAATGGAGTTTGACTCACCCCGCCTAAACATCTCCACTCAGCCTCGGCTTTTTTTGTATCTAAGCATTGCCTTCAGCTCTTCCTTCAAACATGTTGCTGCTGATAGGAACCCTGTGCTGCCTTTGAGTGTGCGGCTCTTTCTTGGGGGTAACTTGCTGCCATGGAAGTTCAGCTTTTCAAAACACTGCAGAGTGGATGGGGGAGAGGGTTTGCTCAGCTGTAACTTTTAAATGCAGGTGATTGTCTAAGGAATTCACATACCATGTTGTATTGGGTTTGCGTGGCAAGGTTTTGGTAGTGGGGGGCTACAGGGGTGGCTTCTGTGAGAATCTGCTAGAAGCTTCCCCTGTGTCCGACAGAGCCAATGCCAGCCGGCTCCAAGACGGACCCGCCGCTGGCCAAGGCCGAGCCCATCAGCGACGGTGGTAGCCCCTCTGTGATAACGTATTTAAGAAGGCGGGGGGGAACTGCACAACTGCAGCGGGAGAGAGGAGTGAGAATGTGTGAGAGAAACAACTCTGCAGGCACCAAGGTCAGTGAAGAAGGAGGGGGAGGAGGTGCTCCAGGCACCGGAGCAGAGAT
>NW_008794155.1:4383142-4452223 GCF_000699145.1 Aptenodytes forsteri | reverse complement strand
GATCTCTCCCTGTCCTTATCTCGACCCACGAGCCTTTTGTCATATTTTCTCTCCCCTGTCCAGCTGAGGAGGGGAGTGACAGAGTGGATTTGGTGGGCACCTGGCATCCAGCCAGGGTCAACCCACCACAGATGTGCATTTACTGAGGCCCATATTTGATGGGTGGGAGAGGTAAGGAAGGATCCAGGGAAAGAAAAGTATATTTAAATTTGAACCAAAAGCTTTGACATTACACTGGTTAGCGCAGCATTGCATTAGCATGCTTTGTTGATACTTCTCAAGAGCTTGTGTAGCAGTGCTGCTTAGGCACCCATTGAAATCAGTTTTCAGGAATGCCAGAGAAATTATAAGGTGAATTATACTGAACTAAAGTATAAGGACAGACCATTCAGAGTTTTGCTTTTTCCTATTCCAGAGTCAGGTAAGAAATTTCATTTTCTAGTGGGAAACAGAATTATCTTCTTTAAGACCCCTTGAAATCTCCTGTTCATTTAAAGTTTGTGTTGTCTCTTCCCTGATTTAATACTTCTGCAAGCTGCAGTTCTCCTGCTGTGGGGAGGAGAATACAGTATTTAGGGAGAGACTGTAGATTGACTCTTAACTCTTCATGTTTGGGAAGTTTGCAGGTTAAAATGCTGCCACATGTAGTACCATGCATTTCTCATCTCAGTCATTCCCCCCACTGGAGCTGGTCTTATCTTTTCACTATAGCATATATCACAGTGATGGGTGGTTGTGGGTATAATAAGTCTTATGGCTGCCTTTTCCATAAGTAATCTGAGCAACTTGACTGTAAATAATGTCAAAAATGTGACCTTTGTCCCTAATCCTGCCATTTTGAAAAAGTATTTTGAGGGATCTTCTTAAATGCGACATTTCTATATCCTACAGCATTGCCAAATTTACAGTGCACTCCTTGCTTCTGTAAACTTTTAAAGCAATAACATTGGCAGTTCAAGCAAGCAGAGTTATTCAGTTCTGTGCAGATCCTGAGATACAATGAAATTATGATGTCAAGAAGATTCAAGCCTTGTTTTAGTCAACCGAAAATATTGACAGAAAACAAATAAGATCCAGCTTTTTCTAGTGAACCCAAGCATCTTTTTCTCGTGAACCCAAGCATCCTTCTTGGATGTGACGACGTGAGTTGAGAACATTGTTTTATCAAATACCATTCCAGCTGTAGAATTCCATATAATGCAATTCAAAACACATTCAATATTTTGGTTTCTTGCAATTTTCTATGATGTCCATTGTAGCAAATATTTCTGAGATAAACAAGCAATAAAGCTGTCACTGAATGAATTCTGTTTGTTCAAAAATATAATGACTGTCCTTGCTACAAGAGCTGTATCTTCAGCTTTACAAAAGATGAAACTGCAGAAAGAGAAATTGCACTCATAATATGATTCTATAAGCACTTGTATTTTAAACCTAATGTTTTGATGAAGTGTATGTAACAAGTACAATAGTTTAGAATAATTTTTCTCTAATGATAAATAATTAAATTAGCATAGTTTAAAAATTGGAAACTTTTTCATTTATTTGATGTATTCATTTAACATATTTATGTGTTATAGCTGAAGCAATGGAATGCTTGATGGAAATCAGTCTTTGGATTCAAAGTGCCTGTAATTAAACCAGAACTGATGAGGTCAAGGCAAGAAAATTTGACTTTTTTTTTCCAATTCTCTCCCCCATCCCACTTGGGGAGGGGGGGAATGAGCGAACGGCTGTGTGGTGCTTAGTCACTTGCTGGGTTAAACCACAACATCAGGTCAAGCTTATGGTCAAATAAAATAGCACCATCTGACATGGTGCATGTCTTTCCAACACAGACAAATATCAGGTAGCAACTTAGCAAATACCATTACACTTAGCACCATTAATCTTGACACCTTTTACTTTCTCCCATGTCAAGCTAGCAAGTAGCACCATGGCTCTGGACTGGATGGGGCACGGACACTGAGGGATGGCCAAGCCTAGTGGCTGCAACACACAATCTTGGAACTCATTTCTTATAAAGAGTGGCAAAAAATTTGGTCTTTGAAAATTGTATGTCCTCCAAAAGAAACAAATGCTTTCCTCCAAGAAAATACAGGGAATCTCTTCAATTTTATTTAACTAAAGCTTTCTAATCATTACTGTTGTTAAGGGAATTGGAAATAGGTAATTAGTAATTTTCACTCTTTATAGGTTTTCCCTAAAGGAAAGGGAAATTTAATGTAACACATTTTATATCTTGTGTGACACTCGTCCTCCTGACTCATACATCAGAGACTGAGCAAGGGATGTTTAGATAAGACACCGTAAGTTGTTACAAGGACTGTGTAGCCAAGGGGTGAAAATATTCATGCTCTCAGCTGACTGATAGAGGGGAGGTCTTGTAACACCTACAGGTTATGAGACATTTGAACCCAGACTGAATCCCTAGGATGACTGGAAGGATCCTTACACTGAGCACTTGATTTCTGAAGTTGCTATACAAGACAAGCAATCTGTTTGAAACACCGAAAAAGGCTTAAGTGCTTAAGCTATCGACACTTCTTTCTCTGATAGAGATCCATGAAAACCAAAGAGTATGCTGATGAGATTTCCACCGAGGGAACAAAGCAATTTCACAGAGCTACAGGGCTAGGCTCCTGCCTTCACTCAGACCACCATCAATCTGTAGAAACTTTACCAGCCTGTCCTTCATGGAACCGCATCAAACCTGTCCTTAAACAGCTTTAGCAAAAGGAAATATTTCAGGCTTCTAGTCTGTTGACCTGATTTTAGTCACACTTACTTGACTGTTAAGCTCTTAATTGCAGCTGATTCTAACTTAGTATAAACTGAAATAGCTTGATTATCATCAGTGCCGATTTATATCACCTAAGAGCTTGGTCCACTGACTTTGTTAAAAAGATTGTTGATTTACTCTGAAGTTTATGGGGGTGAAATCAGGCCTTGTCTTTCCTTTGCATTGAAACTTCAAGCTGCAAGCCTAATTTTGAAAAGGAGGTTGACAGAAAAGTTCTTCTGTAATATGTAGATTAACGAGGCAGAAAGTGTGCCAGTTAGCATTAAACTTAACTGCCCTCCCCTCCCTCTGCCTGTCTTAACTACCATATCATTTAACCTGCTCTTTAAATAAACAAGAACTGGTTCAGGTTGCATATTTTATCTCACAATTGCTTCTGGTGCTCCAAGATCACATTAGAAGTTATTTTAAACATATATACTGTACATATGTTTATATGTTCCCTATCTTGCCTGTAGGGATTGTACTTTCCTAAAATTTTACATAGGACTGTATATGAATGAAAATAAGAGCAAGTTCAAAGCCCAAGTAGTATGCTTAGTACTTTGTATTTTAATAAGCACAACAGGCAATGATAAAAATACCTATCAGTCTCCAGTCCTAAAGGAAGAAAAGGACTGAAATTACAAACTCAAACAGTCAAAACAAGGTAAACGAGTTAGAAGGTTTCCCCTTATTTATTCGCAACAAAATTAGCTTTTTTTTCTGCTACTTTCAATTATGGTACATCTCTGTTTTGAAATTGGAAACCTGTATCTCCAAACTTCTATGTATCAAGACATCTCCCAAAATATGTCCTAAGTAAGTTTTAACTTTAATGTGAGAAAAAGGAACTTAATATTGGTTGTAGTATTAAACTTAGTTCTATTTCATACATATTAAAACACTGAACTCTTTCTCTTGAATGTTTATCTTTTAGTCCTATAGGAACACACATGACAAAACACAGATCAAACCAGCCGCCTATTGAGTCAGCTACCCGCAGTACTGGGATCTTAGTGAAAGGTAAGTACCAGGAAAGGGCAAATTCTCTCCTGACTGTACAGGACACCATGTTATACCCTGCAGCAAGAGATCCAATTACCGTTACCACCATTAGCCAAGATCAGAAAATTATTGAATACTATTAAAAGCTCATCCACAGTATTTACCTCAGCAACCTCCAGCAATCTTGAATTCCACTGGTGGACAATATATTGGCTTAGTTATTGCCTCTTATTTGAGATGGGCCCTAAGCTAAACATACTAAGAAATGTTTGGATCCAAGGATTTGGGTCAACAGAGTTTTAATTCTCAGAAGTTCTTTCATTTCAGAAAGTGTCTTATTTCTTATTTGCCCCTGTACTCGGCCCTGGTGAGGCCTCACCTCGAATACTGTGTTCAGTTTTGGGCCCCTCACTACAAGAAGGACGTTGAGGTGCTGGAGCGTGTGCAGAGAAGGGCAACGAGGCTGGTGAGGGGTCTGGAGCACAAGTCTTATGAGGAGCGGCTGAGGGAACGGGGGTTGTTTAGCCTGGAGAAAAGGAGGCTGAGGGGAGACCTCATCGCTCTCTACAACTACCTGAAAGGAGGTTGTAGCGAGGTGGGTGTTGGTCTCTTCTCCCAAGTAACAAGCGATAGGACGAGAGGAAATGGCCTCAAGTTGCGCCAGGGGAGGTTTAGATTGGATGTAAGGAAAAATTTCTTTACTGAAAGAGTGGTGAAACATTGGAACAGGCTGCCCAGGGAAGAGGTTGAGTCCCCATCCCTGGAAGTATTTAAAAGACGAGTAGATGAGGCACTTAGGGACATGGTTTAGTGGACATGGTGGTGTTGGGTTGACGGTTGGACTCGATGATCTTAGAGGTCTTTTCCAACCTCAATGATTCTATGATTCCTTCCCTCGGGCATCTGTCTGAGCACATGTAAAGCACGATGAGCACACCTGACTAAAAGCCCACCAAACAGTATCATTAACCTCAGCTGATTACACCTACCACCTCAGGACTGCAGACCACTGCGGAAATAAATGCCGGTGGCTAGTTTTACAAAAGGATTGGACACATTTATGGTTGGTAATAATATATGTATCTCTGCAAGGTAAGTTGAGGCTTACAGGTAGGAGTTTCAAATGCACCTCACTAAGTGCAACAAGCACGTTCAAATTGGTATGTTGACCCAGCGTCAGCTTATAGGGCACCCCATCTCCATCTCTCCTGTAGAGCCTGCATCAACTGAGCTTTCCATGTGAGGGTGGACCTGACAGCATGACTGCACAGAGCCACAGAACTATACTAACTAAATTGCCAGTGCAAAAGGACTAAAACTAGAGCTGACACTATCAGCAGAAATCTACAGGTAAAAGCATTGCGAGGATATTTTAATTATTTTGAAAAGTAAGCAAATTTAGAGTCAAAGATTTAAGGAGATATATACATGTTAGGGTATAAAACTCACAGGCACAGAGGTTAGCTCTGGTAATGAAAAGCATTTGGCATATAATTGTGATCAGCAGTAGTACTGTCTACAGCTCTGTATTTGGTTATTCTAATTTTTAAAACTTTTTTTTTCCTGGCTGCATTGTATTATCAAAGTACAGGGTATTACGATTGCTTCAAGACTATCTTGAATTCGGGCTCAAAGTAGTAAAACTCTTTTCGACAGAAGCCCACACCTATGAGTGCCACTGGGGACACGGCAGGTAAGAAAGCTGCAGGCTGTGTTGGACTTCCCTTCCCATGGCCTAAAATTGGTCCCAACCAGCAGTATGGAGTTGTGAGGGACACTGTCCTTGGCCCAAATATCAGCAACACCTATAGTCAATAATGGGCAGACAAGTCAGTCACAGTATCCTTCTTAGAAAGGCCTGATGTTGTCACATATGAGATGGGCCAACATGAGACACATCATGCCTTAACTTACCCTGCCCTTAAACCACTGTGAGCTCTAGGAGCGCTGGAATTGACCTTATGCCTTGCCCATCCTCTGCAGGTAGTATGCCCGTGGTTAAACAGTGACCATCTTTCCAGTCTTGTCCCATCCCAATAGGATGTAACGGTTATTCTGAATAGTGCATTTTTCAAGAAAGCACCTATGCCCTCTGCTTTATGCAAATGGCAGAACATGGAGTATGTATTTACCATTTGGAAGGAAGACGAATATTGTGCATGAGTCTCTGCTGAAGAAGTAACTTTTAGCTATGAAGAACAGTGTGAAAAAATTTTAAATGTACTTACTGTAATCCTGAGGTTTTTGTAAGTTTGAAGAGTTAGTACTATTCCTCTATTAATATAATTTTTAAAATTATCTCACAGTCCTGAAATACTTAAAGGATTTATTTTTTAATTAATCTTAATGTATAAATGAATTAACTAATATAATTGCTCATTTCAGATAGTTAATTATGTACTCAAAAGAGTAGATGCTGTAATTTTGGTGCCACATAAACTATTCTTTATAGATAATAAAGTAGTTTTAATTGTCAAATTCGCATTAGCAAAGTTTTGGCAGATGAAGAATACTTTGATCTGTGCATAATTACAAATTGTTACCTTGGCATGGTAGGTAAGGCTTGCATTTCTGCAGCTAGCAACTCCCTGTCAAACACGTCTTTGTAAATGTAGTTCTGGAGAGGTGAAGGCTTACTGCTTAAGACTTTCAAAGGAACAGGTGACTTAAGGTGTCTGAAAGTTTACAGTGTCCCACTTAATGGGACCTGTGTTTCAAGATTTCCAACATTTCTGTAAATAAAGTACTCAAAGTTGAATGCCCAAAGCAATACACCTGCACTCACTAGTCAATTGAAAATTAGAAGAACTAAGCAATTATAAATCAAAAAGCTTAATTTAGTTGCTAAACTGTAGTCATAAAACTGGTGAATGCAAAAAAACCTTAATTACTTTGAATCACATAGCCTCCATCAAAAGAGATTCCCAGGTCACTTAGGACTGACTTTGAAAGGAAACAGAGTTTCTGCGCCAGAGGGAAACAGCAACCCAACGACACCAGCAGTGTCCAACTCCTTCAAGGACAGTGAGCGAAGGTTGCAAGACAACCCTCTTCAATGATGTATGTTATGCTCATAAAATTAATTCATATAGCATACAAACACTGGGATAGTCCAAGACACAGGCACATGGGGAGGGAAGCACATTTAAAACTTTCTAGGTTTAAACAATGCCACGTTCAAAAATAATTCACTGCCTTGTATAGGTGTGACGTGCTGATTTCTGGGCATGTTTAACTGTATGTCCTTTAGCACATACAGTGAATTTTGCGCAAACTTCAGAATACCATGTAGCAGCCAATCTGGGAGGCTGTGAGCCAGCTACTGCAATAATTCAACTTGTGCTGTTATCCAGACATAAATCAAACCCTCTGTGTCCTGCTGAGACAGCATGACCTGAGCTTTTGCTGAATTCCTACACTGATAAAAAAAAAAGCCTTGACAATGTAGTTGATGTGGTACTCAAAGGAAAGCTTGAAGTCGCAGATGAAACTGAGATTACAAGATGGTTGGAAAGTAAATAACAATCCCATCAAACAGAACCATACATGGAAGGAGATTAGGAGGAACCTGCTGCTTAGCCAGTGACAACCAGCATGATTCAGTATCACGAGACGATCCAATTTACAAAGAATGAGAGAAAACTCCTATCCAACCCTCAGTAACAGCAGGAGAAACAGGTATAAGATACTAGTTGATAACTAAAAAATGTTTGAATGAAAATAGCTATAGAATAAACAGAGGATGTTAGCTTGATTCTTGTCTAACTTAGACAGATGTACATTAGGAAAAAGTCCATTGAGGTTTCTGGAGTTTAAGGGATGTAAAAGACACGAATGAAATAAGATGCAAACACTTGAAACATCAGATTCTGTGACTTTAACCTATATGGATTATGTACTTTTCTGTCTGAGATATCTATCTAATCGGTGCCACTGAAGTTTCTACTTAGTGGAATACGGCAATAGATAGATTGGCTAAAGGTAAAAGCATCATCTTGTATAGCTTTAGTAAAGCTGTTCAGGAATTTTCTATCGACGACTCTAGAGGAGACTGCAGTTTCCACAAGAAAAATCAGAATTTTGAAGGAAAATGCCAATATCATTCTTAAAAAACAGATTTCCTTTAGGATAACAGAAAATGTTTAATTTCTGGGGACAATTTACACAAATTTAATGCACATACACGGGCCCACACACCCCTTCTTACTGAGTCAGAAGGTTTTTGTTTGTATTCTCAAGCATGGTGTGTTTAAGATCAGAAGGAGCACTGTAGTTCACCTGCTAAGTACCCCCACCTCCTCCATCTCATGTACCAGGTAGAGTCTGGGGTTGCTTCCCCTCCAGAGACAGCACTTCAGCGGTTTTCAAGCTGTGTAACCTGGTGCTCCACATGTGCCATAGGGAAGCTGGGCAGCAGGGGAACGCGAGGCATGTAAATGATGACTCTCTGAAGGCATTGCAGCAAAAATGGGAAGAAAGTAAATTCAGTCTAAGAGGAGATATTTTCAACATTTCTAAGTAAAAAAATAGTTTTAGTTGAAAACAAAATGTCAAAATAATGACTCGAATTTCCCAGGATGGAAATACCTGTTCCATCCCAGTCTAATACTTAAATCTGAGAGGAATTCTGCATTACACGTCGTGGAGTCACTTGATTCAAGCATTTGTCTTTCTGGAAAGACCTTTGATAAACAGGTATATTTGAACCTACTTACAAAGCAATACAAATAAAAGTATTTTCATTAAGAGTCAAATCTTGCTCTTTTTGATGAGGACTGCCATTCATGCCATAAAACTTTGCAAGAAGTTGGGAAGTAAATATTGTTTCAGAAAACTGTTTCAATACACTATACAGTGAATAATACACTGGAGGCGAAAATAGATTGGTGGGATTTTGGAGAGCCATGTCCCATATGTGCACATCACCAAAGACACATAGGAGCCTTCTGAACAGTTACACATTGCTTTGGGATTCAGTGCGAGAAACCACTACACTGAAACACAATCATATTGTGAGTTATCTTTGCCAAAACTCATAAATTCAAGCAAAGGGAAAACACATTGGGTGTCTGGAAACAGTGGAGGTAATTTTTCCCTTCAGACCTGCTAGAGATTTTCACTATAATGAAAAACTCGAAGGTGTTATTATAGAAAGAATTTGGGAAACTGTTTCCCAGCCAAAATTACTTGGATCCGCTTTGTACGCTAGAAAAAATACCCATTGAAATAATAAAAACTCTCTGGATTTACACTGTTAGCTTCCCATAAAGCCAGCTGTTGATACCCAATTATTTTAAATGCTTCGCGATGATCCCAGCTCACTTCCTATCTGGGTCAAACGAGGCCCGAAAAGCAAAAGCAGACAGGCGAGCTCGGAGGCACAAGAACAGAAGTAAGTAGAAACGAACTGCCAGCAGAGCCATTCACAGCAATTAGAGCTCAACAAGCACTTACAGACTCCCTAGAAAAGAAAAATGTCTGGTATCGGAGTATCTACCTTTGAATGTCCCTGCCTCCAGGGGTGCCGAGCAAAAGACATATTTACACTGCAGAGTTTTGCGTAGCTCTGTTGACAGGGTGAAGCAGAATATTTTCCATGTGAAAGATTTAGCCAGTTCTTCGGCAACTTGGCTTTTAACCAGAAAACACTTATTCCATAAAGGCAAAACATATAGTGATTTAACTGAAATTTTCAGTAAGACACATTTTATCTAAGGATCAAAATTGTAAACTCACAGAGCAAAACATCTCTTTTAGTGTACGTCATCTATTATAGCTATAGAATTAAATGAGCAAGAGGGCCAAAAGTACATATATATTTTTTGAACAAAACCAGGATTTTCCAGCTGGGGGACTGGGACTAAACCAAATATCATAATCTCAGAATTTTTAACACGGGCTGGAAATTCTGATTTACAGACAGCTCAAAACTATAGCTTTGATTTGAGGCTATCCCACATTGACTGTGAGTAAGGGGACAAAATAAGCAAAATTCAAGAACACCAGGGAAAGTTGACCATAGCTATTTGTAAAATAAATCTATTTGGACACGCCTACATACTTTTTTGCAAAGATATTTTTTCCCTTTGTACATTTACATGCACACAAGTTCGTGAGGGAAATGTAGATTCTTCTAGGGACGCAACAATATTCAATATAGGACATTTGAGAGGATGCCATAACTGAACTAGCAGGAGGTAGATTCACTATTCATTCACGGTCTTGCAGGGTAGGGAATTATATCAACACTATAAAACAACATAGGACATAATTTCTCTCTCTCTTCTCCCCAGGATTGTATTCAAGTGGAATCGGGCAACTGTGAGAGACAGAGGAGACTTGTCCTTCTCAGGGTGTGTGTTATGTTTAATTGCTGAAGGCATGAAGCTTTTTAAAAGGTTTGTCAATAAAATCCCTATTTAGTTAACCCCAATCTCCTCAGATCTCGTTACAGGCAGCCTTCTGCTCTTAACATCTGGGCAGGCAAAGCCTCCAATTACACTGCTGTATTTGGTAGCTTAATAAACCTAGATAAGGGTCCCTGGTATATCCATTTCCCTTGGTAACTGCTTATCTCTGGCTAGTCCAATGATACGCAGCCTTTATGTCACGGCAAGGCACATAATCATGTGGCAGGCCACACAGCGTGTGTGCATATTCACATTAAATCTAAAGCTTTCCATGACCTTTCCTCTTCTGTGGCTGGACTTACATCTGTCACAGCTACACTTTGTAATTGATGGGGAAGGGGCAGGGGAAAAGGGAGAGAGCAGCCCAAGATCGCGGCCAGGAGCAGGCTCGCACCACTCGAGCTCTTCTCCCCTGCATGCAGCCTGCTCCTTGCTGGCATCTTCGGGGAAGAGGGCAGGAGTGGGCAGGAGGCTGCTGAGCTGGCTGTGGACCAGATGGCAGGCACCCACCGGCTACTCCCGGAGGCCCTGGGGAACAGAGCCTGGCGCGCACATTGCAAATCATCAAAACTCCTCCGAATCATGATGTGAGGCTCTGTCCCAAATAAAGATCTACTCTCAGTCAAATAGTTCCACGGCAAGGTTTCTCCTTAGCATGTCCCTAACTGGATGATATTGAAGAAAACCTGTAAAAATCATCTCTCAGCACACAGTTGTCTCCTCTGCACTGAGATGAATCTATGACCGTTTGCTTCTAAGACTTGCTATCTGCAACTGTAAATTACCACAAACTTCGCGTAGTTCAGTCTCTGGAGTTTGTCGACTTGAATATTTGACACCCATTTCTTTTTGTTGCACCCAAATTTTGTATTGTACCATGCTGAGGTTTCCTTCCTGAATAACTCGCAATATACATGCAGACATTTGCCCTGCTTTTTCCTTCATTTTCATTTTTAGTTCCACCTCTGCAAGAAAATTAGTGTCTTTAAAAGCTTTTTAGAAATTGTTTAGGATTTAATATTTTGATGTTGAAAGGGAATTTGCTGAGATTCTGGAGCAACACAGACTGATTTTCTGCTTTTTTTAAAGGCCACAGAATATCATTGCCCTCTGTTTTTCTCAGTCCATCTGTCAGCTAATTTGCAGGCACCAGTAAAATCATCTTTTCTCTTCTCTGTACTTCTCAGTTTTCCTCTGCTTTTGCATCAAGTTCTGTGACAATGAACAAGGGCAGATCAGCTACAGAAACGTCTCTTAAAGCTTTTATTTTAACCTTCAAGTCTCATGTTTGTCGCTTTAAGTTTATGTGCCAAAGACACGAGAAAGCAAAAGCCAGCAGTTTGTCAAAGCATGCTCTCTAGGGGTTTGGGTTCTGTTTCAGCTGTCACCGTGTCACCATATATACCTATTGATGTAACTTCTGCTGTGCAGCAACAAATGGTAAATAATTCCTCTCTTGGAGCGCACTTCTGCCTGTGTTGGTGTCAGTGCTTTTGATCAATAAACCATTGAGGCGTCTTCCAGCAGGAATATTGTTCCAACTGTTGCTCAGCAACAACACGCTCCATGCACTATTTCCTTGTTTTCAATGCTATATATGAGCTTTTTACTTTTATTCTCTCTTCAAGCAATATCTTCCATAGCTTGCTATGCAGCTGCTGCTCACTGTTTATCCACATCTCCAGTTCTTGAAAAGGCTCACTGGTTTCTATTGGTACAAACGAGCTTTAATCAAAGTAATAGGTCACTGTATCACTCCAAGCAAGGATTTCAGCTCTTTCTGTGGCACTGGCACCCAATAGAGCCATTTCTTCACATTAGGCCCAACACTTACTTTTAACGTAATTCCCTGGGTTCACTGAGTCCTTTTGAACTCACAGCCCCTGTATTTTTTAGTTATGATGTTAGATTTTGCCAGGCTGCTCCAGAGTCCAAGAATGGCACTTAGAGTAACTGACTGCTGCCAGGACATCCAGTGCTTTACACACTTCTTTATTTTCAAATCTCTCTTCTGCAAATGAAATCCAAACCAGACATCTCCACCACTGCTACACAGAAGTGCCATCGTCCATCTTACTTGGTGAAACTAGTGACTTTATGCTGTCTTTATCCAAGCTGATGTAGATTCTACATCTAGTACCCTGGACGTACTGCTGTGCTGGTAAATGATGTCTTTAAACCCACGCAGACCACAGTGTTTCCTACGTTATTAGCATTAGTGATATGCTAATATCAGTAAAGCCTAAGCACTGCTGTCCCACACCAGTGGTTTCTCTTTTCTCCTCACCTCTCCACAGCTTCTGCTGTGAACTGACCCATTCAGATTGTTCTTTTCTTGTGTGTTTTCTCGTGCCTGACATACCAGAGCTCTTGTTCTGACTTCCACTTTCTTAAAAATGCAAATGAAGACAAGTATGTGCTATTGGCAATACATTTATAGATAGCTCCGTTTTTGCAAAGTCCCAGTGTTTAAAGGCACGGGGTGAGCCCAACAGACAATCTGTTCTTCTTCTGTTTAGATGGTTTTTACACACTCCACCCAAACTGGGTTTTTCTTTTTCCACGAAGTTTCAAGCAGATTTCAGGGCTGTCTATTAGACAGAGAGTTGATAGCACTTCATTTGCCCAGTCTGTGGAATAGATATCCTTACTGTCAGATTTGCAGAATAGTGCAAGCAATACTAATGTTGCCGTAAGGAATAGACTTTTCTAATACTGCCTCAGTAATTCAGTTTACTGAGTCCTTACATCAATTCTGTATTTTAGGGTTTTCCCTATGAATGTGCAAACATTAACCTATGTAACACTACATGTACTTCATTGCTATTCTTTCCTGTATTCTCTCTTCTACCTCAAAACAACACACTTGTCACCTTTATTAAACCGTTCGCCTTGACTTACGGTCCAGCTGTATGCACTGAATGTTATGGATGCTTTAGCTTGCCTCTGCAACACACTGTGAAAACTGTTTGTTTGAGGCTCACATTCTGCATGTCTTTTCTAGTGCTGCACTGTGCTTTTGCAGTGCCCGATTACGCCCTTGGCACATGCTTTTCTTCTGATGGTGTATCCAGTTGAATAAAATTCTAAATTATAAATTCACCCACAAATAAAAATCCAAGTTTTGAGAGGGTTGAAAATATTTGCAGATTCATAAGGAATTTGGCAACAGTTTTAGGTGGGGGGGTGAGGGGTGGGGGAAATTCAGGCTACAAACCTTAGAACATTAGCCAACATCTGACTAGGCAATATTTTTAATGCCACATTTCATTTCAAAATGCTGGATTACATTATGTTACACAGTGATGTTAGATACATTGTGAATGTTACAGTCAACTAGCAAAAAAGTCAGGGGTATTCCCTTCACTGAATTTAATCCCCACATACGAAGAGTTCCCCTATCGCCTTGCTGACGCAGCGCTCTTCATTGATTTGCTCCAACGTCGCTTTCTCTGTGGCACCTTTCATCTGAAGATATCAAAGCAAGCTACAGACACATGCTAATAACAGACCGTTCTTAGAATAGCTATGAGGTAAGAAATTATTATAGCCTCCAATTCATTGATGAGAAAACTGAATTAGAAATTTATTAAACTGAGTTAGAAATTGATTAGAGGTCACAGATGTCGGACTTACTTAACCCCCAAACGCCTAGCTCCCAGCCCCGTGCGTTACTCACAAATAACACGTGCACACTTCTCAATGAAGGTCTCCGATTCAACTTAGTGTTTTTGCACATGATGCCAATACAACTGCAGGTAGACTAGATGAAGGTATTACTCCCACGCCCCAGTACAATTCATTATATTACACTGCTACCCTTATTACAACAAAGTGGTGTCGTTAAAGCTAATCCTACAGAGCCCCACAGGAGCGTGTGACCAGAATGAAAGCAGCAGGGCACAGTTCACGAGCCACCAGAGAAGCACTTTACCGCAGCTTGCTTTCAGAAGTAAAAGCCTCATTTTAAATAAAACAAAAACTTTTACTTTGATAAATGCTGGCTGCTTCAAAAAGATATTCTGTTCTCAAATCTCCCCAGCTAAATGCCACCACAGCTGTAAGGGCCAACCACGTGTGTAGTCAGGCTGGGAATTATCCACACAAATAAAGAGCACAGCTTGAAACATTGACTTTTTCCTGATCAAAAGGGTCTGGGAGACAACTGGACAGTTTGGATCAGGCAAAGGATAGGGCTTTTATTATGTTCAAAGAGCACCCCAGTGAATAGAGTAGCCAATGTGGCCCTGGTGGCAGTGATACGTTCTAACACTCCCCTCATCCCACACAAGTTACTTAAAAGCTTAGCTTTGGGTCTGTTTAGGGTTTGGGTTTTTTCCATTTCTCTTTTTGTTGAAGAACTTCTATAGGGAAAACCTGAAATACAATCAATCCTTTCATTAGCTTTTTAATAGCATTCCCTGTCTAAGCTGCCTCCCCCACATACCAAATAATAAATTGCAAATATTATCAAAGAAACCTTGTCACATAAAAAAGGCCTTCATTATACCCGTACTAAGGAAACGTGCTTTAATTTTATTAAAGTACAATTTTTACTTTTCTATGTGTTTTCATATTAATTTTCTTCACGTTTCAGTCTGAAGTGAAAAAAGAATACAGAAAAATTGCTTTCCATCCTGTTTTTACCTAGTTTCATTCACCAGTTATTTTCAACTACATATGCTGAAATGAAAGATTTAACATGAAAAAATTATTCATGAAAAAATTTGAAATAATGAAATATTCACACTATTTCGCTTTGTAAAGCTGTTCTTTTTAACAAAACCTAAAGCATTTAAGCCACGTGATAAGGCAGAATGTTCTTCAGAAAGATCTGGTTCTCTTTTAATAGCCAGCTCTGCCAGTCTAAACAGAAAACAATCTGACATGGAGCTATGTAACAGCTAAGCAATGTATTGCAAATAAATATATTCCATCAACATTATGAATTTTGCAGTTTATTTTCATTCTAAACAGAAGTACTGTGGCAATAACAGCAATGGCTTTGGTCTCAATTTCTTACACAGCAATCCAGAAGGACATAGAGCTCCACCTTGTTCTCCAATTGCTGTCTCTCTTGTCATCTTATAACCATATATAGTATAAAGTATATTTACTATGTCATAATATATATTTGGACAAAGACCTGTTATTTAGAACTCAAAAGGAATCAGAGATCTTCTTTAGTCCTCAAACCAGTTTGATTTTCAGAGTTACGGTGTTTTGGTTGTAATCAATTTGCAGAAGAAAACTTTGTAAAACCAAAATACAGTAGCATCACTTGTACAACAGATGAAACAATAAGGTAGTATAAAATTATATGGAAACTGTAAAAAAGTATATCCTTCTTGGGCGGTATGTTTTGGTTTTAAACATCAGGCAGAACTTACAAAGATATTATTTTCTTTAACTGATCTCATAGGATTGCCTGTAAGAATTGTTATGAAGTTAATACTTCATAATTGTTTCACCTGAATATGAAGCTATAAAACATTATTGTCACTGCAGGCCTACCTGCTTTGTCTGCAAATGTAAATGAGTGTCTGGGTGTATAAAAAAATCTCCAACTTGTTGCCAATATCGGAAACCTACAAAGCAATAACTGCCATTGGCTATACTACAGATTTTTGGAATAATACCTGTGATATTATGATTAAAAGCTAATAGGGATCTAATTTCATTGAAGCGAACAGCAAGACTCCCCTTTGACCTGAGCGACAGTTGTATCGATTCCTCTGTTGCATTATCTGGCATTTCTTAACAGCAGTATGATTCTGAATCTTGTTAAAATACATGGCTTCAAACTACTAACTTCCAGTAAAGCATTCATTCAAATATTCATGAGGCCTATAATCACTCTCTAAAAAAATATGTCCTATGAAGCACATTCTATGAACATATTTGTGCATTTATATTTTTTTAATTTTAAAAACATTTGTTTGCCCTCATTGTAAAGCTTATTCCCCCAAGACACCAGCTGGAAAGGGGTAGAGTAGTATATGAAACAACACTGAACTCTTCTCCTTTATCTGAGGTGATCAAAAAGTAGTTTCTGTGCCTGTGGTGTAAGGAAGAGTGTTTCAATGTCTATGAAATTTCTCACTGGCATGTTGTTTGAAGGATGTTTCTGAAATGGATCCTCCTCATTTGAAGCCTGAAACTCATTCTTTGATGGGATAGGCCTGAATACAAAACACGCTGATGAAATTTATGTTCATATTTTGAAGGCCTAGATCTATACTCTAATGAGAGCCATGTCTTTTATCTGAGGTGATCAAAAAGTAGTTTCTGTGCCTGTGGTGTAAGGAAGAGTGTTTCAATGTCTATGAAATTTCTCACTGGCATGTTGTTTGAAGGATGTTTCTGAAATGGATCCTCCTCATTTGAAGCCTGAAACTCATTCTTTGATGGGATAGGCCTGAATACAAAACACGCTGATGAAATTTATGTTCATATTTTGAAGGCCTAGATCTATACTCTAATGAGTTTGAAGCCATGTCTTTTTTTTTTCTCAGAAATAACTCTTTCCTTTTCTTGCTCTTCCATCAAATACCATCATAGCCCATATATTCAGAGTCTAAGAGATGAGGGAGGAAGAGGGAATTTTTTTGTTTTAAACATCACTATGCAATACTCGTAGATTAAATCATGGAAAAAACATTCCAGAAGAAGATTACAATCTGATGCAGATGGGAAAAGCAGCACAGCCAGGCAGGTTGAAGAATGTTATCAGAAACGCCTATTTGTATCTCATGGTCCAGAGTACAAGAGTAGAAACATGTTTCCTTTAAACACACAGAAATCAGAATTCTTTCTGAGATACGATAATGCTGGAAGACTCGACCAAACAAGGAGAAGTGTTTTTGACAAAATCAGGGCCAGATTTTCCAAGCAGAGTGTCCAGCCCTGAATGCCTGAGAGGTTAAGCACAAAACCTTTGGGAAGAGATATGAGAAGAGAGACGTAAGGACTTGTGCAGGCAGGGGACTGGACTAAAACATAGTGCTTAGATGGAATTTGGTAACAGAGTGGATACAAGGGTAATGAAGACAGACATATCATATAAAGGCAACAATTAAGAGGAGGTATGATAGAATAGGAATTTGGGGAAAACGAGAGGAACATAAAGTGCTTTGTTTTGCCCGGTTGAATTTCATGGAGTCACAGGGCATCTGGTGTGATTTACTAACAGGCTGCTGAAGGCACTCGAATCTCAAAACGTCTCTCCCGATTTCTTATGAAAAAATAGCTGGCAGTAAACAATGAATAGTGCTCACATGTTTCTAATTAAATGTATGGATGACACTCTCTAATCTAGTTATACACATTCTACTCAATATAAAGCTTCGATAGACACAGACCTGTAATATACAACTACTGAAAATGGATGTATGCACTAAGAAACTCTACAGGCAAGCATAACCTGTAAACACCACGTGTAGCAGAAGACATTGTTTTAAAACTGGGTGTGTCAGCCTGATGGTATGATGGGTTTATATCTTCAAAATATTGAAATATTGCAATATTTCTTTCCTTCATGTTTCCTTCAACACTTTCGCACCAATATGGGCTAATCAGCCACAGATCTTCAGCTGGCACATACTGGCATAAATTCACTGACCTCAAGCCAGTGCCTGAAGGCCGTTTTTTAGCTGTGTACAATCTCCCACCATACTTACCACTTGCTGAAGAGCAGGGAGAAAGCATCACCTTCTCATACAGCCACAGTTTTTGTTTCTTCTCTAATTAAGTCCTTACGGGCATTTTAATATTCAGGTAACACTGATTATTACACAAAGCACTTTCGATGGTGTTACATACACAATATTCCCTATGACACTGGCAAATGTCTCTCTCTGCTCCCCCCTTACTGATTGGAAAGGGTAAGAATTAAGCATAGTGCACTATCTTGTCTATAAATTAAGTCCAAACTAGCAGTAGGTGGGACTGGAAGCCAGAAATACCTAGTTCCTTGTTCCCATCCACACAGCAGACCACGTTGTCACCTCAGGGAAAAGAAAATTTCTATCTTAATGCATTAAGTGAAGGCTGAATCTAGTCCATTACATCAGTGAAAACATTTAAGGAAAAACAGTACTGATTTGCCATACTAAGCAATATCTTTGTGCAAAATTCACAATTGCTAGCATTTCCCTTAGCTTTCAGTACGCAGTTTCTACGAGTGTTCTTCTTTTCTCCAGATAAATATTGATAGTTCGTGGCCAATTGTTTGGATCGCAGCAGTACATTTTAGCTGCAGGATTTAGGCTGGAGACTGTTTCAGGGGTGTGCATGCCTAGAACTATTAACAGAGGTTGGCCCTGGGAATAAACACACTTCTGAGCACACACAACCTGCTAGATTTTGTTTGACTTTGAGTGTATTAGATAAAATTTTGAGTTCATACTAAACCTACCTTCTCTGCCCACAAGCTAGAAGACAACTGAAATAGTTCTAATAGCACTGGGAGCATGACGTGGCCTACTGAGTGCATGCAAGCTGAGAAGTCAGGTTTTGTTGCAGACTGAACAACCTGAAAACGGCTACCTCTCACCATCAGAGCACTGAGCTGCAAGGCCTGAACGGGAGAGAGCTCAGACAGCTTCTCATTATGGTCTCGAGACCAGCTCTGAGTCTGGGGGAGAACTCACTACTCTTCACAACTTTTATTTCTCTCACACTAATTTTATTTTTCAAAATAAAGGGATGTAATTCATTATCGTAAGAAACAGTGCCATTTCAAAGCTAAGGAAAAGGACAGACCTCTTTTGAAATATGCTTTGCACACTTCTTCATTGGCCAACTGACACTATCTAAGAAGTGTAGACCTGCTGGCTAAGGCCTAAGGGAGAAGAGCAGAGTCCTCAAAGGCCTGCAGAGCAACAGAAAATTGGGAGGGAGGGAAGGACTGCTCTGCTGACCCCTGCTAAAGAGCACAGCAGATGAATGAAAGGCATCTGTGGATAGACTGAAACCTGCTCAGTCCATATTCACTGCTTTTACCATGTCAGTGGGCTTTTCACTTTGAAAAAAACCCCAAAACATAAGTATAGCATAAGATGAAGGAAATCACATACTTGTAATAATGTGTGAAATTCAAGGTAGACTAATCATCTTAAATTTGCCTGAGACAAAAGGTCACCACAAATTAGGGCAACACATTACAGCATGGGGATACAGAAATCAGACCAAAGAGATGGGACAGGAGAGTTTCTACTCTCTAGGAGGTCTTTGTAGCCTTTTTGGTGGAGAAAAATCTCAACAGCAAGCCGCAGTGTGGGTGGGGCAGGAGTGGTTGGCCGGAGTGGGCTGTGGGCAGCTCACGCAATGGGGTTCGCACAGGCGTGGATGAGGCCTTGCTACCCAGGATAGCAGGCAACAGGGCTCTGGGGTCCCACAGTCACTATCTGTGTGTACAGAGATGTTACAAGAGATGAAAAATATCTGCTCAAGAAGTCAGAGATGAGGACTTCAGATGACTATTGGTACATTCTGCGAAGGGAGTGTTTGGTTATTCTCTAATGTCCTGTTACCTTGCTGCTGTCCTTTCCTCCCGTTAAGTACTGTTTCATAAAGTATTTGACTCATTATTTATGAGTGCAGAAGTACAGTTCATTGGGCAAAGTTTAATATTTGTGGCTTTCGTCTGAGGAGCCAAACCAGTGTTCATCAGTGATCCCTAGAACCTGAACCCATCCCTTGCGGCTACCAATGCCAAACCCACCTGCTTCCAGCACTTCCCAGCATCAGTCCCAGCAATACGAGTACTCAAAAAAAAAAAAAAAGAGGCAGCTCTATTATCAACACCAAGGAACAAACTTCTTCCTCAGAAGACAACCTCTGTGAACGTCAGAGATGGCATGGGTTTCCTTGGCGCTCTCAGCTTTGCTTGTTTCGGTATTCATTACACTGGCATGCTGAGTACTTGACATCGGCGTGTTTATCCTCTTACACAACTGTTAACATCTATGAGCATTTTCCGGTCATGTATCCATAGTACAGCTATAAAAACCTCCTTGTTAATCTCAGTCATCATTTGAAAACATTAACTAAAAATAAATCTAGACTACAATCTCAATTAATTCAAATCCTATGTATAGCAAAAAAACCTATTTTACACCATGTGGCATTTACATTTCTCTTTCAGGTGATATTACAGTAGTTTATACATTCACTGTGGTGAACAAATTTTTCCTAGTATCCTCAATAGTAAAACAAGCTACCTACAGCTCTCATACACTAAGTATAAAGCAATACAGTGATCCCAAAAAGGCTGAATAGTATATGTTTGGTATATTTGTCTGGATTCCTTTCTTGTGTAAATCCATTGAATTCAGGGACATGCTTCTATATGATGACATGTTTCTATTTAGGATGCGCTAAAATACCTCCTGTGCTTTTCCTCTGGAGAATCTTAAAAATCACAAAAGGCTGTGATATTGTGATGAATAGATAAAAACACCTTTAAAATGTACATCTTTATGCGTATTGCCTCTTAACAACTATATTTTTATGACAGAAGATATATTCAGTAAATTCAGTAAATATTCATTCTTACCACAAGACTGCTGTCCAGAGAAAGTCTTTTCCCAAATTCCCTTTTCTGTAGCTGTCTCTTTCTCTCCATAGCTGAGGTTATTTGTTTTCCTTTCGATCAACTAGAAATGTCAGACTGTTTCCAGAATCACTGCAAAAAAAATTAAATGCACATTTCAATATCCTACTTAACAGTTTCTGCCTTTCATCATTAACTTTGTAATAACCCAGCAGCTAATGACTTTGTGTCTATAGTAGACTGTGTTCCAGGAACAAGTTTTCTGTGCCAAAAAAGCTAAACTCTCCAGACAGAAATATTACCAATATGTTTGGGTCACTTCTCAAAGAAAAAAAAAAAAATCTGCTAGTACTATCTTTATCAATGTTTTCATAGTCTCTTTTGAACTGGGATGGGAGCTGAATTTGCAGAGCCAATGAACTACCTGGGGCTGGGGAGGCGGGGAGGGAAAGAGTTCCTTTCACATTAATTGCACTCCTCCGTAAGCCCCGCTTGTTGGCACATCTATGCTGCTACTATGATGTACAAATTTTGACCTAATCCTTGAAGAATTCTAAAAGCTTTCAACTCCCATTATCCTTAATGAGAGATGAATGCCCTCAGTGCTTTCCTTAAATTTTAAGGTCAAAGATTCTGCTGTGATAATCAGACAGTCCCACTGCCTGTACAGAATGGCTGGGAACTTCACCCTGTAAAGCTATCACAGAGGGAATTATAGTCTTTCCAGTTTTGCAGGGTTTGGTTATTCCTGGCTGATGGTTTCTACTAAAACCAAGCCACAGCTTACAAGTAACAACTACCAGTGCTCTCTTTTCCTAAGTGTTCCTGATGATATATGTATCTGAAAGTTTTAGCTTGTATTTTAAGGTAATATTTATTGTGAGTGATTCAGGAAAATGGGCAAAGCTAATGAATTTATACAGGATTTACAGAAAGTAGTAGAATAATAACAGAAATCAGAATCTAGCCTAAATTAAGGCACGCAGATACACTCATAAATACAGAACCAAATACAGGAATTTTCTCCTGCATCTCATAGTGACTGTGTTTACTGTATCAGAGGGCAACATCCTTTATCTCTTAATCTGGGCTAACTCCCATTAAGGACAAAGTGCTTTCACAAGAACTTGTCCACATTTTTTAGTCAAGATTTGATGTGGAAGCCTATTTAAAAACATAATTCTAGTAAGGCTGAGATATTCATACAGCGCTACTTAATGCCAAACCTAGAGAAATTAATTGCATTTGACTGAAAAACAAGAGTAAGCAAAAGACAAATCTGTCTGTTTCTGATCCTTTTTACTTATTGCAAACAGTACCTTCAGTCACAAACAGCCAGGTGATGCATGAATACCACTGGGCTTGGTTGTAGGGTAACGCAGCTGGCATTCCCAAAAGAAGCCTTGCATGTGCCCTCCAGATGTATTTGCATGCCTATGGATAGACTTGACTTCTCATGCACCTGTGAACGATCCCATCTGTCGCTGTGGTGATATCAAGCAGATAAAACCACTGCAACTCTTTCCCCAAGTTGTCCCCAAATGCTCAGCCGTGAGGGCACATAGGAGTCTGAATGTGGGCCAAGCACAGGCCGCCTGGAAGGAGAGTAGGATGCCCCAGGCTAAGCCTCTGAAGCCAGCTGGAAATCAGAGGGCTTCCAGAGGCACGCAAACTGGGATCATCAGGTACAATGTGGACATCACAACTGGGACTGCTCTTGTAAAACACTTCCCATAGGGAAACCATAATTGGTCCAGCTACCAAGCCATCCAGCGGTAATTTCAGCCTTCTATTAAACAGCACCTGGTGTCTCCTACACTTGTTTTGTACTTCTGGTTTACACTTAAGCAAGACCAGAATTCAGGCCATGTTCTCCAAAATGGATAAAAATTAGCCTTTATACATATTCATCTAAAGATCACATGCAATGAGAACACGTACGTACAATGGTAGGAAAATCTCAGTTATTGCCCTGTGATCATTCCTTCCTTGTGGTTTTTTTCCAGGTTTACCCGTAAGCCCTTGCTTCCTTTCTGTAGTACCAATCCTAAAGCTACACACACTATTTAATTCAGCTAATAAGGAATCTCAATGGTGTGCTATCACATAATTACCATTGTTTCCTGATTAGCTATCATGTCTCAAAAGAAATACCACAATAGATTTGAACAAACACAGAGGCAATGCATTACACTGTTCTTGTGATTATGCCAGAAATTAGTAAAAGAAAGACCTTATGTAATCTTTATATCATTCTTCTGTACATTCATCATGCCTGGAGAGCATGACTTCCACTGAGGGAGTCTTTGTTGATTAGTGAACACAGAACCACTTAGGAGTGAGCTAGTGATAACTACAGTCGGAGCCAATTATCCCCATAGAAGGTCAAGTATTTAATATGAATAAGTGCCTGAAGTTTCTGTCTGCAGGTATTTGGCGGAACCACCCCAAATCCTAGTTTAGAAGTAAAAGGAGAAAGGATTATTATTAATTATTCCTACAGCTTATATGCTATGCTGCCTTGGGCACTTCAAGGAGTAGATTTACTGTAGCCCTACCTAGCACAGCACGTGGACCCACTCATGTAATGGTGAAGCAGCCTCAGACCTGCAGACTCCATTCCTTCCCACACACACACCATGGAAGCTCAAATCTCTGGGCATATTACCGTTAGCAGGCTGTCATGGATCTCTCCTGAAGAGTTAACAACCTAAGGCTGAACCCACTGAAAGTTTTGAATGAAAGGTAATTATCAGACAAAACAATACACTACATCGCCTGTACCAACATATGCTGGTGCCACAAAGTACCCAACTCAGGAGGCCTTTAAAGAAAACTGATCATCAGAGTGAAGTACTTAACAAAAACAGAACAAGTTTCCCTCTTGGAATGGTCATTTTTGTGTATCATATTGCTTGTCACAGGGGAAAAAGTTACCCTCCCAGGTAAGTCTCTCTTCCTCTGAGACCAACCAAAAGACTACAACAATTCAAAGTGGAGGTAACTCATCCCCCGGGAAGCTCAGCAGAGGAGAACGGTCGTCCAGATGGAACAGTCGTGAGATGTAAAAGCACTGAGAATCGGTTTGCCCAATCATCAGAAATACTATTTTTGTGTTACCAAGAGAATAGACTATAGAAATTTGTCCCCCTTCCCTGATCAATTTGCTTGTTGATATCTTTACGGAAGAGACCCCAGTGATCAGCATTCAGACCTTGACTGTCCCATTTAGCCTGGCTGAACTGTGAACTATTGCAAAGTCACTTCTGATTTATGGTGTCTTTGCTGATATTGCACTCACATATCTACGTTGCCAAAACTTTGGGGGCACATCTTACAGTTCTTTGCGCTGCAGGAAATTTTTCCACTGTAGGACTCTTCTCTAAGGTACTATAGAGTTCATCTGTGCTGAGCATATTGGGGAAGGCACTGAAGTTAGAGGCACTCGGCAATTAAGCCTGTATCCTCAAGAAGCATATGGGGATCAGTCTAAGAGAATGCAGGTCCCAGATGTTTGCCTACTGTCTTCTCAGTTTTGCACTGAGCTGAGGGAAGAAGGTTTTGTATGGACACAGAAAAAACTCTCAGGGGAAGACCTAAGTGGGATTTTGCTTCAATACGGTATACCCTCACTGTTCATAAAGCCAGCAAGCCAGAGGCATCAGCTTGATTATATATCCTAAAGTGCAGTATTTTTCAGTACTCAGTACAAGAATGTTCATTACTTCAGGAGACGGCTCTAAAACTATGCACTGGAGAAAAGGTGTGATTAACATAGAAAAGCACTCTCTAAAATCTATGCAAGAAATTTCTTGGATTATAATACCTTCTTCATTTCCAGTAGTAACAAAGGATGGTTGATGTATGTTGCTTTAGCTGATGAAAACGTATAACATTATATTCCTTAGATAAGCATCCAAGATATTTTCAGACAGTTTGAAACTGCAGTTAGATTTCAACAGACCTATGCCAACATATACCAGCTGGGAACTAGCACACGGTATCTCTCTTTGGTAAGTGGAAATGGACTGTATTTATTTTTCTGTCTCTTACAAATTAGTATAAATTTAGCAGTTATGACATGTGACAGAAGTGACAGCTCTGCAAACTAGCATCCTTTCGTTTAAATTCAGAATAGATATAATGCAGCCTCCCCACTCTCTGCTTTGCACACCTTAACGCTGCCAGAAGGCAAAATACCCGTAGGGCAGCAAGGTATTCCCTCTCAGCAGTCTGCTTGTCTTTCTGAGGTGTTAACAAGAGGACAGATTTTGTGATGTGGACATCAAACTGTTGGGTAACAGAATGAGGCCAAAGTTATACAGTGATCACCTTTAAGCACTTTTTTCTACTCTGACAGTCCTGCTTGTTCGACAGCCATACTTTAAGACTGAAAGAGAATAACCAGAACCAGTATTATCCCTCAGCAATGAAAGGAGAAGAAAAATAGTATCACTAGCATAGGTCAGGAAGCAGCTATGAGAAAGTAAAGACTGTCATCAATGCAAATGTTAGTTAGAATGAACAGGTGACCTAAAGGTGAAAGATTTTCTATCTCATTACCAATGTCTGGAGTGATTCAGCTTCCTGAGAACCTAATTGAACCAGAACCAGTATTATCCCTCAGCAATGAAAGGAGAAGAAAAATAGTATCACTAGCATAGGTCAGGAAGCAGCTATGAGAAAGTAAAGACTGTCATCAATGCAAATGTTAGTTAGAATGAACAGGTGACCTAAAGGTGAAAGATTTTCTATCTCATTACCAATGTCTGGAGTGATTCAGTTTCCTGAGAACCTAATTGAATTGAATCTGTCACTGTCCGGCTATGTTTCTTTTGCTGACTCTGGTGCTAACACCAATGTGTGTATGCTTGCTTTTGTTGTGGTATTTGTAGGAAAAGGAGTAGAAGTAAGCATGGTACACTTTGTCTGGGCCTTCTCACAACTGGAAGAAAAAGAGATTCCAGAATTATGGACTTGATGTGTATTCAACAGATCAAAGATTGTTCAGTTCTATAAAAATCACACTTATCTTCCCAGGCCTAGGCCAGTCAAAAATGCTAGGTTTGTACTAAGCTTTTTGAGTATTTCCCTTGTTTTTTAAAATTATAGAGTCTTCGCACCATCAGAGCAGTGACAGCAGAAAACCCCACCTTCACAAAAGATGAGAAAATTCTGCCTAGTGATTAAAAGTGAGCCATGAAAATGGTTTCATTACCACACCCCTATCTCTCCCCATCATGGTATTTAGCCTGGTCATGACTAAGTGATAAAGTGGAAAAATAATTCCAAAATTCTCTTTTGAGCTGATGTTTCAAACTTCAACACTTGGGAAATAGAAAACTACAGCGACATCTGCATTTATGCAACCTGAAACTTAGCTAAATGTTTTTTGTTTCACCCACAGTGTATTTCATAGCAATGCTGTAAGCAGGGCCTGACTGCCTAATGCCCAATACTCCCAGGTATTTGCTTAGACTGGTCAGCAGTTTGTTAGCGCTAATGTATGCATTGTACATTCACACCCACTGGATTAGGTTGCTATTTAGATAAGCAAGCTGCATTTTTGCAGAGAGGGAAGGAGAATGTGCCATGTGCCAGCATTAATGAGTTAATTAAATTAGAAAAATTCCAATGCAGGAACCTAAAATGCTTAGGTAAGTAGAATACTATGGGAATTACAAAGCAGCAAACACAGCACTGCTGTACCATTCTGCCTACATATCTAGATATTCTGACTGGCTTTGGAAAATTATATTAAAATAAAATGTCAAGTCAGTCAGAAAAATATCTAGATAGAAAAAGACTCTTTCCTATTCCTCTTTTTTTGTTTTCCTGTGGGATAATTCATTTTGATAATTCATTTTGATATATCCCAAATCTCTTACAATCTCTAAAACTGTTCCAAAGGATATTGGAACTATACAGGCAGTGCACAGAGCCAGCCGTGCCCTGCAAGTTATTTTGTGATCCAAAAAACACTCCCTAATCCAGTAGTTCTCTAATTCTGGTTGAAAACTGTCCGGTGGTCATCCACAAGGCCATGATAAAGTAGCCCCAAGGAACTGTGGGAAGGGCTGGAGCTAGAGAAGGAACCTTCTCATCTTTGTTGTGATTTTAATTAAGTATGATGACACTGACACATGACAGTCTACAAAGAAACTTAAGGTTGACTAATCTGAGAGCCAAATGCTGTGGATTTCTCCTGCCGTTACCCCATCCCTTGAAAGGGAATCAGTAGAGCACATAGGATAGTCTCATGCAATTTTTGACTGGTGTTCACTTGCCAGCAAAGAACAGACTCTTAGTACAACGTTCTAGAAACACAGCATTTAAAATAAAGCATCTTAGGTACTAAATTCCACCCTGTTTCAACCACAGTTTTCAATATACATTTATGCTTTCTTTATGCAAGATAATCTTCCATTTATTCAGCAAACTAAACAACCAGTAAAGCTGTCTATAGCATTGCTTCTAGGATTTAAACAAGTTAAGATTAAGGGCTTAAATCTAGCAAACCTATCAGTGTGCTCAAAATAATACCAGGAATTTCAATAAATCAGAAAATAAAGAATATGGCATTAAAGATGTTATTACTACGACAGCTGTCAAGATGAATTGGACGAGAAGCATTTAAAAGATTTATATCTCAGTATCTCACCAGGTTAATTAAATGGATGCATGCATTCATTTAAGAGGATAAGGTGGGTTGCAGTGACATAAAATGAGAGGGCACAAGATTACGTTCTTTCAGCATTAACGAGAACGGGTTGAACTGATATAATTTCTGTATTCTGTAATAAGCATGATTCATCCATTGCGGGGGAAGACTATGAACATTTATAGACTAACATAATCAAAGCTTTAACCTTTTCAGCATTTTCTGTTTGGATTGGCTGTCCATTTTTATCATGGGGTTCCAGGGCCATGCCACAGGGATGAGAAGAATCGCCAGTAAATTACACCAAAGAATTCTGGAAAGGTCAAAGGATTACCCTCCCCCTATTCATATCATGCAATAAAATTATTGAGACAAAAATGATGAAAGATAAGCAGACAGAAAGCATGAATCTGTTGTCAGGATAGCAACTGATCGGCATGGAAGAAAAGGATATATTACAGTGTTATCATCAATAAAAAATAGATTATGACAGTGGTGTTTGTGTATCCTTAGTTTCTGCACTGAAATCAAATCCTTCTGAACGTTGTAAGACCTGCAGCCAAGAAAAGGATATATCCAAGCAAAACTGGTGCTATTCAGGCTCAAGAAAACATTAGATCTCAAGCTCCCATTTCTTGGGTGAGTTTCTAACCACTTATTATTATATATTAATTATTACTATATACTATTATAAATTATATGATATAGGTTATTATATGGTAAAGATTGATTCCCTTAACCACTGAGTCTCTTCCAGCAAAGTTTTGCAATCTAGGCTGTTAATCTGCAAAAGGCATGGTCTGAACACAGCTACAGCATCAGCTGCCTCTGGGGACTTCAACACACATTTGTCTCCCTTGAGAACCACAGCTGAGCTTAGGTCAGGAACAGGCAGTTCCAGGCACCTGGAGAAGCTGAACTCCTGGACCTGAAGAAATTTCACTTGGGGAACTGCTACTATTCACACACCTAAAGGGTTATGTGGAGATTTTGAGGTTCAAAAACAAATGTCCCATTTATATCCCAATAAAGATGCCTCTGGCATTTTCTGGCTTAAGGCTGCTGAATATGAAATGCTAGATGCAACTTCTGTAATCTAGTACATCATTAGTAGAGCTAGTTGTTTATCATGGTAAAATGGCTGGCTGGCAACAGAGAGCCAAATGGGAATCTCACTAGATTTCAAACACTGAATTACAAATCTTCATCAGAGGAAGTGGCATCCGGTTTTGGAATCCAAGAAAGATAACGTACCAAATTCATACATATTCATCTAATATGTTGCAATGGTCAGAAAAATGCATGCAATTAAATCAACATCTGAATCGATTTGACAGACAACTAACTGGAGGGAAGAATTTAAAATATACAGTCAAGTTTCCTACATATTGCTCAGTTTGATTTGTGTTTCCTTCTCATTTTTCTTTCATTGGTGTAAATCAAGGCACTACTCAAGAAAATCCAAGAATTTCAAACCTACATGTAAGACCTGTATGGGTGTCTCTGCTAGAAGCAATGGTAGATTAACAACTCAATTTTTGAAACTAGAACTAGGAGCTTGTGAAATGTGCCTAAAGATCCCTTCTTTGAGACAGATGCTTTTCAGTCAGCATCTCTTCTGCCTGCCCATCTGTCCTAATCATAGTCCAGAAGGACCACTAAAAATCATCAGTTCTTTGTGCACGCTTCACCCTTTCACCTGCACTGCTAAAAGGGATGATGGCTGCAATGGTCACAGGATGACTCCGTGATCCGAACACAAGCCCGTCAAACACCAGAGACTGAATGTACTTAGGAGCTTTTTGTCACTATCACCTCTCTTGTTTCTCATTCACCCATTTCGCAGTTTGTGCACAATAAAGTATTTTGCTACAAACATTTTCTAACAGTACATTTTGGTGAAGGAAAGCAGTTTTGTGAGGTGAAGCGTCCCAAATGAATGCTACCCAGTTTGGTCCTCCCTGGCAGCAGAGATGAAAGGAATGAAAGATCATTTATTTACTGATGTATTCCAGCTCATGGGTATGAGGAATTATTAAAATCATCTTAACTTAGTGATAGTGTTCAGGCATCTGGTTTTACTCCACAAAGCACTGGGTAACACTTCAAAATGTTCACATGGCTCAAAGGAAAACTCTCAATATAAAATAAGTATTGTAAAAATATTTCCGCAGTTACTAGGAACATCTTCAGCACCCAGTGCTGCACATCTTCCTTAGATAACCAGAGTCATTTGCATCAGAGGGAATATTTCAATGTCTAGACTGCAGAATTTGTTTCTAATGAATCTGGGGCTTTGTGGGTTGTAACATGGTGTCTCACATTTCAGCTTCCATACAGGCACTCCCAGTGGACCAGGGCCTATCCTTACATTACAGGCAATAACTTTATAATGAATGTATTAGTTCAATAACAGCCCAGAAAAGAAGCTGAATCATGCCAGTAATCCCTTTCTGGCCTGTGAAAAATAAGGGAGGATAAGGTACAGTGAAATATATGTCATCCCTCCATGATCCAGGAAGAGGGTAACTGAAAAGGGGCTCAACTCGTCCATCTGCATAATCTGAAAACAGCCCCTCCACCCCACCATGACTATAGTCCACCCTGGGGAAGAACAAGAGGGAAAGACAGCGCTGATCTCTCCCAGGGCCAGCCAAACCAGAACTGAGCCCCTGGTTTGAAAGAATGGACTATAGCAGGGGAACAAAGCAAGAACACGCAGCCTCATTAGGCTGAGCAGCTCCAGGTGCTTCCCACACAGGACACCATGCATATTTTTATCAGAAAAATTCTTCATATATTACTCATTTTGCTGTGCAAATACCTTCGCTGAGTCCTGTAATCTGTACAGTTAGGCCAGCTATAACTACAGCTGCAGCTCCTTGGACTCTGTGGTCGCCTCTGCTCACTGCTACAGACAAGACACATAAAAGAGATGCGGTACTGGAGCTGAATTTGGAGGCATCAGAACTAACTTAGCTCCTGTAAGGGTGGGCACTAAAATCCTTCAGCTGGCTCCCCAGCTGTTCAGCCTTTACATAAGTTAGAAGTCTACTCTAATTTCAGCCAACCTAACATCATCCAAGGATCAGACCCAAAGGAATTCAGCTCCAGCATTCCCAAACACACTTCAGTGACATCTCTCCTTCATACTCATGCCCACAACAGAAAGGCTGTACCTCATGGGTACGACTCAGCTCTACCACCTCCAGTTTTGTTGTGGGATGTATTGCCTATACATCAATGAGCATACAAAAAGAAAAACTCCAGAGAGATTTCCCCAGCCAATTCAAATTCACCTTATTCTTACACAACAGGGCATGTAGGACTGTGGGATATCAAGACCGCAAAATTAAAAGGAACAGATACACATTGATTAAACTCCATCTTCAGTTTATGGCCAAGAAAACTATCGTGAAAATGTTAAAAATGAAAGATGTTCTGTCCTCATTCATATTTCCTTAGACGGTGACAGAACACTAAACAGTGCCAGCATACTGAACAGCCCTTCACCTCTTTTTTTTCCTCTGCAATTCTAGAGCAATCTCATCTCAAACACTGAATTTAGTTCTGGGCCAAAAGAATACAGACAGGCTTGATGGAATTCAAACAGCAGCAAAGACAATTAAAGTATTGACTTGGTGGGAAACAATTAACAAGTCCCTTCACAGTAGTTTCAAACAATGACAAAGAGGAGACTAAAATGGGAAGGAATGACCATCTACGCAAGTTTGAGGGACGTATACGAACACTAGAGACAACGAGGAATTGATTAGGTTATTGACAATAGGCTGAAAAGAAATAAAGAGGGGGAAATGATGCTGAGTATCTGAAGAAATTACCTAAAGTGAAATCCAATACAGATTGATTCTCCGAGAATCAAAGGAACACTTGTCATATAAAAAAATAAGGCAGGATGAAGTACAATAAAATACACTGAAAGTGAGGATGCTGCCAGGAACGAGTTGTCTGAAGACCCTGACGGGGAAGAAAAGAGCCCTGTCTCTCTTTCTTCTCAGGGTCTCTATACATTGCAGTGGTTGATCCACATTAGAGACAATTAGAGTGAAAGGCTTTTGCTTTGGGGAGGGGAAAAAAGAGCCACTCCATCCTTCCCCCCCGCAGTCAGCTGAGGGAAAAAAGAGCCACTCCATCCTTCCCCCCCTGCAGTCAGCTGCCGGCAGTGCTTACTCCAGTTTCTCAGTGTGAAGACTGGCTGTCACACACTGATTTCTAATTTTTCCATCTGCCAGAAACTTAATAAAAATGTAAATTAAAAAACATTCATGAATTTCCTACTTAAAAGGTTCATAACTCCCCTATGTTTTATGTCATTCTACCAGTCTAACTCATCCGCCCTCAGTTCTACCAAGTGAAATGGGAGAGGACATACAGTCTGCCATCACAGATAATAATCTGATACATTGGGATTATGGATACAGTACTATCCAGAAAATATTAGAGAGGAGGCATACTATCAAAATTCTCTAGTCTCTCTCTCAAGCATCTGTGTTTAGAATGCAAAGTAAAAATCATTAAACTACCAAACATAGCACAAAAGAAAAAAAAACTACTGACATTTCAGAAGTTCATCATTCACTAAAATCTGAAAGATATTTTTGCTTGCAGTAGCAACAGTTGGGTTGGCACAGGATTACTTTTCTACTTTTTCTCATAGAAATCATGTTAATGCCTCAAATGGGATTTTTTTTTCCCCCTAGATTATTGCTTGGAAATAATGCTGTGCAGATTTAGATAAAGCTTTTAAGATTATTGTTTATGCACCTCCAGTCTTGGAATAACCGAAGTTATTCAGTATTACCGTTTAGCTTGAATTTCGGCTGGAAAAAAAAAAAGTATTTTTAGTGGGGAACGTGAAAGCATTAATACACTTGCATGTTCTAAATGACCCACTTTGAATTTTAAAGTGCATGTTGAGACTAAATATAAGCTTTTTAAGTATTTTGTTCTGCATAAGGTTTATTAATTTGGGGGGTGGAGGGTAGAAACAGCTTTGGACATAAGCAAGGAAGAAAGAAGGTGTACTTGGTTCATTTCAGGTAAGCCCTAAGTGTTCTCCCATATTCTGAGTTGGATCCCTGCTCTTGAGTGGGTGGTTTAGGTTGATTCACTAACTTCCGCTGTCTCAGTTTCTCCGCTACACTGTGAAGGTAATAATATATAGTATATATAAGTGCCATTCACAGAATAATTCCTCTTTGTCAAAGACTTTAATAGTGAAACTTTCTATTAGTGCTGCTGCTCTGTGTCATTACTTTTCTCTATCTACCAGATGTGTACATCACTATGCACCCAAACAGGGGAATGATTCTTTCTCCAAATTCCGCACGATGCAGCAGAAGACACTCAGTTCTCAGTGAGTGTCTTCACTCAGTAAAAGTGAGACTTTAGTGCTCTACTAGGGAGACAGGACCTGTCAGCAAGATTGCCTCCCTGCCAAGAGCAAGGAAAACATTACCTAGGGTTTGTGGTATATGCCTGCCTCTGCGTTGTCACCTCTTGGCTATTCTGTCAAAATGAACCTGATTGTAGAAATGCAGCTAGGACAGAATTAAACACAACAAAAAGGCAAAGAAGAGTCTGCCACCAATCAACGGAAAGCAGATACGTAGGGAACGAGCCAGATATCCTCGACTGCCTCCACAGATTTAAACGCAGCTCTCCTGCAGGGCAAACCAGGAACCTCTAAAGCAGCATTTTTTTAAAAAAATTTAGAACAGGCCCCTTTTTTTTCCTGTAATAGTTGGGGGTCTTAAGCAGGATGCTGCAGCCTTTATTGCTGTTCACCTTTGGTTTTCCCTGTTGGCTCACAGTGATGTCACCTGGAGCTCCAGTAAAGGGAAGAGGAAAGTAAGGAGAAAGCCAGGTGGGGTCTTCATGAGACTTCTTGCCCAAGGGTGTGTCCTAAACCCACAAGAAAGTGTCATGTCCTTCCTGTCTTCTTAGGTGAGGTTCCTTTGAGTTAAATCTTAACCTCTGCTTTGCCCCACGCCTGGGTGAGCCACCTCATCTCAGCTGAGTATGATAGGAGCTAAGGGGATCTAGCCTCCTACTGCTGCTGGTTAAGTTAGATACCTCGGGGTGGGTCTCAGATATGCTCCCTGGAGTTATAAGCTCTTGAACTATGCACCCAAGTTCAGAATCCCCCTGTAACGCACAGGATCCAAACCTGAGGTTCAGGTAGAGAGGAATAAATAAAACAAGTAAAGAATAACTTGCTTCCACAACAGATAATAGCCAGTGGGTGAAAGTGAGACTTTAGTGCTCTACTAGGGAGACAGGACCTGTCAGCAAGATTACCTCCCTGCCAAGAGCAAGGAAAACATTACCTAGGCTTTGTGGTATATGCCTGCCTCTGCGTTGTCACGCTGCCCATGGCTGTGTACCTTATGAACCATTCCTTTCTCAGGGCTGTGCTGAAAACTATCATCTAGTCGATAAATTCTTATCAATGTCCGTTTAAAGCTTTTTCTTGTGACATGAGATTTTTGTGGTAATCAAGAAGAAAAGCAATTCACCTGATTAAAGATTGGTAAATATAAATGACAGAAATGGTTTCCTATGAATATCATGATGTATTCCCAATCAATAACACCATGACAGAATTGCAGCTTAAGGGAAGGAAGTTATTAGTTTTAGGAAAGGCACATAATTAAATACAAGACAAGTCTACAGATTCTCAAGCAGAGACAAGGAAAACGGCCAGCCCAAGTCTTTGTAGATTGTGCTACTGTTGTCTCTTCTTTTCAGTTCATTTGGTGCTGTCTTTCATTTACTTGTACAACCTTAAAATAAAGATGAAGATCTTAGTCTCAAATGTTAGGGCTAACAGCCAGTGACATAACAGAGAGCTGTTTATTAAAATGTTAGACCAGGTTTCACTTTAATACTTTCCTTCAGTAGCAGCTACTAGCAAATGTTAAAAATCCTTAAGGATTTAGCTGACCTTTTAGTAATTTCTAAATGTTTCTCATGTGTAACTGCAAAGAGCACCTGGGCCTTTTACCACTGGCATGATATGGGGATTGGATAGAACTGATTATTGGTAATTGGGATTTTAGCCTTTCACCTCTGGATCAGTGTTTCAAACTCAGACCAGGTTGGTATTGAATAAAAGTCATTTCCATCAGCTGGCTGTTCAGTGACCTCTATGAAATATTACAAGTTGGTAGTGGACAGGTGTCTATATAATTAAAATACACTTCTCAAGCACAGTTGCCACCCTGGAATTTTCTTATTACAAATCTATAATCTGCTCCCCCCAGCTCATAAATGGAAAGTATTCAGGAGCACTGAGATGTCATTTAAAAAACAAGGAGGATACAGTGTTCTTTGTTAATCCCACAAACAAAGTACCTCTGTTTCTAAAGCAGTTTTGAATCCCCGGACAAATGCTTTTGTGCACTGCAAAGATTATTATTCAGGCTACTAAAACTCATGAATTATAAGTAAAAGATGAACTTTAAAAACTGATAAAAACCTAGAGCCCTGTAGGTTATAATGCAAAATCTCACAGCTGGCACTATGCATGGTGTTCACTGTAAAGAGAATGTATTTCCACACAGTATCAACAAAGCAGAATCACACAGGATGTCCCACATATCCATGAATCTGCATTAATTGAGCCAATATTCCCAGACACGCACACAAAACTCGAGTATTTTTTGTAGCCAAAAATACAAAAAGGGTTTTGATAGGACAAGGTATGCCCAAGCTCAACATGAGGTGGTTTCTCTGACTAGGAAGCAAGGCAACAGTTTTACATTCGAGTAGGATTTGGGGCATGGGCAGGGGGAACAGCACAATACTTTATGGCTTTTGAATAACCAAGCCCATAATTCAAGCCTCAAGCCTTTAATCTGTTTCTCTTCTTTAACCCATTCAGAGGTTTTGTCAGAGAACATGTGAGAAAATGCTCTCCATTGACTTTGCTTTCTTCTTATATTAATTCTGAACTAAGCAAGGCAGAGCACATCAGGCTGAGGCCCTATGACAGATGCAGCTTCATAGAACTGTGGGACGTTCAGAGACTATCATGGAAATCTTTGTGGACTTGCCGATGACTCCCATCTGTGTCAATGAAAGATGTAAGGAAAACATTATATGGAATCCAAACAACAGGGAAGGACATTTAAGTACAAGTAAATCCCCCGTAGTGAAAATACATGTGCAAGATGTTTCACCTCTCTGAAAAGAAACATTGTTTGGTCTGACCTAGTTCAAGATGCTAAAAGATTTATAAGAACATAAAACAACAGTTGCTAAGCTTGGCATTGTGCTGTAGGAGAAGGACTATAGATCCACCCGAGAAAAGAGCCCTCATCTCAATGTGGGAACACAACAGACAAGAGATTAGTTAGCTCAAGGATCGAGTAACCTTAATTTTGTGAGAAGGTGAAAAGAGAAAAGAACCACACAAAAAACCCCAAGCAAACCCAAAGTTTTCCTAACGGTTCTACTAGGAACCTACTAGGTCCTACTAGGAAAGTCCTATTAGAAGTGTTCTCCTACTAGGAATTTTCTTCTTGAACTGGTTTCTTCAGCCACTAATTTCCTCTGCAAGTGGCAACTGAAACATAGGGACAAAACTACTGCTAAGCAAATCTCAGCATTTACCCCTCCAGTCTCCAATTTATATGCATTAAAATTAATCTGCTTTTTACATACATTTCAGACAGAATGGTTAAAAGGAAGAGGAAAAACAGGAATGTGTGGAATCAAAGCAAGTATTCACGCACACATTTTTAACACGTTTCTGTCACGTTGTCCAGAAGAACATCTATAACCTGCTCAAACTGAACCACAAACCCAAAAAGTTAAACACTGAAGACAGCCACCGTTAACAAATTGCAGATGCATAAGACTCATCCAGAAAGACCTCACAAATCAGCAGTGAGGGGAAGAGAGAGCAAATCATGCAGAAACTATTTAATCAATGAGTAAAGACAATTATAACATCTGTTAATCTTTTGTGTAGGTTATAATTAGATGCTGCGGAGGAGTAGCCTTTAAGGGGGAGGCAGGGAATCCTTTAACATCTGCTAGAAGGGCAAACACTGTGCAATAAATGACTTTAAATGCAATCAGCAAAATGAGACCTGTGCAGAGTTCACAAAAGGCCTGTATAAAAGATTGAGGATAACAAAATATTTTGCCAAAGGTCAACTCCTGCAGCATTAGAGCCTGAATAATGACTGCTAGTTTAGAGGCCACATCAAAAACAAACGTGATTGTACCTCTGAAAAACAATTCTTTTCTCATTTGTGTCATTATAGCAAAAGCACATGCTGCTGCTGTATATCATGTCGGCTTAATGACTTATTAAGGCTGTATCTATCAACCTTGAACAGTTTAGAATAAACAGGTAGGTATGATGTATTTTAAAGACCAGAATTCAGTCTAATTAGACTGACACAGAACTGTGTTGTACTGTAAAAGTGATGTGATTCTGATTTTGAATAATTAATCATGCAGTAGCTTCTAAAAAATCCAATTATTTACTCATTTTGCCCTTGAAAACAACCATATGCTTTACGCCGTTACTCACTGAAAATGTGAGACCAAGAGGGAGTTATTTTATCCAGTTTAACACGGCCCTCTGCTGGCAAAATAACCCCCCCAAATCTTATCACTATGAACCATTTTGTCAGATCATTTCAGAGCAGCTGAAAAGATCCTACATTTTACAGCAAAGTTACACCAAATCTTAGAAGATAGCAGCGTAGATCGGAGCTTTAGGAATTTGCATAAATTAAGCCATCGCTTAATCTCTCCAGAGCTCGGGCACCAAGAGCACTACTTTCTTTCACCCAGCAGATGCAGCTCTGGCCATCACCAGAGCACTGAAGAAAAAAGCCAGGTGCTCATATCTAGTGGAGTAAGTCATTTTAGAAGCAAATGCAATCCTTTTACTCATGTCAAGTTGTGCTGTATTCCTCAAGGAGTGCCACTGATTCCCAACAGGATCAATGCACACATGTGATTTCAGTTTGCACAATTAGGTAATACTTAGTATAGGCGAAGCAAGCACGATACCATCCAGCTGCAAAATGAGTACTATTGAAAATACAAATGCTGACTACCACCCAAAAGCAACTTCACTGCAAAAGAATTCCTGCTTCCTTCTTTTCTCCACCATTACTGAAAATCCACAGTGGTGATTCAACACAGCTTCAATCAAAGTGAAGCAGACAATGAAATTCGCCTCTGTTGTTGCATGCAGTAATTAACTCTTCCTATTTGTATTATGTCTAAGCAACAAAGAAACAAAAGGATATGGTAAACTGTTGAATTTAACAATTTAGATAACGATGAATTATAATAATCAATTAGTGCTGTCAAAGAAAATAATTTGTGACGTACATTTGATTCTGCACAGACCTATTGGGTGCGCATACTATCCAAGGCTAGTTTGGCTCTGGAAAACAAATAGTGTTGTCCTGTGGAAAGCTTATCAAACACGCAGTTTAACAGTAGCATTTGTTCTTGCTGTGTGTCAATATTAATAGACCATTTTTCAGCAACATAGTTTTTATCCACTGCTTTATAATCCAACCTGCTTTTCAGGGTCTGCATCATTCATAGCCCATAGACAATGTTACTGCCCGTTTCCAGAAACCACTGCTGCTATACAAACCATGTTTATGTGATTCACCTGAATGCCAGTCAATGGAATCATAAAAGATTCCAAGTATTTTTCACATAATAGCTATCTAACTTTTCATCCCCAAAACATCATGACTAATTTATGTAACCATTGGGGAATACCTAATGCAATTCAGGTTTCTGCATGCTACATGAGCGGTATCATTAGACAGTACAGAACAGAGTATTACAAGTGTTAATGGTTCATGTTCTATTTACATTGTACATTTATCCTGTTTTAGTAATAAAACTGCATATTAGATGCTATAACTTCCAAAGGAGTTCTGGCAGCTTTGGCATGGATTTTTCTTAAGCATAACTCCAATCCTGCCAGGAGCTGAACACGTGCAGAACGGCACAGGAGCTGCAGAGCATCACGCCGCATTTGGCCCTGGTTGCGCTGTGCTAAGCTCCTCAGCCAACTGCGCTTCCCTTTGGCACCTTTGTTCTGTGGCTTTTATCCCAACCTCAGTCATCACTTGTCAGATGATGACAGGCTGGAGTCTGCACTTATTCTGTTTCTTTTCAGATGGCGAGAAAGCCCAAAGAATTGGCATTCTGCTGGCAATTGTCCCCTTTAATTCCATCCCAGAATGTTATCAGATTATATGCGGTATCCTTGGGCAGATTTCTCAGACACAGGGAAAATTCAACCAGGGGATCCCTCTGCTGAGAGTGAGCTTGCACTCTATCCTAATTTGCTATATTGGAATATAAGAAAGAAAATGTAAATGTGAGAAGGGAAATGTAAGAGAGGAAAATGAAAATCAAATGCCCCTGGGCTCATCAGGTTTTGAGAGTCTGCTTCTGCTCTTAAGGTAATTAGCTGAAGATTTGCTCTTGACTGAAGTGGAATTGTACCCTACCACTTTACATTTACTGGGGCAGGATTTCTACTTGTTTAAATCGAAGTCTCTAAACACTTACACAAAACTCAGGCACAGCAGAGAAGTCCATGAAGTTTTCTTAAAAAGGAGTAAAATTCACATTGGTAAGATTAGGACCTGAACTTAAAATTAATTTAAGTGAGAAGGATAAATGGGACCTCAGCATTTTTTTAATCTCACTTTGTTCTAATTATTTTGAAGATTTTGTAGGCATTTGCCAACATGATACCTGAATACTTTGCAAGTGTAAATACCCTTATCAGTTCACAGCAGTAGATGATGATTATTGGCCACAAGGTGACAGAGGGAAGGAAAGACTGGCCCACAGGTGTCCGCGTGGTAGGGATCAAACCACCTAACCTTAAACCCATTCCTTCTCCCCAGGGAAAGGCTCTATCACGATTCTGTTCTTGAGTCCTGCATTCAGTGGAAGCTTCTGAGCTACAAAAAGGTCCTTTAAAGAACATATAAACTTTTTGTTTATACTATTTCTGAAGAAAGAGGATGAACAACTAAAGAATAAAACTTGATGCTCTTATTTAAGCGCCTATTTAAAACCCCAGAAGCCTTTGCCATTTGCATGGTATCAATGCAGAGCTAAATGTAGGGCTCCCCCCCCAGGAGAATATGCTTCAATTCCAAGGACAGAACAACGGCTCCTAAATTGCACGATATCTTGACATGCCAAGCCACATTATAACATCAAAAGAAGAGACATACAGGTTTTGATCTGCTGTAGAAACAGGGTCACTTGAGAGGGACATCTACAGTTGTAGCCACCCAAACCTTAATAGGAAGCCCCCAAAATCTGTTGCTGCATAGGACTGAGAGGCCTTGAAAACAAAGTCAGTAGCAAGAAAAGAAAAACAAAATCGATAGTGCTAATAATTCAGGAGGAATCCTCCAATTCCTATTTGACTGATTTGTACTGACTTACCCTCATATACTTGCCAATCATAGTTTTCTGATTTCATTCTTCAGAAATGTGCTTGGTCTCCACAAAGACAGATCATTAAATAGAGGTAAATGATAATAAAAAAGTTCCTCATACACAGTACTGTGATCAGATTACTCCCTGGAAAAGCCACGACAACTGAAATTGCAGTAATTTAAAACGGGCTTCTGGTGAAGGATTGAAATGAGAAGCAACAGACCTGGGGTTTGTTACCAGCTTTTGAAGTGGGTAAGCTAAGTTTTAATAAATCACATCATGGGCCAGTTTCCCCCTCTGTAAAATGGGAATAATTCCATGACAATTGCAGCTAGTTGTCCTGAAAATTAGTTAATCGGTGGTCAGAAACATAGTTCTGTCCCACAAACAGCAGGCAGTATAGAAACAGTTTTTTCACAGCAGTTACCAGTGTACTAGTGTTTCTGCCCTGATATGTCAGGATTTGTTGGATTTCTAACATAAACACTCAAAACAAAACAAAAATTACTCTTTCTCACATAATTGACAACTCATTTTATCCAAAAGGTGTCAGATTTCAAAGCACTGTATGATTCTTTCTGTTAAACATATATATCTCCAGAACTTGAACAGGGGCTAAAAGTAAAAATAGTCAAGTTTTGCTTTAAATCAATGCCTGCATAAGGAGCAAAACAATTTTTAAAGAAAACTGTACTAAAAACTATAAGGAAATTATATTAAAAATTCTAATTAATTTTGAGTATTCAAATAAATACCATGAAATGATAAAAGAACAATCTTAAGACACACTAGTTTTTGTTCAGTTAATGACAGTACTCATGAGATTTTAAGAATCTTAGAGTTTCATCACTTAAATTAAGACAGAGCAACTTCAGTGTAATCTCATGCAGACAAAAGCCAGAATCAAGTTTTCATTTGTCCTTTACTCTGTTGCTGAACCACACTCAGATGCATGGCTGTAATTACTCCTAACAACTACATACTTGCCGCTCTTTTAATTAAAGCAAAACTACAAATAGCAATGCTGACACACTCCTAGAGAAAATAAGCTTTACAGAGATGATAAAAACACCAAAACAGCAAAAGTCTTACTTGCAGCAGTTCAGTCAAAACATGCCAGCCCTGGAGAACTCAGAACCGTAAAAAGTCTTTGCAGTCCAGAAATTCTCTTGAGTTTATCCACTGTTTATTTACCAAGCTTTAAAAGTCTGTGGTTAGAGGAACAGAGTTAGCTTTCTACACCATCCACAGCACTACCGAAGTCCTCCAGTAACAGCAGACATGAAGTTTGCTGATAGTTGGGTTTGCTGCTGCTATGTAGTTGCTCAGTACTTGTAAATACAAGCTCTGTGGACAAAGTCCCAAATGACATCACAGGCAGCTGCTTATTGTTGAGTCTTTATTAACTGACTGTCAAAAAAGAAAAGCGAAGAGGAAAGAAAAGCACAAACTATCTTCCCTGCAGCACAATTTGCATCTTAGTAGGAGTTGCAGTGTTACACATAAATACTTCTGTTTACCCAACTGATGTTTTCGTAGAATGAATAAACAGTGTTTGCAGGGAAAGCAGAAAAGGAAGAACAACTTCAGCAGCTTCAACATGGAAAGAGTGCAGGGAGAAAAAGGAAAATTAAAAATGCCAGCAGTACCTTTTTTAGAATTTACCCCTGAATTCTCCTAATTCTTTTGTTTATTTAAAAATATGTAACTAGGGGTGCAAATCTGCATGAATTTTAAAGCACAGAGCAGAGGAGTTTAGTAAATTGAAATGAAAGTTTCAACTCATTCCTAATTTTAAAAGTTACAGAATTACAAACTATGATCTTTGCAAGATTTAAGACAGCTCAACTTCAGTTACAATGTGTTTTGAAGAAAACTCTCTTACTTTCCAAAGATGAAAATATAAGAAAGCAAGAAACAGCATCAAATGTAGTTACTCACCAGGTGCTAAGGGCATAAATACCGACCTTTCCTTCTCAGAGGTGGAGGTCCAAGACTAAGTAGCGCTTTGGAGCTGAAACACACACTCGGTTCCCAGCAAGGCATGGGGTACTCACTTGAGAACTAGTTCAGTTACTAATCTGAATCTATCCCCTGTCACTGGGAGTTCCTGCGAAAGAGAGGGGCTGGGACTCTGTGCCTTGATTTCTCAGAAGTCAGTCCTTTCAAGTCAGAACTTCAAACGTTGGAAGGGCACCACCAAGGGTTGTGACAGACTGAGCTCTGTTATCTATGCACGCTTCTACACGAAGAGCTTCAATATTGGGAAACACCTGGCCACTCACATCCAACCGCCCTAGACTGTACGTTCCACAAACAAGAAAACAACTGAAACTTGAGCTCAGTGATGAGCTGAAGCCAAGCTTTTACTACGTTTTTAATTACAACACGTAAGAGCATCAACCCAAATTCTGCCTGTATTTACAGAGAGCAAATGAATCTTGGGTCAGATCTTCAGCTGATGTAAATTAAGCAAGATGCAATGACACACCTGAACAACAGCAGTCAGCACCAGCTGAAATCTTGCTTTTGCCTGCAAGAGTGCCATTAAAAAAATTTGTGTGACCTTAATGACAGAGTGCCTGATTTTCTTGGTGCTTGCCCTGAGCAGCAGCAATACCCTGCTGACATAGTGCCGCTGAGCTCGCTGGAACTGCTCACATAGGCAATCGCTACCTCTGCCGCTTGCTGCCTCTAAAACATAGGGTTATGCTTTTGAAGGAGATCTGTTATAAATCCCCCCTACATTTATTCCTGTGGCTAATCAGCCTGTAGCACACAAGAAACACCAAACTGTAACTATGAGTTATATTTACCGCCCTGACTCAAACATACGGGGTTGCGTTCCTCTTCCATTGCAGTCAGCAAGGTTTTATATCCTGCTCATTAAGAGCTTGCTAGTTTGATCCAGGAAGTCTTCAAAATACTTTGAAGATGAAGTGGGCTATGGGACTAATAAGTACTGACATATAATATTCAATAACATGAATTTCAAAACATACAGCTTTAGTCCCAGCTTTGCAAGTGTCGTAGTGCAGCTACTCTATTTAAGCAAACATGAACAAGGCCGTGTGCTTGCATATACAGCTCCATAAGGCTTCAGCCCATTCCAGCAGGAACAAGCCCATCCATAAGATCAGCAGAAGAGTTAATTTTGTTTAAACTGATGCTGATTTACAGTGTGCTTTCTCAGACCAAGGGTAAGATTCATTTTTTCACCTGCCATTAGAAGTATTTATAAAATTGCAAAACACAGGTTACGTTCCAGCTCTCTTGATAACAAAACTGGCTTGTCCCGTGACACTAATGCAGACACACACATGTAGAAGAAAGGAAGAGTATATAGATTCATAAAATAAGGAAACCACTGATTTAATTGAAAAAGCCAAAAGTTTAATGAAATACAAAAGGACAAGCCTTAAGGAAAACTGCAGCCTGTTCCCAGGAAGAACTTGTATTCTTTAGCAAAATTTAGCACTTGCTAAACTTTCTAGAGAATGTTAATGCATTTCCAGGCTAAGCACACCTAGGTGAGCAGGATCAGGACAGCAGACACACTGCTCACATCTCTCTGGTCAGGCAGCACTGCAGAGGCAGTGACTTCAATCTCCTGAAAGCAATTTTTCGGAGACTTCCATCTAAGTAAGTTCTATCTCAATCCTTTTCAAAACTGGTGGATCTTATAAAAATAAATCTGCAATGAAACAAGTATTGAGAAATGCAGGTTTAACAAGCAAGTTACTCTTCCCAAGAGGAGAATTCCCATGCGGGTGGACGAACAGATTCTGCATTCTTCAAATTACAGCCCTTAGTAAGGGACTGGCCATTAGCTCATGCTGTTAGTGCATTTATCCATCTAATTTCTATTCGAAGTCATCATAAGATATAGCTACTGGCTGTGCAGATACAGCTTATTTTTGGCAGGAATGCTGTGGCTTTTGTTAGAACAAAATTCATGACAGAATCCAGTCCTTGATTAGCTACAGGTTGAGTGAAAAGATAAAGAAGTTGAAGTCATGAGCTGTATTAGTTGCTCCTGGACTGATGCGCAGTAGGCTGAACTGAGTCATGCATCAGAGGAAATAATTCAGCTTCATAGTGCCTCATTTTCCATGGGCAAACAGGTAAGATGAGACATAGCGAACTGATCTAAGTACACATAGATGTTAGTAAAGCTTGTCAATTAACCTATCACAGTATAGCCAAGATCTGTTAAAAACCCCGTGTCTCATACTAACACAAAATCCATACTATCTGCAGGTTCACTGTCCACATTTGATTTTTCTTTATTATTAACTTACAAAGTTCCTCCTCATTGAAGAAGCCAAAACAAAGGTCTGATCTTCTCAGAAAACATGGTAAGTGGATGGGATCGAGTCACCTAAACTGCACAACATTTTTCCTGAAGCACTGCAGAAGTCCCTGCAGACGCACGTGCCCGATGTGTGTGTTTGCTTCTTACCAGCACAAGAGCAGAAAATGGCTCAGACCCAGGTGCCTCCGGGTCCACTCCCTCATTACAGACCCATAAAGCTGCGTCATGAGGCGATCAGCCTCACAGCCCGGCAAGTTAAAAGGGAGGTGGTAAGAGCTAAGTTTCCCCTGACGGGTGTCTAACTGTGCCACGAGTCCTGTGTGGTTCAGTACAGCTTCAGATGGTGAGCCTGCCGGCCATGTAAAAGCCTTGATGCTACTGATACTACTCCTGGGGCAAGGACAGACAAGCTGACAGACTGAAGAGCAGTTTAGTCGAGAAGGACTAAATTGCAGGACATTAAAATCCCAACAGATTGTAATATAATAAGATATGATAAGATGTAATATGATATAATATCATATCATCCTAAACTGTTACATTTTTATCCCACAATAAATAATCAGATCACTGGAGGGCAAATTTAAAAAATAGTAAAATAAATTGCAGGCTGCAGAATTCACCCTCCTTGGAGTTGTGCATGGTTGGAAGTCTTGAGCTGGTTCCTAAAATATCACAGAAATTTCTCCCAAATGACACCAGGGTACTGAAGAGCAAAATGCTCTTTGAAAATTACAATTCTTCTCACTTTTACCAACACAGCTAAGTATGTCTCACAAAACAAATACCTACAAGCATGTGGGATCGTCACAGGTTAGCACAGTAAACACTTTTCTAAGCCTGGGGTAGCTGGCACAGAGGATAAACAACTGAACCAAGTAAAAATATGTGGAGAGAATAAAAGGAAGCGTGTGGGGGCGGTGTATGAATCTCCTCAGATACTCACTGTCAAAAAAGGGCCTTCAGTTGAAGTGGTTTAATCAGGCTGGTAAGCTTCTGATCACAAAGATAGTTTGGTTTTTAACCTTACTAGGTGATTTTTCAAAGCTTTTTACCTCCCCTGCATGTCAACAATAGGGGAAAGGTCTTTGGCAAAGGCAGGTTTTACCGCTGGAACAAAGAATAGCTCTCTCCTTTGTCACATTTATGAATTTAAGCTTCAGAGAAAGCAGCAAACAAAATATTACAACAATAACTGCCTTCCGATAGGCCATTCCGCTACATACGGGGTCATGGGATACTATCAATCATCTGGTTTGTCCTTTTCAGTTGTGCTCGATGCCTGGCACTGCCATGCTTCCCCCTCCAAGAGCTCCCAGACAGCTTTCTGTAATGACCTGCACGCTCCCCGGTACCTGTCACTCCAGCAGCTAAAAAGATGATATTCTACCTCCTGGAAGAGGACATTTATATAGAAACATTTACTCTAACTCACATCCTACACTATGGGAAATCCTGTTCTTCAGTGTCAGAATGAAGCCTTGATACCCTATTCTGACACATAAGAAAAAGAATGGCTAAAATGAAATGTTTTATCTAACCTTTTCAGGTGAGCTGAGAACTAAAATGAGCATATATGATTTTTCCAGCCATAGCAGTGATTTGCAATCAATTTCTAAATCTTTTTCAGTTCCATAATTTTTGCTTCAGTAGAATTCTATGAAAAGCATTCATCGGAGAAAATTGATGGGATGTCTTTAAAGGACATTGGCTTTCACTATAAATTGCCTCATTGTAAAATACAATGTTAAGCAAATCGTACAAAGTCTGTTTTGAGTGTTGCCACTTGAAACTGGAAGAGGTAGGCAGAAGCTGGATTTTTGACTTACAAGAGAACTCAGAAATGTTTTAAATGTGATTACTAAAAATAAGTACATAGGACTGGCTCTCATTAATTCCATGGTTAAGCCATTATTCCTTCTTTGCCTTTCCTGTTGTTTCTGGAATCAAGCAATTGATTCAGCCACCAGTGACCTTATCCAGAGTTAATTGAAATCAATGGCATTAGTGGATTCTGGAGCAGGCTCAAAACCAATGTGCATTCAATGGCTTTTGTATATCCTTAATCACACGAGTAAGCCTCCACAAATTTAGATTCCAATGGATCCAATCATTAAATCAGTTATGCAGCGTTTAACTTCACATACGGATAGTGGTCCCCCGCTGGTTATTGAAAGTGGTCGCTATTAAAAGGAGAAGGTTATTTCCATAATCTATTTCTGATGAAAATGTGTATTTCTACAGGTGTCAGTGTTCCAGCAAGGTTGGCACCTAATGGGAAGGCTGACTAATTTGCGCTTTCCTCCTGCCTTTTCAGATATGTCGCTGTGTGTCAGAAAGCAGAGGTATCAGCTTGTGAAACACACATTCCTCTGATGCAAGCATCTGGCTTCTTGGCAGCCAAGTTGTGACAGGTTCTGCAGCAGCTGTGATGGCTCCATGCTCTTTCAGATGGTTAAACAGTCTTGATTTTTAGCCTAGCTGTTTGTTTTCTGCTGCACTCCTGGATGAAAGCCCATATGCCGTTTTAATCAATGAACTGGCCGTTGGATTGGAGTAATCAGTTACATTTTTGTACATGTCAGAGCAGAGATTCTTGCCCGGAGACTGCCAGCTACACAGCCCTGCGCTCTTGACTCAATGCTTAACCTCATCCTGCTCCATCCTGACACCTTTACACACCAAAGGAAGGGTCATCTTCCCAAAGTGAGAGCAAGCACTAGAATAGCTTTCTTCATCCCTCAGTCATAGGATTTCATAGCTCCTGCTTTGTTACAGGAGATGGTAATCAGATCGAACAGAGCAAATAAGGAATAAAATTTATTTATTTCAGATGGCTTTATAAACTGTCCTCCCATGTGCATGCACCAGATGGAGATAAGAATCTGGCTGGAAGCTTTAGCCTAATGCTGTGCGGCACAGAGGTAACAGCACATCAACTTATTAAGAGAAAAAATTATTCAGAGAAGATTACATAAATCAGAATTAAATTTTATTTAAATTGCCTTTAAACATATTATGCAAATCCACAATATAACAAGCAGTTCCAAGTAGTTCCCTTGAACAAATCAGCACACAGCACTCCTAACACTGAATGTGGTAACACAGTATTAAAAAGGAGATCATTCTCACAGGGATACCACAAAGATCAAAAGCTGCCATCTACTTCTCAGCCATTTGTAAGCCTATCTCCACCTTTTCACTCCAAATGATAATCTGTGTCTCTCTGTGATAGATATCCTTCCTCCTTTTTCTCCATGTATTGTTGCTTGTGGAGGAAAAATAAGTAATGAACTGACTCTGGCAGGCTACGTTCTCCCTTGCCAGGCTTTTATTCTGTATTCTTCTTGTGCTTGCCATATGAAGCTCTTTTTGTGGGGTGCAAGTACTGTTATTTCTATCTTCGCCAGAATAGGGAAACTGCACAAACAGGCCAGTTCCTGCTCCTGCTGCAGAGAAATCTTGAGGAGGGAACTAACCTTCCCAGCTATCTACCTTCATGTGTTTCATCGATCCCTTGATGAGGACCTAGTAACAACCTGATCAGTCCTATCATCCACTCTGTTTGCCAAAGCACACACACACGCAGTTAATCAGTACCCACAAGTAGCTCTGGTCACTGGCCAAAATGATGCCTGTGAAAACAATACATCAGTGTCACCATGGGTCCCAACCACACCAGGTCACACGTAGCCAAACAGAGTGACCAAAATCGGCACTCAGCACCATCCTTTCCCAAAGGCTGTAAGAAAACAACAATCCTAAAACTGTCTGAGATATATTAGTATCGTTTAAAGTTCTCTTTGGGTCTTTCAATTCCATCTTCAAAGCAGGACAGGGAGGAAGCACTACTAGCTTATGACTTATTAAATAAAAGCTGCAACAACATGCCTCGTTTTAATACCATATAATTCCATATTGTGATATACAATATAAATTGATAAAAGCATCCCATTTTACTGAGTGACTATTATCAACAACAGTCTATCTGAAACGCCTTGCCAGTATTCTGGTCTCTTAATAACCCTAAGATCCACAGAAAGTTGATCCATGTCACAGGTAAAATACTCAGGGAGTAAGCTGCTTGCTTAAAGCCCAAGTGGAGCCACCAACAAGTTAAAGTCTAGGAATTACTGCCCCTAATACTGCCAACAGAGCCCTGGACAATAACATGAAGTCTTATCCAAAGTACCTCAATGAAAGTCCTCAGGCCTCTCTCTGCTGTCCTCTTGAAAAATCCTGGGTTGTTGTAGAAAGCACTAATAAACTGTACACACACTAGGATTTCAACAATATGCTGTGATTACTTTAAATCTGTGAAACGTAACAACTCATAACAGCTAGCTAGACACTTTCCAGGGAACGAGACCAAAGTGTGTCTTTGCAAAAAGGATGATGAAACAGCCTGAAATTATTTTTGAGGAGAAAGGTTTCCTAGTCTCCCTGGAAGAAAAAAACCTTCCATTCTGTTTGTCTGAATAGAAAAGGGCAGGTATATCAAACGAAGGCTGTTCTGGTTTATCACACTGCCTTCTCTACTACAGTACTGAAGATTTTATTGCATGCTATAAAGAGAGGAAAAACTCATCTTGTAATCGTATAAACACAGTGAACAACACAGAATAAGTATCAATTACTTTTGCAAGTTTCAGTGATAGCCTCAACCCCTGAGGATAATTTCAAATGGTATGATAAAGACTTCAGTTAGATTAAAAGCATCAAAAGCAAACTAGCATTCAAAAACAAACAATTCTGTCTCTGCTATGTAAGTTACAATAAATTTTCTGAACTGTCAGATTTCCCTCCTAGCTGTTCAGCTGTTCCTTCCCCACAGGTAGAACAAGTCAATCTGTTTGAGAAGACAATTTGCCACCCAGCTTACTTAATGCCACACATTAAAATAAAATGACTGAATGATTTTGATGTCAAAGAGCTGTTTTAATGGGAATCCATGGTTAAAAGAAACAAACGCAATAGAGAAATGCAATCAGATACTGCTGACTTCCATGTGAATTAGATCTAAATAAAATAACTGTCCAACTTTTTTGATTTTTTATCATATTTCACATGGAACTTTTCTCAAATCCTTCAACAGGTCCCTGCATATATGTTATTCACTGTTTACTTTAGTCCCATCATCCAAATTTTGTTCAGTGACGTTAGTATAAACACAAACGTGACTAACAGACAACACTAGATCTGTGATAAATTTTTATTCATCTGGAATTAAACATGATGAAGTCCTGCAGCATGCTAGCAAGTCAATGTAGCTGCATTTTCCATTCCCTTTGTGCCAACATATGTGACTATGGAAGTGCATGGAAGTGCAGAAGACTGGTGCTAGGTGATATTCACACAGTGTGGTGCAATGACTTGGCAGAGATGATTGAAGTAGCTTTGAATAAGCTACTTTGGTTCTGGGAAGCAACTTGGCCACGTTAGCTCCTCAACGTGGAGTGGAACACGGGAAATAAATACCCTCAGCAGAGCCCTGTGCAAGCGTGGTTACGGTCCTGCCCCAGCCCAGTGAGCAAGTTCAGAGCCAGCCCAGTTATCTCCGCGTGTCACTGCCATATGACCACCAAAAGTGTCAAAAGTGTCCATTTGCAGAAAGAGAAAGCAGGAAAATGCTTTATCTTCCCAGTGTAAGTCACAACTTGAAAAGGCTTTCCTAGTCATGGTGTGAGCTCATTAGATTCATCCTAAAACAGTCTTAGCTGAAAGAATAAAAGCAGCTCTGAGGTTGAGCACCAACTTTGAAATGGTCTGTGATAACATGAAGCAAGACTCACCCTTGCTTTTTGATCAAATGAAGGGCTAGGGCTCAGGCCAGTTAACTGTCATCTTATACCTGCTAAAGATCAAGAAACTTAAGTGCATACTGACCAGCACAGCTACTGTCTGCTCCATGTTCCCTTGATTTCAAATACAGTCTTAGCAATTCAGATGAGCGACTCCAACCTGCTTTCAAAGGTTGAGCGCCACACACTTAGCCTTCATACACTCATGGATACATGTATTAATGAAAGGGATTAGCTGTCACTAGCCAGAACCACTTGCTTAGTATATTTGGTACATCCTGAAAATACGAACCCTTTACAGTTTTAACCCAGATATTCTTGCTCTACTTTATGTTCTAGGTTGCTTTGCTGAACCACTTGGATCAAGTCTTGCGTGTTGACGAAGAGGTCAGCCATCACAGACACCTGGAACAGCTTCTCTGACGTCTCCTCTGTGCTGTTGATGCTTCCTTACCCCTCCAACGTTACAGACACAGCAGTTCCCAGCATGAAGAAGTGTATCTTACTCTGTATGAGTTGGCATTATCAGTTAGTATTATTTATATGATGCCACAGATAAATGGACAATGTCTAAGAATTTTAAATAAGGCCCGATACATTCTGTACGTCATCCACAATATCGATAATTTCCCTTCAGAGCTTTTCCAAACATCCCAGAAGCTTGGACATGAATAATTTCTCCAGTGCTCTAACTTTGGCACATGTCTTTAAACAGATGGAAATTATTGTTATGCAGCCTTAGAACATATCAAGATCTCTTTTTGTTTCTGTAATGAGGCCCAATTAATACCTAGGACTTTCTGCCACTCAAAGGATTTCAAAATATCAGGATTTTAGCCAGAACTGTAATGCTGATGTGTGCTTTCATGCTATAATCTAACTATAATTACCTAAACCAGTATCAACATAAGTAATGATAGTCATTCTTATTCTACAGGAAACTTAGGTATTCTGCTATATTCAAAAAAATATCTACTATAAAAGACTTTTCTCTCTCCCACTGCAGGATCAGCATTACACCTTAGTGTGGTTTCAAATTAGAGTAATTTTATTGAGCTAGACAGTCTTTGGCTAGTCTCCATGAAAGTTTTGCTGCAAAATAAGATGGGACAGTGCAGCTGTCACTCTGTGCAATCTTACCACATAGAGGGCAATAGAAATACCTGCACAGGGAATCAATGTGGAATAGCTATTTTGTAGTGATTTACTGCTAATTTTGCAGTAACTTCTCCATGTAGACAAGGCCCTAAAACTAGGTTTCTATTTTTAAGGCTTATGCATTTCAGAAGCTTTTACATAAAATTATACCAATGAAAAACAGTATTTATAAACCATCACAATTAATAACTTAATTATAGCTTATTCACCTGGCAGGACCTCCAGGGTTACCAGTCCCCCCTGAAAAAGTCAGTTTATGAATGCTTGAAAAGCCTACGGTAATTTTTGAACTTTGTCTTGTTCGTGAGAAGTTTGTTCTGATTATTTCCTGTTTTAAGACCAAGCAATTCTGGGCAAATGATAAGATGACACTTCCTCCTAATTAACTTTACAGTTCACCTTTTTTTTCTCCACCTGCAGCACTACGAACCCCCTGAATTAAATCTCAGCATCTTTGCTTGATCCAATACGAATGTTCACTAACTGTGTTTTCCAGCCGCTATCTAACAAACTGGAAAATTTCCACCAAACTCAGAATCCTGACTGTCAGAACAGATTGAAAAATATTGGATTAGTATACCTAGATGCATTACAAAACAGAAATTTACAACCAGGACTAAGCTGAACCACTGTTATTAAAATACAGCATAACTGAGCACAGGCAAGCTTGGTATCTTCTTTCCTCTCCTCCCCTCCTCTCCTCAGAAAGATTCAATGACCAGATAGTTGGCAAGATAAACAGTAAATGCCACTGTAACTTAATGGGGACTATGTACGTGCAAAGCAGAAATGGTAAATACAATGACAGGAGTTGGTTTAATATTAAATGTTATGATTTTAAAAAATAGATTTAATTACTACTGTCAGAAACTGCTAAAAATAGGTTATTGAGTTGCATTTTTTCTAAATGACAGATAACTGTAGGAATGCAGCATTCACAAGGAACTGTTTGTACTAGGCACTGTATTTCCTCTCCACCCAGCAGAACTTTCAGAAGAACATCATATGAATTTTGCAAATATATCAAGGAGAGAATAGACTCCAAAGGTTGTAAAAACTAGAAGATCATAGACATGCAAGTATATGCAGGTGCTATAAGCAAACTACATTTTCTTCCTGCCAAAAAGGCCTCTCTAATCACCAAGTTAGTGAGAATGTCCTGATTGCTCCAATATTTTCCCTGCAGTCACAACAATTTTTTAAATGCATATGCAGCCATTTGATTTTATCACCTAGAACGACAAACTTAGCAAGTGACAGTGTCCATCAAGTCCCTTGAAGGTTACATACATTTTATATACATCTTGCAAATTAGTCTACTTATTCAGGCTCTCTGTACAGTTATTAAAATACTATCATCAGTTTTCAAGAAAGAGAAGGAAGAATTTGGATTTTAGCTATTCCTATAGCCCTGACTCAGGCATAATTCTCCCTAAATTGAGTGGAGAGTCAAACCCTACGGGGAGACTAAATGACTTCAGCTCACCGATCCAGTACATCAGACCTACAGAGCTGTTTTTGTTCGGAAATGTTTGGTGTCAGGAGCTGAAACCACAATTGCTCATTATCCAAGCAGCTGCTTAGGATGAGATGCCCCACACTGCACGAGGCTGTGGGTAAGGCAGGGCAGTGTGCTGGAGCACGGCTGTCTGACACCAGGCGCTTGTGACCCCCTCACAAGGGAGACCTGTCTCTCAAGCCACTCGAGCCAGCACAACTTTAATTTACTCAAAATAAGGGTATGGTCATGCCTTACATACTTATAGGAGTGCCCCTGCTTCCACAGGGAATAGCAGTGTTGTCTGGTGCTATGAATTAGAAAACCGTTTGAGGTTGCCTCAAACAATGCCAAAGCAGAGGAGAAACAGCGCAGCTCCCATGCTGCCCCTCCTGCAGCTGCCTCTGCTGTTCAACAGCTCCTGGCCTGGCTGGGTAGCAGGTAGTGCCTGGCTTCTCCAGAAAATGCCAAGGAGCCACCTCCAAATTATTAATTCCACTTCTTCCAACTATGAAGTACTCATTTTCTATTAATAACTATGGAAAATAGTTGCTCTCAAGATGGCATATTCTGTAAGTATTTTTGAGGAAAATAACACAAGTGGTGGGAGGAAGGCAGCATCAGAAACACTTCTCAGAGACAGATGTTCACCTGGAATATCCTCCACGTGAGTACGCATGAGCACTCGAGCAGTCTAACTGGCCACCTCAGCTGTGTACCGACTTTACGGCGATCTTTTCGTTCTGCCTGGGAATTACACAATGACCAATTGTTGGCGCCTTACCACAGCACTTACCCCTTGCTCTAGAATTTAAGCTTTAATTAAAAAAGTTTCTATACCTTATGCCTGGAAGGAAGATTTATCAAAACACAAGCAGAACATAAACCTTCAACCTATATAAAGCCTGAGACGACAGCTCAGAAATTCTGTTATTCTTCTTAGCATGACGCTGAAATGAAATAACAGCATTTCCTAGAGGCAGCTCCACTGAGAACACCAGCTATTTAATAAACATTGAAGTGCAGTTCTTGGGCTTTTTTTGCCACCCTTCCCAAAGCGGCCTAAGAGATTTTGCCTTCAGCTCTACTGTTTCCCCCTCAACAATCCCAAATGGAAACCTATACTTTTTTCCTATCTAAAACATATTTAAAAACAAGATATTAACAGACTACAATAAATTGAACTGAACAACAGTATAATGGATTTATTTAGTAGAGCTTTCCTAAAGGCATGTATTTACACATTAGGTGAAATCTCCCTCCTTTCAAAAAAACTTGAGCTGCAACCAAGAGTTTCAGAAAAAGCTGCGAGATATTACAGCCGGGCAAGGCCCCTCCATGGCGGGTACAGAGCTTGCTCCATTAGTGTCTGTGTCCCAGCTGTTCAGAAACTGCCTCTTGTTCATATATTTAACACTACGATTAAAAGCCTGATCCAAAGCCCATTGATGTCAATGGGAATCCATTACCTTCTGCAGGATTTGGGTAAGTGTACCGCGAGCTGCACCGTGCGAAGCACCGCCAAAGGAGGAGTGCTCCACAAAGAGCATTCCCGAACAAGACCCAAAACCACAGGGACAAGTCACACCCTACTTGTGGCTGATCCCTATTGTGCAGTCCTGTCTCAGACGGCAAATCTCCCAGCCTCCAGGGAATGGCAAACAAACATTTTAGTAAGGGCACACTGCGGAGGGCATATGTCGTGGTTTAATCTCAGTCGGCAACTAAGCACCATGCAGCCGCTCGCTCACTCCCCCCCACCCGGTGGGATGGGGGAGAGAATTGGAAGAGCACAAGTGAGAAAAAACTCGTGGGTTGAGATAAAAAACAGTTTAATAATTGAAATAAAATGATAATAATAATAACAATACACAAAGCAAGTGATGCACAGTACAATTGCTCACCACCCGCCGACCGATGCCCAGCCAGTCCCCAAGCAGCGGCCCCCCCAGCCAGCTTTCCCCAGTTTATGTACTGAGCATGACGTCCCATGGTATGGAATGTCCCTTTGGCCAGTTTGGCTGGGCCCCCTCCCAGCTTCTTGTGCACCTCCAGCCTTCTCGGTCGGTAGAGCATGGAAAACTAAAAAGTCCTTGGCTAGTGTAAGCATTACCTAGCAACAACTAAAACATCGGTGCATTATCAACTTTGTTCTCATCGTAAATCCAAAACACTGTACCAGCTACTAGGAAGGAAATTAACTCTAGCCCTGCCGAAACCAGGACAGCATACAAAACCAGTTTTGTTTCAGGACAAACCCACAGAAACAATGAGGCACAGCAGTGGTTTCACAAATTCGCAGTCACTCATGTTGCAGTTTCACGTTATGCCGGGCCCGGTGCTGCACAAGGAGCTGCCAGAAGCCACGGTCCCTCTCCCCACACCAGGAACGCCCTCCCGCCTCCTCCCCTGTGCTCCATCACACAGCCGAAGGGTGACTCAGCTCACCTCCCAGGTGGAAATCATCCCTGCTGCTCACGCACACGAAATCTATCTGTCCATAGAGATACACACATGCTTACGCTGAGTGGAATCACCCTGCGGCCGTGCAATCACGGGACACTGTGAAAAGAAGGGGAGGAAGAGAAACCCATGGGGAATGGTGGGGCAGAGCTGGACTGGCACACGCAGCCACAGCTCTCCCAGATTAAAATGAAGTTACACTCAGGTGGGTTTCCAGGAAAAAGGCTGCTATGTCATCTTCCATTGCACATCATTCAGCACAGTGAGGTGTGCTGTGCTTGCACAAAATACCCTCAAACTCTTGCATATTGGTTTTATTCCCTACTGTAATGAAAGACATAAAGCTATCAAACTTTCCCCATACAAAAATCAAATTTATCATCTATACTGAGCCAAGTGTATGGACATTGCAACCCCACCAATATCCACTGAAGAGGGTTATAGTAGGCAATTCTTTTGCACAGACTGGCTTTAAAGTCTCAGACACCTGTGCGCTGTCAGAAATCTATCCAGTATTTACAGCTTTCAGTCACTTACCTAATTACTATACAAGTGCCTTCATGGCATTATATGGGGGAAGAGAGGAAAACAAGGGGGAACCCAACATATCATCCCCTCTCCTACCTTAACTGAGTGCCAGAGATTGCCCCCTCTTCCCATTTCTCTTTCTTCATTCCTGCTCAAGTATAAATGATAGCACCCAGCGGACATACTCCTGGGAAGAATGGAACTTCCTTCACCATAGAAATGCTGCTCTTTTAAAATGCTTCAAGCTGCTAAGCATCCTTAAAATACACAGGTTCGAGGGATAGGTCCTCTGCCTCCATAGCACTCAGCAACCATACTGGTGCTAGAAAGATGAATCAAGCTCTAACTACACACTATGCCAGAGAAAAAAAAAGACCAAAAAAGCCAGTGGTCCTCACTCCTTTTAGTGTAAATACATTTTCTAATCTTCACGTTCCCAATCACACATTCATAGGCTGGTTGTATGCAGGGTCTGATAAATACTGAGCCAGTTCAAGATTAACATACACTGCTAAAAGATCAGTCTACAGAAGTGAACAGTTTGGACAAGTAGGAACCACTTCAGTTTGTTGTTGGGGCAGTGCTTTATTGCACCACACAGACCTGAACAGCTCCAGGACCAACACTAGTACAAAGATGGGAATTCAGCTGAAACATGAGGAAGCTCTTCCCATTGCTACTGCCACTTACTCGTGTAGCTGCAATCAAAGAACGCCTCTCACCTGAGTTTTGTCAAGACACAAAAATAAATTACCGTATGAGTCACCATTTCTAAGTTTCTTACTGAACAAGAGCACACACAAAAATTTTACAAACCACTTTGTGCAACACAATTTCCAGTACGTTGCCAAAGACCCAAATTACTAAAAAACCCACAGGCCCAGGTGATGCTGCATGGCAGGGAAACATCTGTGTTTTGAGCTCTACCAATTCTATTCACCAAGATATACTACTGTAACCACTAAGGTGGATTAAAGAGTTAATAAACACATAAGAAAATGCACAATTACATAAAATACAATTTGTCAATCAGATATTGGAAATGGACTATGAAGATGCCAGTATAAGTGCATGTACTTATACCCAGAGAACACTTTAAACAGTCGCCCGTGATTTATACATGCTGCAGCTGTCACACACACTATTTCTGACATTCAAGATCCTATGCATACTGTCAGTTGAAGAAATTTCTAGTTATCTGCTATTTTGTAGATCTGTAAATCACATAAATGCTCATATTATTACCATATGCTCTGACAGTTTGCATCAACAGACCATCTCAGCAGAACTACAGTGATGAATTATTGATAGTATCTAACTCCCATAGCTGGCAAACTTTTATTTGAAATGCTGTGATACAGAACCTGCCTCTTTCCAGTCTCGAGATCGACCCTAATGTAAACTATAGCATACAACAGATCAAAAAATATATAGCCTAGCTCTCAATTCATGATCTCATTTTTACCATTCGATGGTTCCCATAAAGATTGTTTATTATTGATGTGAAATGCTGGAACCAAAATATCCTGTAGCTGGAAGCTGGAAGTCTCAGTAACTGAGTCAGTGTGACTCTTTTGGCCTCCTCTCAATGTGCTTTATTTCTTCTATTGAATAAACAAACAGTCCCATTCTGCAATGACAAAGCAAGCCAGGATTTTCCCATACTGTTTTGACAGATGTTGTCAGGGACTGATTATAAAAACCTGTATACCTAGTAGATATTTACCGCTGCGATTTTCCATAATGTAACTGAACTACACGCAAGATAAACTAATGTCATAGGAAGATGTGCTAATGAAAAGCCTCTGACTATGGAAATTAAACTGCAAAATAACTTTTCCAACTGCAGCAAAATCTATTTTTAAAGGCACCGGAGGAAAAAACTGTGTTATTTGTTACTTTGTACTAACAGACTATGATGGAGGTGAAAGGACCAATTATCAAAACACCTCAATGCCTGGTTCAGGCACCTTGCAGGAAGAGATCAGATCTTTTTCCAAAGGTCTCATTACTCAAAAGCTCTCAGTGAGAACAGCCAGACCAACCTTCAGCTGACTGCTACTTAGCTCAGTACATTCAGTCAGCATTTAGTCTATTAATAATGTTTTTGTGCTCTGTTTTCACAGGTAGTTGGAAAATGCATCAAAGCTGGTGGGGTTCATTTATAAAAAAATATTTTAAAGGGTTTTCTGGGTTTTGTGTTGCAGGAGGGTTGGTAGAGGAAGCTGTTTAACTGACCACACCCATGCGTTATTTTAAAAAAGAATAAATAAAAGTAGACTGATGCCCCATTACAATTATATGCAGAACGGTGAAACAGAATGATTTTCTATTGTCAGGTGTTAATGTGCCCTTTGTAACTGATCAAAGGAAGACCCTAGACACTGCAACATCACGGGGCTTCCTTTTGAATATTATTTTTCAGGTCTGTAGCCCCCACTGGCTCTGACATTTACTTGTTAGATAGGAAATCACAAGTGAGTACCAAGAGGACAATATTCTTTTGAAGCTAAGGGAAAATGAGACCTATGGGATGAGGGGCATCACAGTGAGGGTATTTTCATCACAGCGAGGGTATCTGGACCAGCAGGTTTACACAGCCAACTGGTGTTTTTGCAAGCCCACGTGACTAATAATTGTGGAAATTAAAAACCTGTAGCTCTGTATGACTGACAAAAGAGATATTTCATTACGTCATTTTGTCTGTGCAGAATGAAGCACTGCACAATTCATATGTAAAAGTGTATTTTCCCAGTATTTCCCTAGATTCTGCACAGCCACAGAAATAGATCTGCATGTATGTATGCATACACACTACAGGTAGGGTTGAAAGAATAAATATAAATAAAAGGACTTCAACAACACATTGCACATTTACAACTGAATCCTTGTGTGGTTGGTTGGAGTAAGATCCTAACATGATATGAGCCAAAAGGTCTAAAAAGTTTCAGTGATCAAAAGTTTTCACTACTGTCTCTAAGAAAATACTTCCTTCAGTGAAAAAGAAGAGAGAGTTTTTAATTAGCTGTGGAAATGTATCATTTAATGGCTTTTCTTATGTTGTTTGTCTTCAGGTGTGTTAAACAAGCCCAAACCTGAGACTTCTGCAATTTTTCAATTTAGAAGTAACCTTAAATGAAACCTACAACTGAAAAAAAGGCTTAATTCTTCACTAGTGTGAAGGAAAGTTGAAATGTATTCATGCAATTCAGTGCAGTTAGCGTCCAGGAGGTAAAGTATTTAGGTGGGAATTAGGTTACCTTAGTCTTTCCAAGTATATGGGCCTAAGTGACTTATGCTTTCCTGGATATCAAGGATAAGATCCAAAGCCCATTTTAAAATCTATAAAATTTTCCAATGATTTACATTACCACTAGACTACAGACCTGATTTGATAGAAATGTCACAAAAGTGGAAACATCCTTCTTAGTTATCATGTCTCTTTTCTTAAAACCTTAACTTTCTTCATACTAAATATATATAAAAAGCATTTGTTCAATAAGCACAGTACAACCAAGTTGAAAGCAATACAGCTGCCTGTTCAGACCAGACTCGTGTCTGTTGCCATACTCTGGGAAGGTTTATAAACTGCCTATCATCCCTCTGTGCCATAAGTAGGGTCAATATGTCATTCTTTCCATACAGAATATTATGTAAGAAACTACAAAGGGGCCCTATTAGATGACATTCCTTTTTGTTTCATATTCTAATTGCCTGGGAATGGCAAGGTAAAAAGAACATGTTGTCCCAGTGGAAATTTTAGGAACAGCACTGAGCGAGATGTGCATACAGTAACACTTTACACATGCACTCTGACCGCTCTTGACACTACAGATCCTTTTCCAATTTCCAAAAGTTTCCAAGAGGAAGCAAAGGGAGTCATCTCTGTCTATCTGATGGCTCGGTGACATTTCACCGAGTTGATAGTTCACTGGGATTTGCACATCTAAAACTCCCTCCAGGGAAGCTTGTGAAAAATACCAGTCTAACCTACTTTCAGGACTCAGTGGAGTAATTCTGTTTCAAGCGCCAACGGCTGCTGATGTCAATGGGAAGATGCAAGGGAGTGCAAAGGGACCTGGTTCTGCACAGCTGCATAGGGACTGGTAATGCCTAAAAGCCACTCATAGAAATGAAACACCCCTGTGAAGTTATTTGAAATCGAGATCTGATTTAAGGAAAACAGCAAATTCTTTGGGGGACAATATTATTGAACTAACAGAAAAACAAAAACTGTAGCAAATATGCCTACAGATGAGAATCAAGCAAAACCTTTCTTAAAAAAAAACCCTGAAATAACGCATTCATCCTCCAATAACTTTGAAATCAGTTAAGCTTCCAGCTAAAGTGTCATTGTGAGAGATACGTGATGATACTCATAATATTTGTAGCGATAAGTTGCATTAGGCATTTGGAAAAAGAGTCAGGCTAAATCTAGCTTGCTCTTCCTTAGCTGAATTCCAGATATGAAGCAGCCACGGCAGAGCAGAGGGCTTTCCTGTCACATTCATGGACGCCCACACTAAACTCCTTAATGATGCCCCCACAGGCAGCACAAGTTGTGGTTGTTTTCTCCTCCTCCTCATTTTTTTTCCTTGTTTCACACTGGAGAGTCCCAAGACTATATAATATACTACGTTTTAAACCCTTACTTCATCATGCCTCCTGAACCCAATTTAAACTTCAAACTTCATTTGATTGAAGGGGGATGATGCTCTGTGAAAAAAATCAAGACTGTTAAATCCATCAGCAAGTGATTCATCTTTCAGATGAAATGAACGCCACCAGAAAATAGTGGAATACAACGGACCCCAAAAAACAAAATGGGCAGGCATCATCTTTAATTTAAATACCATAATTTACACTGTTCTGGTCACATTCAGCGATTATTAGTACTGCATGCAATGAGAGCAATGTAAACCACAACCAGTATGTGAAGGCAAGATGCCAAGGAAACAAAGTAAATCAAAAAGGAAGGAGAATTTCAGCTAGACTGACATGCAGAAGCACTTTTCTCGAGCGATACATGGCTAGAGTGAGAGATAGAATGAGCTCTGATTGATTTCCTTGCAATTATATGAGCAAAGACAAGAGAGCATAGCATTATTCATTATACCACCATCTTCCCAGTGGGTTATACACAAATGAGGACTAGCCAAGCGAAGTTGAAGTATCCTTGTAATCAGCAATTACAGCAGATACACACAAACTGGGTCACACATGCTTCACCCAAAGGGGTTGGCTGTGTAAGTGCTGATTCCAACTCAAAAGATGTCAGCCTTGCTAATATCAGACCCTTCAGCTTTATGTTACACAGCACAATATGTTTTACACAGTAAGCCAAGTTCCACCTCTCCCTCTCTTTCCCACACCTCCCAAACTATATGAGAGGAACAGTCCCCTCAAATTCATTTCCATTACACCTTAACTAACAGGGCTGACCATGGGACTACAGGAAAATGCCGTCTCCCTCCTGGTCTGGGAGGTCCTACAGCCAGCACTGCCCACCAGCTATGCCTGGTATGCAGCTGAGGCATCACACAAAAGCCACGCTCATGGATAAGCACAAGTTACAACACCAAAAGTTGTGCAAGTCCATGCATAAAGAGGGAGACTTCCCACAGCTGCTGTTCTTATGATCTCCCTAGCTAAGTGTAAGGCAGTGTGCCCTGCTACTTCTTCTTGGCTGGCAATTAAGGTGTGGGCTTTGACTCACAGCAATCTAGGAAGACTTTTCAGAAATTTGAATCCTCATTCTGTGGGAAGAGAAACTCTTGAGGCACTACAAATATAAAGCAAAAAAGTGCTATTGGCCACAACTACTGCAATCTAATTGATCCAAATAAGAAATACTTGTAACTATCCAAGGCTGTCAATAATTATAGAAAAAGTTTTGCTTAGATGAATCTACACAGCTGACGCCTCTTCCATTAAAATTTCCTGTGCTTTATACACACAGCTCTACGGATTTATTTCACATCCATGTTATGTTACTCATATAAAGTTGTCATTTGAAATTATTTTAGGCATAATATTTATAAACTTAATTCAGTAAGAAAGCTTATTGCAGAGGAATTCCAGTTTTGACTGCTGAAACCACTTGGTCCAATCATTTATGGTAGTAAATAAATGTTATGGAACTTCATGGAGAAACTATTATCCAAATTACTGAACAACAACAGAAAAGCCTTTATTATGTTCCAGGAATGCATTTCTGGAGGAGAAAATAACATTCGTATACAATGTCTTTTTATAGATTAGTGAGAGGAAAAAATGACTGCATTGATGTACTGCAAACTGTAGAGATTTTTTTCTTTCCTGAGGAATTACAAGTGACATCAGTTTTCATAATATCTGAGAAGAATAGAATACACTTTGTTGAAAGAATTCCAGCTTTTTTATTCTGCTAAGTTGTGTTACTGAGACAAACTTTCCCATTGTTTATTGTTGGCCAAGTTGTGGCTCTGGTGTACATAAAGAAAAAGTGTTTCAAGCTCTCAAATATTTTTCCTGAATAATTATTTTATTGTTTTCTCTCGAGCAAAGCAGCAAAATGACCCTACTGAGATCTGTGACAGCATTTGCCAGGGGCTTGGAGCCTCCACCTCCAGTGCATAAAATAAAATTGTCTGTGCCGTCTCAGCAGACCGTGTTCAGGATAGTTATTCCTGGATCATGTCGGTTCAAGCAATCCTCTTCAATGGTCAAAAATATTGTTCAAAAAACTAAGCAGTAAGTACCGGGGTTCTGCAGAGGAAAACAGTTTACGAGATTTTCCCCAAGGTGGTAAGCAAAATACGAAGTGTAGAGGGAAAAAAAAAGAGCCAAGACGGTGGGATTTTATGGTAAATCTCTAGGGAAGTCCACTTGTCCCCTTCATCACTGTATAACAGGCAGACCTTTGGGCCACACTAGTGAAGCTCTGATCCATCGAATGAATCTTTGCTCCGAATTAAATCTGAAGATCTATCAGACACACGGGATGTGTTGTCTGTCCCAGAACAAGACTCTCTATGTAACGTTTCTTCCCATGTAGAAATAGAAAGGATGAACTTCCACTCCCCAAGTTAAACGTTTCATATAAATAATTCATTATGCCATATTTTGTTAGCAAGGGAATCAACAGGTTGACTATGCTGTTGACTCAAACTTCAGCAGTTCAAGAATTCTTTTGGCCATTTCAATAGGAAAAGGATAATCATGTGTGTGACATTGGTGAGCTACTCAAATTGCCACATTGCCACCAGTTACTACCGTCATCCACATCTGCATCACAAAACCTTTCTTAATACAAGTTGACTCATAGGAAGAATAGACATTTTTCCAGTCCTGTACTCCTACCACTCAGTTTGCATGAAGGAAGTTACATTTTGCAGATAAGGAGATCCCAATATTCTTTATGCGTAATTCTGCGACAGGCCAAGAAAAATCACATCTGATAATTGCAGTCACAAAAGAAGAGTTTCCTAGCATACATACTTCATTGAGAAAAAACAACTTTATTTTTAAAGCACATCTATTAGATATATTTATTTGTCTTCAGCATGTGCTTTTTTAAAAAAAACACCCTAGATATATAGATGCCAGCTCCTTTCTGGTCTAGATTGGCTCCCCTGACACAAATGGACTGCAAAAGTTTATGCCAGTATAATTTGTCCTCTATTTCTTAATTCATCCAGATATTTCATTCAAGAGTATTTCCCCTTTATTTTTTCCACTGATAATACCTTACGTTTTGTGTTTGCAGAACTAATTGTGGCATGGCGTACTTTCCCTCACGATGAGTGACCCCAAAAGATTTGTTGTGTCGATTACTTGTAGTCCCAGCATATCTTAGCATCTCTGTTTTGCAAAAGACATATGTAGTGTGATGCAGTGACTGTCCCATATGTCGAAAGCAGGAGCTCTCACACTGTTTTTGATTCAGGGTTAGAGGGAGAAATTGGGCCAAGCATCTGGACGCATCTGGCTTTGCACGGCCGTCCTTTCAGATTGCTGTTGGTCTTTTGCTTGTGGCAGAATCCTGATCTCACAAAAGTCATCAGAAGTATTTCTCCCCCCATTCTTGGACATCTTTACTGTCATCCTCTAAAATCAAAACCACTAACATCTTTGACAAACTTAGTCCCACTGCAGTGAGTCATTTTTAGGCCCTTAAGACCAAATGCATAACCTAAGTACTCACTGCAGAGTATCAGCAGGATTCCACAGCACACTGTGTTATGCAGCTGTCTGCCTAGTAAGCGATGTCGCACGAAATGACATTTTATTCCCTTTTCTTTATTAAGGGGAACACTTGACAAATGACAAACTATCCTATTGACTCAACTTCAGCAGGTGTTTCACAAGACACTGCTTTACGGGAAGCACAGAGCAGCGGCTTCATACAATCAGCATTTATTTCTGGAAGTTCTTCTTTTGCAAAGCAAAGATTATAATAGTTCAAAGAAAATAACCTGTGCAACTGTCAAAAGGCAAGGACGTACTCATCTTTTGAAGAAGTTCTATGACAAGGACTGCATTGCAATGAACGAAATTAGTTAAGAGCTTCACAGTCAGAGGAAGGGTGATGTTGTGGTTGTTAAAGCACAAGCACTTAATTAAGACAATTTGGGTCTGCCTTTTTTTATTTTTTAAACTTTGCCACTGTCACCTGTGTGACTTTCAGCCAATCACTTGTCTGCCTTTCTGCTCTACTCTGTGTGTGACTTTTGGCCAACCACTTGTCTGCATTTCTGCCCCACTCTGTACCTCTCTCACTTTGAAATAGCCTTTTTTCCAACTTTGTTGATTCTAACTGTCAAAATCTCGGTGCAGGCAGCAGCAGGAGCAGCAGTGAAGCTGGAATGAATGAAATGCCCTGGGGAGTAAGACATTAACCAAGCACCTGGAGTACCACCACAGGAGTTCTTGTGCTGTCCAGCACCTGCTGCGTGAAGCTGGATCCTCTCAGTGTTAAAAAAGTCCAAATGAAGCTGCACCTAGATTCTGATGTCTTCAACCATATTGAAGAATAAGTTACTCTCTGAAGCCACCTCAGTCTGTCAATAAAGCATATTCTTGGATGACACCAATTGTCACAGCTGCACTAAGGCTCAGCAATCACGTTCAATATAGCAATGACAATAAATCCCATTTTAGGATCCATTCCAATGATAAAAAATAAAGTATTTCCTCATATTTGCTCTGCTCTTTTCTTCCCTCCTCCCCCTCCTTATTTTTTTTTTCTTGTGTATGAAGGAAATAGCTTTGTAGGGAAAAAAACCCACCTCAAATTAAATGTCCTGGCACATAGATCAGCCTGCTGCCTTGCAGAAAGATCAACAGTTTTACCATTAAAGAAAATGTGTCTTTGCTCACAGTACAACCTGTGTGAAATTCTTAGTAATCAATGAAAGAAACACCTTATTAACAGATCTTTCATGATGGAGGAGAGGTTAGCTCAGAAGAAGAGATGGACGGCAGACTCAAAGAGCTAATACAAACTTCAGGGTTATAAATTGGGTTCTGAAGAAATTGTAGTGCATGCTTCATGTTGCTAGAAAAGATCTTGTCAGAAGTACCCATATCTTGATTCAAACACAGTCTTTGTGCTGCACAACAAAGCCATGGCATTCCCCAGAGAAGCCTCCATACTCTTCCCTCTATCTCCTTTAAATGAACAAAGAATCCATTTACAGATATTTAGTTTCAAAATTACTCAGTTTTGGCACTCCATCACAGTCTCCTGAGGGGACCAACAGCAGTACAGGGGACTTGCTTTCTGTTCTCATAAAACTCTGTCGTTGAGAGCTAGTCAATAAAATATTCTTTCAGTTTTTACTGTCAATAGTGATACATCATGTTTGCATCACATACGTCAAGCCAGGCAATCACAAAGCACTTCACAATACCTTATTTCACAGAACAGCTGTAAATGCACGTCCCACCCGTACAAAGATAACCCTGCAGCACTGAGTTAGAGTGGGGCGTGCACTGTCTGATCACCATGTCTGTTACCTGCACAGCCTGGATAATCCTTCAAATCTCCCAGTTGAGTGCTTACCCAGCCCAACTGGATTTAGATTGTAAAAGAAAGCAGGATTACATTATTCTTTACAGGATTTTGTAAACCATGAAATTTTACACTTAAATATTCCTTGTAACATGTATTCCTATGTTACAAGAGTGCATAACAATTCATGCATTTCTGAAAAGATAAATATACATCACAATATTGAAAGTAAGGTGTTAGCAACAAAAAAGGCAAAAGAAAAAAAAATCAGCTGTTTTTCTCCACAGGAGCATCAACGAGGTATAAAATAATTTTTAAAAATTAACCTGCACTAACAGGCATAGCAATAGTTGTTCCTTGCACATTGCAACGTCAGAGAGTGTTGCTGAAGTTAGAAGTGTTGCTTTGAATGTGAACATGGTTCCAGGAATGCATTTTGTCCCCCATACAATCTTTTGCAGTGGGTCAGTTTCTTTTTCAGCTGTACACAGCCTTTCTAGACTGAAAAAAGAGGAAGACTATTGTCCTGGTTTCGGTAGGGATAGAGTTAATTTCCTTTCTAATAGCTGGTACAGTGTTTTGGATTTACGATGAGAACAAAGTTGATAACCCACCGATGTTTTAGTTGTTGCTAGGTAATGCTTACACTAGCCAAGGACTTTTTAGTTTTCCATGCTCTACCGACCGAGAAGGCTGGAGGTGCACAAGAAGCTGGGAGGGGGCACAGCCAAACTGGCCAAAGGGACATTCCATACCATGGGATGTCACGCTCAGTACATAAACTGGGGAAAGCTGGCTGGGGGGCCGCTGCTCGGGGACTGGCTGGGCATCGGTCGGCAGGTGGTGAGCAATTGTACTGTGCATCACTTGCTTTGTGTATTATTATTATTATTATCATATTATTATTATCATTTTATTTCAATTATTAAACTGTTTTTTATCTCAACCCACGAGTTTTTTCTCACTTGTGCTCTTCCAATTCTCTCCCCCATCCCACCGGGGGGGAGGGGGGAGTGAGCGAGCGGCTGCGTGGTGCTTAGTTGCCGACTGAGATTAAACCACGACAACTATACATACAGGTATTATTTTGATAGTGTCTCTGCATATATCCCCTATACACAGGCATAGAGGGGATGGAGTGGAAAGAGTAGGAACTACACAGTTACTGTTATTTTCTCTGGAAGGGTGACTTGGAAAGAATAAAGAATTGGCTTTTCCTTTAGGACCAGCCACAAAACTGAGACAGTGTGGGTGAGAGGCTGGAAAATAGAAGTAAATCACTTTTCTTCCAACAAATGAAGGAAATAAAGGCGTTCCTTCCTTGGGGCAATCACATTTATACAAATTGGTGTGTAGAGACACAGCCTAACCCTACAGAAACAAAGTTCACAGTAATGAGTCCGGCTGCCTATCCAGGCGAAGTTCTCCTGGGTTGATGTGACAAAGACAACATTCATGTGGGCTACCACGAAGTCATATAAAAATTACCCTGAATTCCTGCTTAGTGGTTCCTACCACAGAAGACAGGAAGGGGAGAACTCCTTGACTTTGGACAGGAAAATTACTTTGGTCCTGTAGGCAGGGTGTATGTCTGAAACAATAATTTCATTAAGGCCCAGCATCCATTTTGTGAACCACAGCTACCCACACTGATCACCAAGGCCTTAAAATCTCATTTAAGTGTAATGTCCTCATTTATCAACTCTAGTTACCACAACAAGATTAAGGTTCCGGACTACTGCCCTGAACTGTCCAACTCTCTGGATAACTAAAATACTACTTTCATTAGAATTGCTTTCTAGAGAGGAAAGGATTGTCAGCAACTTCACTGTATGCATGATGATTTTATTGCTTAGGTGAGAGGCTGGGGAGTTGCCTGTTCTGCCACCAACAAACTGCGTAAGCAACTTTGAGAAGGTTAATCTCAGTTTATCCGTAGGCTCTCAGATGGATAGTGTGAGATTTGAAATTATCACTTTAAAGACTATAGATTAAGAGAGAGACTCAGTGGTGAAGTTCTGCAGAAAGAGGGCTGTCAGAGCTCTTACAGCTTCCAGATTTTGAAGGACAACGTGAACCAGTATTGTCAGTCCCATAATTTGGGTAATTAAAGGATAGCTCTAAGTTTATGCTTTGTCATTGACCACTGATCATTTGTCATTGACCTGTCAATGACTATTGATCACCCCGCTTACCCTCATGACATAAAACTGTAACATGAAGAATAAACAAGTTTACCAAAGAACTAGCTCCACAAATACTAACAAGTGCTCACAGAGTTCTGCCAGTAAGAGATCTCCTGCAATACATTCTGATTTGCCCTACTTACCTTCTAGTATTTCCTACTGGAAATCATTCCTACCAAAATTATATTCCTTGTGATATACACATTTGGTATACATTACTCTTTCGTTTAGGTTTTCCACTAACCATGTTAGAGAGTGTAACCATTTATATTACTTTAGTATTTCTTCTCTTCCTCTACATATTACACAACTTCTATGTTTGGTAATAATTACCTGTCCTCCTAACAACTTGTCCCCCAACTTTCCTACATGTGATCCATAGAAAATACTAGCCAAATCAATGGCTGAGCAAACAAAATGCAAGAATTATTTTTAAAAGTCCCACAAAACCAAAAATCCCAGAACTGAAGCCTCAATGGGCTTGATTTTGTAATAGCAAACATGCCCAAAGTGCAACAGTAATCCATGGTGTGGCTTTATGATACCACCAGCAAGGGACATGGAATGTCCTTTTGTTGTCCTTCACAAATAAATTACTAGTAAGAGAAGAATGAGGAAAGAATTGGTTACCTCGCTGAGGACCAAAACTTACTGTTTGATGAAGCTGAAGAAACATGAGTACTATTCTAGTTTCTTCCAGCAATCTCTCTATAAATACACAGTGCAGTAGTTGCACTTGCTTTCAGTTCACAGGTCACAAGATTATGAGCAAACTATCAGACACAACTTTGGTGTAAATGACAAATTCTACTTTGTAATCAACATCAGAGATTTTCACTTTTAATCTAGAAAACAAGCACCATCCTTTTGGCTTTTTTTAAGATATTTCGTTCCAAGTTGTTCATGCTCTGAACATCACTCTCAACTCCCTCGTAACTCTCCAGTCTCAAAAGATGTCTCCACCACCATGTTGCATATTGCTGCAGTGATATTTATCTGGCTAGCACTGATCAATGGAAGACTCCTAACAATACAGGGTTTTGCACGGAACATCACCCAAACCAGCCCATGCAGAACCACACAATTACCTTTCAAGATTCTTTAGAGACTATCAGCCTAACAGGTCCTATTAGAGCTTTCCAGGGCCCTGGAATGGTCATGGAAATTTAATGTTGTTGTGGTTTAACCTGGCAGGCAGATAAATACCACACAGCCGTTCGCTTACTCCCCCCAGTGGGA
>NW_008794155.1:4356955-4382996 GCF_000699145.1 Aptenodytes forsteri | reverse complement strand
ATAATAATAATGATAAAAGAATATACAAAATAAGTGATGCACAATGCAATTGCTCACCACCCGTTGACCAATGCCCAGACAGTTCCCGAGCAGTGCTCTCCCCCCCCACCCCCAGCCAACTCCCCCCAGTTTTTTTGTTCAGCATGACATTGTATGGTATGGAATGTCCCTTTGGCCAGTTTGGGTCAGCTGTCCTGGCTGTGTCCCCTCCCAGCTTCTTGTGCACCTGCAGCCTCCTCGCTGGCAGGGCAGTGTGAGAAGCTGAAAAGTCCTTGACTTAGTGTAAGCACTTCTCAGCAACAACTAAAACATCGGTGTGTTATTAACATTATCCTCATCCTAAATCCAAAACACAGTACTATACCAGCTACTAGGAAGAAAATTAATTCTATCCCAGCCAAAACCAGGACAAATGTTCACCATGCTTATTAGAAAAGGCTGTCATCATGTTTAACAATTACTCTGAAATTATTGGAATCTGGTAAGACTAAGGGTAAAATGAAGAATTCATTTGCAAAATTTGAAATACAGGCAACATAATTCCAGTTAACAGAAATGAACAGAAAAATCAAGCATATAGCTGCTTATTTCTTTCATCTTTCTGACCCTGCATAATCTGTCTAATGGCCTGCTAGATATTCACAGCTGAAGATCCATTTTCTACAGAAACATTTGTGTTCTTACACTGCATTCGTGGAAAAGGATCTAGACTTGAGGATCTCACTTCCCTTTACTCTCTGCCACTCTTTGAAAGAGCCACAATCACGTTTTCAACCTCTTCTCTCCCGCTTGCCCCAAGATTTCCTCATCCTTACCTGACTTGGGAATAGGGTTTGGTCCTTCCCAGGCACCAGTTCTGTCATCAGCATGGCCAGGTGTGATTATCACTTGGTCAGAGAGCAGTGTCAACTCAAAAGAGTTCCAGTGTTTGGCAAATCCCTGTAAAGACCGTTAGACCATTGCCCATTGAGAGGCAAAATGCTAACATTCAAATCCCAGGTCAATGTGAGCAGTACATTACTGCCTCACATTTGAGGACAGACCAAGTGTGCTGGAGTGATAACGAGTTTAGGAAGAAACTGTGAAAGGTGCACCAAATGTACTCCAAGCTAACACACTCCTCCCACAGTCTCCCATTGTAGACAGCCTCTTTCTGTCCCTGTGTCCCTGTGCCAGGAGGACTGTGGACCTCAGGACCAGTTCCGATGACCATGGTAGAAGATAGAGCAGCAGTAGGGAAGCATGGGTCATGCAGCTTCTGTCACAGAAACCAGTGCCAAACATCAAAGTTATCAGGGCTGACACAGGGCAACAGCTCCCTTAGGCCAATACCTTCCCTTGTACCTGAGCATCATATGTGAATCATTATCAAGGATTTGAATGCAGCACAACATAAAAAGCAGAGGCCTCTTTCCCACAGCTACTGGAGAATACCATGCACTTAGGAAAAATCCCCCTTCTGCTCAAGTAGGAGTTTTGCTACTAGCTAGGCTTCAGGTTGGGTGAGACTTTCATCTGTATCCACTAATTAGCTTGACATCCCTCTGCTGCTGTACCACTTCCCATAAGTATGGGGCCAGGTTCTGTCCTCCAGAGTTCTCTAGAGCACCAGCAAAATTGTAAGAGAAGGAATAGTAAATCCTACCTAAAATTAATAGGTGTTTTAATGTAGAAACCAAAGAGCACTTTGCTTTTCAGGAAACCAGCAAAATAGCCATTCTCTAGTCCTACGGGCAGTATAACCATTACAGACTCCATGCAAGTCTTTTAATAAAGGAGGGTATATGTTCAGATACCCAAAGATTTCAGAGTTTGACCTGCCAAAGACATGAAGTAGTAGTGGCTTTTACTGTAGCAGAATCACTGAGTAATACCACCCAGGGGAAAACTCCAGGAAAGTTCTCATCTGTTTGCCATTATAAATTATGCCGACCCTTCAGTTGGACTTATGTAATTTTCCCTGTGGAGACACACCAAAGTTGTACAACTTTTCAGCAAGTCATTCTGGGGAAAAGCCCAATAGAAACCTGCCCGTGTTTTGGCAGAATTTAAGGGCTAATATCCAAGGAAACAATCCAGAAAGCCAGCTTTCCAAAGGATATTTAACCTTAGGGACACCTAAACATTTTTAAGTGTTCCCAAACTATTTCCTCAACACCTGTGCAGAAGTGCACTGCAGTTTGGAAAGTTTCATACGTAGCTCAGCTTAAGCTCCACCAAGCTCCAGAGACCAGGCAGCAGTGTGCCTACAGGTCAGTGAGTTCCCTGAAGAGACACTTGCTCACTGTTTAATTGTGCAGCAAAGGAGGCTCTGATTTGAAAACAGCTAAACCCCAGTCAAACGCTGGCACAATGAGATCAAGAAGGAAATACTGAAGTGCTAATACATCCTCTTCACCTGTTTGTTTGTATACTTTCTAAGCACCTCTCTTGCTTTCCTTAAGGTAACTGGTATATTAGATGAATCACTGGACCTAGCGGATACATCCATCATTGCACATATTGGTATATTAGATGAATCACTGGACCTAGGGGATACATCCATCATTGCACATATGCATAAAGGAAAAGTAAATGACATGAAAAATGTTATTATGCAGGAGGACCTAGATTCATCTTTTGATTTATACTGAGTGAGTCAAGCCTGTTTAAGACAGAGGCTTAGTCTGAAACAAGTTTTGTCAGTTAGCCCTGAGGTTCCATCAAGAAAAGACGACTAACAGGCTGCTTTTTGGTGCGTCTACACTCAGTTATCAGCTTCCTCATTTACCAACTTTAGAAAGGGGTTATTTGGTGTTTTGTAATAAAAATTTACTTACAGTGCACTGTTCTTCTGCACATCTCAAAAATACCCTAAACTGTCAGTTTATTAAAAGTCAGATAGCATACAAAAGAAATTTCTATTAGTATTAGCAAACTATCGCAGTCTTAGCTGTTTGGGTCTATCCCACTTCCTTATGATCAGCTGACTGTTCTTTGCACTCTTCTGTACTCCTACTGCCTTTGGGCTTGTATCAAATTTTTAATGCTGTTAGAGACCAGGTGCTGCTAAAATTTATGTACATTATTTTTTATTATTTTATGTAATAAACATATATACATATCTATTTCCATAATACTTATTGCAATTAAATACACATTGACCCTAATTTTGTAACAGAGGCTGGTGATGAGTCTATTCAATATCTGTTCAATAGATTTCCCTCTGTGATTAATTGCCAATCAATAAGGGTATTTGAAAAAGAAAACCAACCCCTCAATTTAGAGATTTTTAGTGTTGATTCTCTTGAATTTTCTTAGTTTTAACTGCATTACAGTTATTTTCATAGTATATGTGTACTCATGTTTATCTTTCTTGACAAATGCCTTTAAAACTTGATTTTATAACTTAATTGACATTTATTTTGGCAATAAGCTTATTTCTTACGAGCCTCCCTTTGGCACGTGCTCTGTGCTACTTGCACATTAACAATTAACAAGGCACATTTAACTGAACCCCTACTGCTGCAATATGATCGGTCGCTATGAAATTTGCAGGAGTCTTTACTTACAGTTAACAAAAGTGAAGCCAAACCAGACTAACTGACCATGATATGCTGGAATAGGAAGCGATCAGGAATTTCAAATTATTTCATATGAATTTCATATGATAAGATATAACAACAGGTAAAAATCTATACTTGCTAGTTCTGGAAGACATTTTTCTGATTTCATTTATTACTTCCTGATACAATTAAGAAAAACCTGAGATAACATAGGAAACACTTTTCATTCACCTAATTTCAACTGTTTGTTTAATACCAAGCGGATAAAGACAGTATTCTCAGATAAAATATTACATAGAAAAAAACCACTCTGAACTGTCTATAAAAATCTTTGTTTCCATTTCTAAAATCAGCACAATGATCTACTAAACAGATTAAGATTAAGATTAAGTTTTACAAAGGCATATTAAAAGCAGAAAAATTTGAAATCTCACTTTTAGGCACATGCAGGCATGACCATAACATGTCTGGAAAGTACCAACATTCAAATATAGTTGTGTATTAAAAAGTCTGTAAAGGTTTGTGCATCTATCAGACACAGGATCAGCAGTGACTGCACACAGCTGCTTCCTGGGTAATGTATTTCACCTATTTACACGGTCTGTTTTATCAGCTGAACTTTCTCCCAAAACATGAGGTTAAATCAAAAGTGTTAATGGCATCTTTCAGTGCTACTAACTGTAAACCTCTTTTATAATAACATTTAAATCATTAAACAAAAAATCTGTCCTTACTTACAAGGCAAAGCAGAAAAGGAAGGTCATTCATTACACCCCATTCACTATTTTCTGTTTCATTCTGTAAATATTATAGTGCCACTGAGAAAAAATATAATGTCTGAGGTTCTCAGATCTTCCTTCAGAGTTTTAATCATTTGCTTCCCAAGAAGGGGTTTAACAAATACCACACTGTTCTGTCAATATTTGTATGCAGCACCACATAGGGCAAGCTGCCAAACTTGCATGGTTTAAAGAGCCAAGGGTAGAAAACTGACACCCTAACAAACACACTCCCGCTTTGTCTCTTTTAAGGTGGTGGTAAAAGTGTCATCTTTGGTTCTGACTGCAGCTTCGGAAAGCTCTTTGTTTGATTGCTTTACTTCTACAGAAATGCATTATTTAATAATCTTCGTTCACCAAACTTCAGGGATTTGTTTCATGCCCAAATGTTTCTTACACAATTATAAGCCTTTTGCTCTCCACCAGCTGCACTTTAAATGTATTTTAATTGGCTGGAATTTAGAAGGAATCCATTTGGCAGTCATTTACATTTGAAGCACGCCCCTAGCAGCTGAAACAGGCCCCAGAAGCAGCCCGATTACTTCATCAAAAGAAACTGCTTGAATACCGTTGACTCCTACATAACTACAGTGAACTCTATTATGTAGGTGTGGTGATGTAATTAATAATTCTCTGCTAAATTTTTGCTTATACTGGGAACAGAATGTATTACCAACTGATACATTTACAGAGCGGTCTGCAGAGTTGCAACGTTCAGCATTAGTTTTCAAACATCACTGGGTTTCCAGAGAGAGACCTTTCTTGTGCTTTTTCTCTATCTGATCTGAACAGCAGTGTGGCTCTAACACTGGTATTATTGTTTCTATACTTGCAGCACATCAAGAATGTTACCAGCTGGATTTTTGTATATAATATTATTTTAAAAGCTTCTAACGTGTTAGTTATTCAAGGATCAAACTATAAACTAAGTTTAGTATGTTACATTAGGAATGGCTGATTTTTCCATTTCTCTTTATTTTTGGGTTCCTAATGTGTATTGTAAGCCAACTTTGCAGAGCCTTAATTTAATGTAGTAAGTTCATCCTTCTCTGCAGTTTGTAATGCTGAGGTTTAAGAGTTGACAGCAGTAGGGAGAGCTACCAACAGCTGCTCAGAAAAAAAGAATGAGAAGACATTAAGGACAGAACCACAAGAATTCACACTGTAAAATGCAATATTTAGGATTAATGTAATGACATTAACAAGTCAGATTTAAAAACAGAGAGACATTCCATGTGATGCTGATTGAACGCATGGTATCTGAAAAACCCGGAGCTCTGCAATCCATGAAAGCTCCTGTGAAATTGTAACTGCTTGAGAGTTCACATATCATCAGTGTACCACAGAGGATGAAGGAGCGAAAGAAAAGGGATTATTCTCTGGCTGAAGTACAATAAGAACTGTTTTCTACATTTAAAAGATGAATAGTTCTGGAAGTGAAGTTATGACAATACTTGCCGCCTACAGAGAAAAGCAGCATTTCAAGTGCATTGTATGAAAAGGAGAAGGATTAATGCCACAGAGAAAGACCATTATACTATAGAAGAGCTGCATATTTTAATAATTTGACTCCATCCAGCTCTGGAAATTTCCATAGTTAACTGGTTTATACTCCTAAGAAGTGGAAACCCTCAGTGAACTGAGGTCTTAAGGGAACTTACTGGATGTACCACTTAAAAAAAACCAAACAAAACCATGCAGAAATGGCCAAAGCAGATGACAAATTATGAGAAACCCAATCATTTGTCACCTTTTAACTACCTTATGATACTTCACTGAGAGAGGGCCAAGCAGCTGTCCAGACTCTGTCTGCATTGTTATGGTAACCCAGTGTATCACACTCACTTAATGTATTTCATCCTCAAATATATTCATGACATACAGAAACATTCTTGCCTTCCTCCTTTTGAAGGCACAATGCCTATGACCAAGCTGGGATGCGAACCCAGCTCCTCAATGCCTTTCTTCCTCCATTAGGTCATGCATTTATAATTGTCCCATGTAGAGGCGCTTGTGGCTACAATCCACATCAGAGCTGACTCAGGTTAACAGCTGAAAAGTACAAAGAAGCATCTTAGATCTTCGAAAGCCAAGAGAAACAGAAGTGGAGGCTTAAATCCAGACTTCTTTCACCCTCATCCAAGCAGAAACGGAAGATTAGAGAGCTGCTCACCTTTATCTCATCTGTAGCCTACCAAAACAGATGAGAAAACTCACACCGAGTTCAAAAGGTGATACGGATGGGAGAAGAAAAGAATTGCAGAACTATTTGTGACCTCAGCTATAAATGAAAAGAAAATCCTACATCATTACATGCAACATATATCATATTTGAACCCTTACTCATGCATCATTGAAAACTTTACACTTTTGCCTACAGGACTTTATGTGTTTGTTTAAAAAAATAAAAAATCTTCCTGATAGAAGTGCTACAGTGTAAATATCCAGGGAAGCATCAATATGAACTGTGTGGTGGATGAAGAGGAGTTCTAGACAGGAGGGCAAACAGCAGCATGCATAGCAGCATGCTCCCGTCCTCCTGCCTCTGCCAAGTGGCAAGCAACAAAGTTTGGCAAGAGAAAGGTCAGCGCTCTATTCATGCTGTCACTCTGGGAATCCCCTGCGTTGTCATGGGCTGCATGATGACAGCCATGAAGCCGTGATGTGCCATTGATTGTTAGAGGACATTGAAGACAATTGGCCATTATTTAGCTTCAATATCTATCTTCACAATTATTTAAATGTGAGACACTGGCAAATGTTTCCAAAGAAACAGTACCGGTGTGATTTTCAAAAGAGGGGGACTGATTTATTTTCAAGCCTCATGTGAGATTCGAGTCACAGCCACAATAAGCCTCAAAAAAGCTGTACACTAAACTGATTTTCTAGTAGCAGCTCCACAAGAAAACCCTTGCATTGACAAAACTTAAGCATATGAAACATTTACTATTAAGACAGTTAATAGCCCTAAGCATAGTGAAAAGGAAAAGCATTACTTTGAAATTTCAGAAACTATTAAAAAAGCAGGCAGAGAGAGAAATATGGATGCTATCAAAGGAAAGATAATCAATCCTTCAAAAGCAGAGACATCAAGCAGTAAAGAATATTTCCACCATGCCCAATGGCAATTCTTTGCTGCCTTCCTTCCCTAACTGCTGTTGGCATTCAGCTGCATGAGAGAAAAAAACATTACAGTAGTACACACAAGCAAAAATGAACTATGGCAAAGGAGAAACCCCACAGTGAATGAAAAGCTGGTTTTCTCTTATGCAAATGCTATGCATCAATGAACCGGTTTCCAGTCTAACGGAACCATCTTCAGGAGATATATAAGGCTATTAGTGTAATTGATACCTGGTTAAAAATGAAGGAGGTGAGGGGGATGAGAATGCAAGCGTGTAGGATTTATTAAAACAGCAGCCCAGCAGAGTCCTTGTGAAACATATGACAAAAGACAAGAAGAATGATGTCTCTGAAGAGGACACTAGAAAGAATATGTTATCTAGCCAGTACGCCAGAAACCAGGAGGTGGAAGTATTAAAATAAGGCTTATTGCAGGCTTTTAAAAACTAGGTGAGAACACTGACTACTCAATTATTTTTCTTTAATCCAGAGATTGCCCATGTGAAACACTGTGAAGGCAAGTAATTGGATGATCAGACTCTCCCTGGTCCTAACTGAGGTGGGCAGGCAGAAGGAGAGCAGAGGACAAACTGCAGCCTTTGTGCTCACAAAGTGGGATTACCTCTGTACATTTTACATCACTTTCTGCCTCCACACCTTCCTTCTGTACATTTCAAGATTTCCAGATCTGGGCAGGCAAGTGTAGGATAACAGCAGACTTAAGCTCCGCTGGCCTATAATATTTTCCTAAGCATCACCCAAAAGGTGTCATAGCACACGCACAACTCCACCATGCTATGGTGTATATTTATGAAAGGATGTATATTTATGAAAATACATTTCCTTCTCTGACCTTCTTTTGAAATCTTGTTCTGCATCCCTTGCTCTCTTCCTTGAAGGAATTACATCCAATTCAGCCCTACATACATGTGGGGCGTATCTTCATGAAGACTATATAAAAAAAACCTGAAACTCACAGCATGGATGCCAGGTCCTTGGCACAATTATACTCCACTACACCACTCCTGCTGCATTGCACTGCTTACTCATGTTGACATATCCCCAGTGGAAACAGGGCTTACCAAAAGCAAGATGCCCAGTTATTAATGTGTCTTATGCTTCTGAATAGCGAAGTTGAGGCCTTGTAAACAAAAGAATGTATACAAAAGATATCTGATTTTTTTTGGATGGCGGTGACTTGATTACAAGACCTTGATACTGTGCAGTAGTGGAATGGGTGAGGAAGACAATCACCTTCCTTGTGCATTAACATCTCACCTTCTTGAGAGCAACAGCAAGGGATTTGGGGATGTTAGAAACCAATCCCCTCCTTTGCAGTAAGCAGCACTCTGAGAAATGCTTCCATGTCATCAGTCTACTGGGAGTTCAAATGTCATCTGTCTGTACCTCCTTTGAAGGAACAAAATCTCTGATACTGGAACTGAAACACAGGGCATGTTACAGAAATACCAAGAGCTGAGGTGATAGACACCCTTTGACAGATCAATTCCCTAAAGCTAAGATGCATGCATTGTTGGTCTGTTATCTGCTACACACACTCCTGCAACAAGGTATTTGCAGCATTATTACATTCTTCTAAGTAGGCCCCAAACAGTGCTAAATATGGAAAAGATTTTTCAAAAAATAACAGTTAGTTTGTGTCCAAGGCCAAATTCATACCCTCAGCAAATCTGGCTAGGCACAAAGTCACATTACTCAGCATTAACATCAGTTTGGAAGCTTATTGTAATATCAGTGTCCGTAGACTTCTTACCATCACTTCTCAATTGCTGCAAAATATTGTCACTTTCTTGTGGCTACATATCACTTGAAAAGGGAAAAGATATTTTAAATATGAGTTTGTATTCAGCATTGCTGGAATCATACGCATTGCAAATCGCTGCTGTCAGAGAAGGTAGTAATCTGCTCATGAAGAGGAGAATAAGACCAAACATGGTCGATATGAAAAACTTCAGACCATTCCTTTGCAAAGGCATGGTCTGAGAGTTCAACTTTTCAAGGCAGAAGACAGGCATGTGCAGAAGACACCAAAGGCTGTGGGATAATGCAACTGACTACAAACAGGTCTGGACAACATAACTGACTGGAGGGCAAAAGTAAACAGGGGTGGAGCAAAAACAATCCAAATTACACATCCTGCATGGATGCACATTCACCTTCAGGGGAGTCAGTCTGCTGCCCTGGAGAGATGCGTCATCTTCAAGTGAACAATATTTACTTTGATGCATTAAGACAAATGTCATTTTCAGTTGCTGCATGCTGGCTTACCTTATAACCAAGCAGATTCACATGTCAAGTTGTGACAACTTGAAAAGAAATAGAAAAGAATATAGAAAAACTATATATAGAGAAAAAGTATCAATGTGTCATTCTTCCCTCGTAGATAACATATAACACCCCACTGTAGATATTTAAAAATATTTAAAACATCTACTACTATTCTAGGACTTCTCACTGAGGATTAAGTTACAGAAGTCAGGGGAGACACAGAGAAGTCCATGGCTGCTCATTCTTATTACCTTTATCAGCTTAATAAGCGCACAGTTAGGTTGAAGAAGACCAATGGATACTCAGCATAGGACATTAAGGACCTCTAGACAAGCTGAATGTTTTGTTTATGCACATTCCTATCAATCTCTTGGTCATAGGCACTCACAGCTTGTAATAAAATAATGCCTGAAACTTCATTTCAAGGACATTATTTTCAATAAATATTAGAAACTACGACATTCTCATTAGCTTAATTAAGATAAGACAACCTGCAAAGATTGTGGATTTTTTTAATTAAACTATGTATTGGAACAGCACAGAATGGTGATGTACAGTGTTACCAATGAGATGGGTAAAATACCGATTTTTGTGAAATAAGGCTCTGATCCAGGACCCCAGCCATACCAGCAGATCATCAGGACCACCAGTGTTGGGGAATTTCTATATGAACACAGAATTTTATTATTTCAGAAGTTTCAGATCATACTTTAATCACTCAGGTTTTCACCACTAGTTAGCAATTATTATAACCACATATATTAAGAATCTTGTTTCACATATTCTTTTAATAATAGCACTTGGAACTTTATACAGTATTAGAGAATTCAGCATCTAAACCTTCCCAGAAGGCAGGCAAATAGCAAATGTCATACTCTCATAATGCATTTAGGTACTGTATAGATGAGACATAATTAAAGTAAGACTTAATTAAAGCTTTTCTTCTCCAGAGATGGACAGGTAAAACATAACTTACTGTATTCTCGAGTACAAAAGAGTCTAAAATTGTCTTCACGATTACACAACTGTAGACTCTTAGTACAGCAAAGGAGAAATACAGTAACAGTTGGGAGTAAGTTTTGCTTCCACCTGTTCCCATTTCAGTCTGAACTAATTTCTAATCCCTTGAAACAAAGCAGTCAGGATCTATTCTGCTTAGTATAGAAAACTTGACTTTTGTAACACACTGCTAAAAGATTGTATAGGTGATCCCTATCTGTGATGAATGGGACGTCTGTGCTTCAGGCACATGTCCCTCTTAAAGGCTAAATTTCTGGCTAGGTGCTAAGACGAAGCCCTGTGAGGGGTGAACAGAGACCCCCTTCCTACAAACCTCCCCCTCCACTGCAGGTGGGCGAGGGAAGGGCAGTCTGCTTGCTCAGTGCCCTGGCCCAACCTGGCCAGGTAAAACTGTCGACCAGCAACAGGTTTTGCCAAGGGAATATAACCAAGAAGGCTGGGCTGCATTAATATTGAGAGCTGATTATGTTACATTCACTTTAGGGCTGCCATAGAATTATTCCCTTGGACTAAATAAGGGCCTAAAACAAGGTGGAAAAACTTTTGAAAGCTAGCCTGCTTGTGTTAAAATATGAACCTAAATAGTGAAGTTACAAGTGGCCTTAGGCTTGGCTACAAAGGTCTGAATGGCTTTAACAGGTATTGCATGAATGTGGGTGACTGGACCTCTGTGCAGAGGACTTGTGCTCTCAGCAGCCGCTGGCGTGGTCGTTGGTTTGAGTTTCAGGGTGATGCAGAGGCAAAACACGGCTTGGAAGGGCAGAGCTGGGCCAGGAATCACAGCCACGAGGTGGAAATGAGAGAACTGACATCTGCCAGTCAGCCACAGATTTACTGGCATTGTCTCCTCTTTCAGTTCTTCATTCTGCAGAATGGGGATAACCTTTTCCTCAAATGACCATGGTGGCAAGAGGCAAGGAATTTATCTATGAAATCCTCTGCTGGAAGCAGTTACAGGAGCCAAACATTGTATTATTACATGAGAAATATAATTCTTTAAAAAATCTATTCTAGTCACAATGCTGTACTAAATTTTCCTGAGCATAGGTGATATTTTAGCAGAATTTTCTTTGTTTATAGAGGCATTGGAAAGAGTGTGGGACAAAGAGTTACAGCATGACTAGTAAACGAGTCCAAATTTTCTAAGGTCATAAAAATAAAGCAGGACACAGAGGTCTCTATATTAGCTGTAATATCTTCCAATTGCTTTACTCTTCCTCCAAAAGCCAGTGAAGCTTTCTGAACACAGCAGAGCATGATATGGCCAAACCTCCTGCACCAAGTAATTATGTGGTTGAAGTCTGAACGAACTGAGAGCACTGTAGGATAGTGGTATTTACAATTACTCAAATTAGTGGACATGAGCATATATAAACACTCCAACCAGAATGCGAGCATTTTGGTCAATGAACCAGCAAATGACAGAAAGAAAAAGGCAAAAGAGTTGACAAAAAAGGCTGAGAATAAAACAGCCACAGTCTGGGAAGAAGCAGCAAGTTCAGTATTTCAATTTGCCAGACCTGAAATTCAGGTTTAAGGAATTTTTACCTTCTTCACATCATTCCTGCATTTTCTGAGGCCCTTAGGTGCTATAGTATGGGCAGCTGAATGTTCTGTTCTGTTTCTATTTCCAAGACGACAATAAACATTCACCAGATCAAATGAGATTTGTGCCAGGACAGTTTTTGCCTTGTGCCTTCTTGACCACACAGCCCACATAAAACTTTTCACAGATGGGTTTTATCTAAGTTCAAAATAATACAATGGATTACTTAAAGCATCTCCTGATGACAAAGCACTTTTAAGCACATTCATACTGCAGGACTGAGAAAGGACAGCTGGATGTCTGCAGGAACAAATGTGGGGTTTGTTTATAGTTGGGGTTTCCAGAGCCTCAGCAGTGATGCTCTGAGTCAATGCATCCTCTAACTACCCAGGTCAGTACCATGTATGTTGAGGTCACATTAACCCTTCTCCGCTTGCAACACAGATTCAAACACATTATGTTCCTGCAAATGATTGCTTACACCAGCTTTCTACTCCAGAAATCCTATTCAAAGGTCTTGTGTTGATACACACTGACAGTGAATCAGGCCCTGAGTATTTTGACAGTAGAACAGCACTTAACTTCTAAATATACTGCCCAGCTGTAGACTTATTAAATCTAAATAAACTGCATGTCTAAGGCAATTTTCTTCCTTGCATGACAAACCTAGGTTGCTTTTATTCTGATCCCTAAATAGACCTCTCCCATTTGTATTTAGCCAAATATTTTGCAGTAAAACTTTAACAAGGGGAATGATGATTCACCTGAATTATAACTATACATCTGCAGTAACTGTTTGCAAGGATGCTTGGATGCTCAACACACCCATGGGATGGCTTGCAAAGTAATCCACAGGAATGTACGTTAGGAAAAAACAGCCATAAACGTACCAAGATGAAGGTTTGACTGGGATTTAGTCAGTTAAAACAAATATTTTTGCATTGAGCAATTAGAGTCACAATTAAAAGGTGTTCTCTTCACTATGTGGTACATGCATATGGTTCACATAAAAGAAATTGTTAGCTCTTAGGTCAGTAAGCGCATTCTTAACAATTGCAAGCAGAAGGGGCAGATAAAGAGCCTGAGACCAGGTTGGCCTTGTATCACGCATGAAGATTGATTGAGTCAGAGCAATTGCAATAACAAGCATTTCAATCATGCCCTAGGCCTCGCTAGAAAAGCGCTTTTAAAAGGCAACAATAGAGACACTACTGCTGATACAGGAAAACTACGGTGTGTATCATCTGGATCTCCCAGATGCTAGGCTGTGCACTCATGATGGATTGACTTGTCTATACCACAAGAGCATGTGGGGAGCATTTCATTGTCCTGTTCTTCTCCCACTATTCTTTGGACTTACTCCCCACAGTAATTGGGCACTGGGCTGCATGGGGCCTCAACAGCATCACATTGCTTCTTTCTTGAACTATCATCGCTATGTTCTGGTTATTACTTTTCTTCAAAAAAAAATTGTATAAGTTCTGCTTTTCATTGCACAGAAAGCAGTTGAAAATGAAGACCCAGACTATAAGCTTTAGCAACCCTAGCAGATATAACATATTTGATATCCTATTTTTATTCTACTGTCATGTTGCAATTAAAAGGAAAGATTTGCCACCTCCTTCTTCCCAATTAAAAATCTCCAGATGGAAGTTGGCTGGGCATGCCAGATAGCACTCAAAAAAAAAAAAAAAATCCTGTAATGAAATGTAGAGGGAATTTATCTTGATATTGTCAACAAGTGAAGTTGTAGGGGAATAAGGAGTTACATTAATCCAGGAAAACAGCAATACTGATTGTCTACAGCACCAATGCAGTAGCCTGCAGCTGCACAGTGGGAATTTACAGGGATTCACCAACCTTTTTGTATGGAAAAGGTATGCATTGGATGGAAAATGTAATAGAAGGAGAATACATTAATTTGGTCAATGATCAGAGAAATCCCAGGACTACAAGTCACTGTACAAGTGATGCCACAGCTTTGCAGCACAGGATCTCCAGGTCTTTGAGGATCTCCAGGTTGTCTGAGTTGTTTCCATTCTGTGTTGTGGGATGGACTCTATCTGCCATGGAGTTGCTGCCATAATTCCTATTTATTCTGACTGTACAAGAAGAAAACACTGGACATTTGTGGGACTCGGTGTCATTTCATAGAAGAAAAAGATGCAGAAAAGCTGACCAAGCCATTGAATAGTAAAGTTGATTTAGGAGAGGAGAGAGGAGAAAAAGCAATGCTTTACAGAAAAAGATCTTGGAGCACTGGAAGACTGCTGTAGCAAAAAACAATGACCTGAGTGGAAACTAGACCTTTGATAGATGAACAAAAGGGAGGATGGGCTCCTCAGAGCTGCATGATGAAGAGTTCTGCTCCTTCTGCTCCATCACCTACTCATGTCATCTCTTAGTGCAGAAAGCAGAGTCTCAGGGTTGCTGCTGATTTAAAGATAGATCTGCTAATCTGTGGTTTAATAATTATAAGCAAAGAGTGTACAATTTGTTAAGTTTCAGGCCAAGTTTAGTCATATTCCCCCAGCACAGCAAATCCACCTACCCCTCTGGCAAGAAAATGAAAGACGTAAGAATCAAGAACAAACATGTACTACTGGAGGACACACATTGCATTTTTAAGCTCAGACACTTAGAAGCTTTCACTATAAAGCAGTTAATGATGGGCCAAAACCCCAAAGGTTTTTTATTCTTCTTCACCAGCTGTCAGCTTCAGCTGCAGATAAAATAGGATCCTGATTTAAGCTTCGTAGATAAATCCAGCAAAGTATGCAAAGTTTAGATCATCCCCACAAACACTGGTAAATACCTTACACACAAGACCATGGTGCTTTTCAGTGTGCCTTTTTCTTTTCTTCTGTTTTACAAATAACAAAAACGTGAACTTTTTATTTTTGTGTCTGGGAAATTCAGTTGCCTCCATAAACCTGTGAACTTGGCCCAAGAGTCAAAGACCTTAAAGCAGTTGTGGCAAATTGAGAGAAGAGTAGGTGCTGCAGTGCATGTCTGATGGATGTAAAGCAGCCCCAAGTGCACAGAGAGGTGCCACTAGGGATCTTTCCAGTAAGCGGACTGGTATTGTTTCCTTCTATTGACTTCATTACCCGCTTGATTTCAAACAACGTGCTGTAATTCAGCTCTGTAAGCAAAATGCTGGTGTTCAGATTGACAGAGCCTATGAAATCTGTGGAAACAATGATTTTTACTAAAAAGCAGAAGCAAGAAAACAAAATTCCTGACTTTCTCAAATCATGAAGTTTGCACCAAAAACAAAATGATAAAATTAATCTGCAGTTATTTTATGGGTCTCTACACAAGGTCTGATAGCTGATTTACTGATTAGCACTGAGCACTGAACACTCTATTGAGCCCATAGAGAAGAAAATCACTTCACAGAAATAAGAACATGAAGAGTTTCAGACAATGAAAAGTGTATCAGTCATACATTTCTCTGAAATAAGCGTTGTTCATCTTAATATACCTTCCTGTCCTCTTGCTTCATTTGAGTTGGAAAAGAATCTGATAAAACTTGGTATATTTTTGATATAAACTAAGCAGTGAAAGAATTATTTGATGTGAGTATTACTTAAGCCTGAATAAGTAGTCATTTTTTTAAAATGTGAATTAGGATGAAGACTTTTTTTTTTCATTTTGCACATACCAGATCTAGAAAGGAAATATAACATAGTTTTAGATGTCCAGTGAAACCACAGTGTACTTTTTAAAATTTACATCTACATAAATGCTAGTGTTCTTCATATTTGAAAAAGAAACATTACCAAAAAACCCCAAAAAGACAGGATATTAAGTGATTTAAATCACAGTAGAGCCTATAGAACTGACTTAACAACCAGCTCTGAAAAGAGCCAGATTCTAGATTAAATGGACTGTAACATATTTACAAAAGAAAGCAAGGAACATAACCTTCAACTTTCCCTTAGGCCTCATAAAAGAGATTCAGCTGTGATTTAAGAGACCTGAGGCAGGAAGATACCACAGAGCATAGCAGACTCATTTGGTGAAAAGAAAAAAAAAACCAAAAAATTAGTTACTTAAAACATTATAGACAAGATTATTTGCAATTAATTATATAACTTTCATCCTCTCTCCTTCTCCCATCCCAAAGAGTGTAAAAATCTATTACTATATTGATGTGATTCCATGCAAAGTATTCTTAAGGAACAAAAAAAACTTTAAAATTTAGAAGTACTCTTTGCAGCACAGTGAGACTAAAGCAACAGCCGCTAAACAGGAGGAAGTCCCGCTTTATCCCTCTGCCAGTGAAATGAAGTTCAGACCTGCACCAAAACCCTAACCTTCCCCGCAAGAGACTTTCTCAGTACAGTCTGAAAAACTGAGGGTAAACTGGAGGGGAATACAGAATTTATTTAATGACTATTTAACTACTTCATTTTACCATAGTATTCACCACCTTCCTAGTGCCTTACATGTATGCAGAAAGCCATTGACCCAAGGCACTAGCAGCTGAGGCGATGCTCCAGAAAGCACTAAAATGCACAGGCTTCAATCAGGTTTCACTGAAGACGAACCTTGCAGCCTTTCCTTTACAGTAAAAAAGGCGCTGCTTGCCTTCCCATCTCACCACACAGTTTCATTTCAGGTGGACCTTTTGTAGCTCTGGTTCAGTTAACGTTAACCTAATGTCACCCGCTCCATTTCTCCTCCACTTATACAACATTTGAGCAGACATGCTACCCAAGGAATCCTCCCCCGTGCTTCCAGTTTATCAGACACCAACACAAGCCTTCTGGTAAACCTGTGGTATAGTATCAGTCAGATCCATAATTAGAGGAAATACGCCCCATAATACATTTTCATATTTAGTGAAGAGGAAAAAAGAAATTGGGAAGCAAAAAAAATCAGTCAGGTGCTCTGTGAATCATGATGTGGTTTGAAGTCTGAATTCCTTAATAATAATGTTTTTGCTGACACGTTGTTTGTATTTGCCTTCAGAACTGTCTGTGTTAATAATGAGTAATCCCACTTGGAAAATATTTACATAAAAGTATTCATTCTTATGTCATGGGCATAGATAGTGTCTTCTTTAAAGGGAAAGAGCAGCCAGGAATTACTAATACTGAAGCCAATTTTAATGTGCTGCCCTGGGATATCCCACCAGAAATCTATACCCACACAAGGACTATGACTCCAACCTCAGTTACCACTACCTGGAAGAAGCAAGGCTGCGTTGGCCCTCAGGTTTTGGACACTACGCTGCATTCTGCCAGTCAGACACAAACTTCAGTTTGTTCCCACCACTGTAATGGTTTTCAAAGCCACTGCAGTGTGGCCTGCAACCACAATTTACATACATGTGTATAACATTTACAGGATGAATTAATATGTCAGGTAGAGAACTATTTGTCATATTTCACTAAAACCACACCATTTTCCTGTACTAATCCCAAATTCAGTCTACATAGACATTTTCACTGGGAGATAGAGGGAATGCAATGCACTGTAAAGTGGGTGGAAGGCATTAATGATCTCTTCTGGAAAGACAGTCTGTGGAGAACAAAAAGAATAATTCAGGGCCACGCTGATAGTTTTTAGATGTGAGGCAGTAAGGATCATGGTGCCGCTGAACTTAGAACTGTGGAGACAGCAAAGCTCAGGAAAAAGCTGAACTGGACATCAGCCATTAGTAATTCAACCATCATCCCAGGAACAGTTAAGTTTGGAATCCAAAATCAAGTTTTCAGACTAACTTTTACACCCAGTAGGAAAACCATCTGAGAGAGCAGGACAATGAAGGTAAAACAGAAGGATCCTTACAGAATGCTATTCCTACTAATTATTGTCTGTAATTACCACTAAACAATTAATATCTAATCACACTTCTTAAACAACGGTTTGTATTTGCACTAAAGAGTTTGTAAATTATGTAGTAGAGATAAGATTAGAAAAGACGTTTACTGATGCTTTTGTTTTTCAAAGCATCAAAGATGCTTTTGCTTTTACTTCGCATCATTTTTAAAGATGCTCAGTTATAGGTAAGAGTTATAACAGCTTGTGTTTGTGTTAGGTTTAACAGTTAAAATTTAAATGGTCTACCATGGTTTCAAAGCTGCCAACTGAAATTGAATATATCCTTCTGAAAACAAAGATATTGCCTCTGTAAAAAAATCTTGCCTGAGAAAATTTCTTCACTTGGTGTTTGCTGTAAAAGGGCTGCCGAGTTCAGGCAGAAACAAGCTCTTCTGAGAAGCTGGGAAATCTTAGTTAAAATGAAATAACATAAAGAGTGGACTGGAAGGGAACTTCCCATTGATGAAAACAGGGAGTAAAGACAATGCAAAGTGCTGTTGAGCACCAAGATCAAAAGGTTTCCCAAAGTTATCAAAGTAGACTATAGGTAAACCACCCCGCCAGACTGAGATGCAGAATGTGGCTGTGCCTATAACACTCATTTGAAACCAAGGATGGAGAAATAAAACTAAAAGGAATACAATAAAACATTACCCACATCATGTGTTTTTCTTCACAGTCGTATCCAAAGCTGAACATCCCAGGAATTCTGCAGATGTCTCCCTTAAATTCCTAGCAGAAGATAAACATCTGCTGGGGGCTGAAACAGAACCAAGTGGATAAATATCCCAGGTTGAAAATACCCAAAGGACTTTGCATGTCTTCAATATCTTTTTGGACTCTTTGACCGTGGGAGACAGTGGTGAAATACAGTGTGAAGCAAAGCCATTTAACAGACCCACAATTAAGATATGCCCTAGTCTCTAAAAATTCTAGCTTCCAAACTCAGCAGGTTCTCTGTTTGCTTTGCATGACTGAAGGAGAAAATCCAAACATGATACATTACTTTCCCTTTTGAACTTGCACTTTTAAACATTTCCAACAGCCTGTGCAGGAGGCAATCAAGAAACTAATGAGATCACTACATATGGCCTTTGGATGTTGCAGCCATTGTAAGCCCCACAAGCCACACTGCCTGCTGTATATCATTCGTTAATGACATCTGTCTCTTCAGAGGACAATCCACCCCAGCAGCACCTATACGCGGGAGAGCCAGTTGTCTCTGTTGTGGTCGGGGACAAAAGACTGACGCAGGCACTATTCATGCAGTTCAGTGACAGATTGTGTGACACAGCATGGCTCCTTGCACTGTCTTCTGCTCAAAAGTATCATACTGAATGGAGTGGGTCATAAGCAAAGTATTTTCCAAAAAGCTATTATCATTTCTAAATTATGAATCGATAAACGGCGCAAAAGGTTTGCAAACATTTTGTCAGTGTTCCTACCCACAAGCCATCCTAAGTTTTCCAGATTGCTTTGCAGATACAGAACCAGCTGGCGATTGTGCGTAACCTGTACAATGGACTGTCTAATACCTTGGTTTTCTGGCAGGTTGTATATTTTATGACTTATCCATGGTTACAAATCACACCATTATATTGTGCTACTTTTATAAATGTTTCTAGGCCTGCTTTTAAAAAATGGCCATGATTTCCAAAAGTGAGCAGTCCACAGTCCTCTTAGGTGAACCAGAGCTCGCAAAGGTACAGCTCTGGTTCTCTATATCTCTGACAGTTTGCTCAAGAGATGGATGAATTCAGCAAAGCTGGAAAGCATTGCTTCCAAGAAAGGTGACACAAGACAAATGCTAGTCCTATTCTCTTATTTTTTCGCTGAGACGCACAAATATGAGATGAAATTTACCTCTGCCATTAAATAATATGTGAACTCTTGTTTCCCTGCCTTGAAAAAAAAAAAGCTATTCATTTTTTCCAGGGCAAAATATACAAAGACATGCCTGAATATTGCCACGGGCATCTTTAATGAAGATTTAAAAGACACTTCAAATTAAAATCTTGGCAAACCTCCCCTTCTCCCCAAAAAATCAACTGCCAACAGCAAATATTTCTGCTGGCAAACACTTTTCTGCTCTATAAAATTCTTCCCCATTAGGAACCTTCTTCCCCAAAGGCCTGGTAAAAAGGGTTTGAGCGAGCTCCATGAATATTGTCAAGTGGAGGCTGCACTTTGCCTTAGGGCCAGAAGGGACCATTAGATCATCTCATCTAACACCTGCATTTTAAAAAAAAACAACAAAACAACAAAAAAAACCCCAGAATTTCACCCACTCATTTCTGTATACAGTCAGCAAAATGTGTTTACTTAGCAAATATCTTCCAGAAAGTCATTCCTCCACCCTTGATCATCAAGAAATGGAGAGTTCATTCAGCAGTTCCCATATTTTTATCTCTATGGAAAAACTACATTATATATCTCAAGAAATACTTTCTTGGAAAGAGCTACCCCTGTTCTGGTACTAGTGTCTCTGTTTGTATTTCTCAAACGCCTCTCTCTGAACGCAGACTCTACATCTCACTGGGATGTATTTGAATGTCAGGTGAATGTTATTGTGCAATATTGAACGTATTAGTAATTTAGGAGCCAACTTGTTATAAAGTTTACAATATGCCCATCAGTAACTGTACCATGCTGAATGTGTAAGACGGACATATGTTCTAGTGGTACTGAGCCTAAGAGTGAATTTGGAGACAGATCTTGATTGATGCTGAACTACATCGATTTACCTTCATCTGTAAAGTAAAAGGACTCCACCTGTTAGAGCTTCTCCATATGGGTGCCAGTTAATCTACGTGCTTATGCAGAAGTCTTGCATTTTTAATTACACAAAAAAAGTCTTAAAGTAAACACAAAACCAGAGAGAAAACATGTTTAACTACATTTTTCTTTTAAAGTTATAAAATATTTTAAATTTCTAATCAATTCATATCTTACTGTATCCATATTAAAAATCATGGCACTGGCATATAACTTTCAAAGAAAATTTATGTTAATATCTTATGTATTTAACATTATAGCACATTACTGAACAGTTTGCTAGCACTTCACATTTATAATTCATTACACAATTTTTGCCTACCCTCACTTGCTGGAACATTTCCCTTTGGGGGGGTGGAAATCCAGATCGGAGTTATTTGTCCATGAGGTAGTTTAGGTCTCTCTTTATCAGCATATGATTATTTTGGCTCTGGGTTTGTATAACTATGTTGGTTTCCTGCAGTATAAAGAAGAGAAGACATTTCTGCCTTTTTGAGACAAAGTGTAATGGTGACACAAAATGACATCCATTGTCCTCATAAAAAGATAAAAGATAATGAGGTAGAGAATAAAAGGAGAAGCAGAAGTTTAACCAGGAATAAATCCAACAAAACTGGAGGAATGCGAGCTTTTGAAATGGTAGGTAGTGTGCCATAGATTTCAAAGAAGTCAGCACAATTAAGTCTTGTATTTGCGTATACACGTGGCATAGTACTGCATCATTGTCCAGCCAGGGTTACTGGGAAGTATCGTGCTCGACAGTAACTGTTTGCAGGATTGGCCTTCACATGGTCAGATCTGACACCTAGTAAACAGCTTTAATATGCAAAACCTGTTTTGTCTTCTGTGAGTGATTTCACCAAGAGAAGAACTAAATTATGACATCATCTGAAAAAAATCTTCCCAAATTACGTACTTACCTGAACGACAGTCCCACTTGCTGTTTTATGGTGTTTGCATACAATAGCTGTGAGTAAGAATTTCAAAGCAACCATTGTCAGTACTCTTAAATTTGCATCCTTGCCCGTCCAAAGATAATGAAGTGCTTTGCAAACACTGGCTCTTAATCATTTGGGGAAATACATTCAACTTCAAACACCACCCTTCTGAGGCACGTATGGGAAATTGCTTTCTCCAACACTGATGCACGTAGGCTTTCTTAAGGAGAAACATAGAAGTAGTTTTATACCACACAGCCCTCTTATCTCTGCATAGCATCATTACAAGCTTTCTCCTGTGTCAAAAACTATGCTAACCATCTGCAATAGGCAGATGTTTTTTCTCTGGGAGAAAAAACAAGGGGAAAAAAAAGATTTACTGGTTTACTATAATTTATGGAAGAAACTTCATCATTATGCAAGAGACTCCATCTTTCACAGCTAGGAAAAAAAGCATCATGCTCTGTTTTCAGAAGCCTCCACTGGGAGGCATCCCTCAAATGCTAGATAACAGTGGCAGACGTAAGACTGGAACTCTGGTCTCCTCCAGGAGTGGAAGTGGAACTGAAGCTCAGACTTTAGGGTTTATAAAGTTGCTTGAGGAAAGCAACTGCAATTAGAAGGCATATGTTTAAGACAAATCTTAGAATTTGTGAAAATCTGCAGGACTGAGGCACCTACCTAAGGCTAAATATATGCTTGAGTACTTTAATGATTTAGGACCACAGCTGGGAGGGAAGAGTTTCTCATGGGAGTCAGCTCAGGCTCCCAAATGTCTGTCAATGGGGAAATTAAAAGCAGATACCCATTGGCCCCCATTCAGTTTCTATGTTAAATAACCTGCAATGACTTGAGGTTTACACCAAATCTTGCTCAAAATCATGTGCTAGCTGGGGAAAGAAAGAAGTCACTAGTATAAAACCAGGGAATCAACATTATGAACACATCTGTGAAAACCTACAGGAAGACACTGCTTTCATATAGGACTCGGATCATTTCTGTAGTTCCTATGTAAGAACTCTGTATAGACAGTTCATTGCTTTACACGCAGCATAATTCCCCACAAACAGCTACAAGGTGAAATAGATCACACTAAGTCATTTACATACACAGCAGTTTAAATCTCAATGAATATCAAAGCATTTAATAAACTACAGCCTGTGATAAGCAGACAGAATAGATGTTGAACTGTGTTGCAGATTCCTGGACACCGCAGAAAATCTCCCACAGCCTCTTCCAGGAAGATAAAATAGCAGGTAGGTGGTTAGAGTTAATTCCCTGCAGTACAGTATCAGCTACTTATCCAAATTAATGAATAACTTCATGTTAATTTCAGACCTGTTGCAAGCATACATACATGGATCATCAATATGAAATTGTTTCCAGATTGCAGAATAGTAATCGATTATCTGATACTGTATAAAAGCAGAATAATCTCCACTCCTAAGCAACATGACTTTTTCCCCTCTGGCTGGAAGTTTGTGGGTTACATGAGGTTATATTTCCTCTGAGATATAGCAACACACACACGGATTTTGTTATTGTTGGGGACACAAAGAATGAGCATGTTTTAGGATCCCAACATAGGTGGGGAAAGTGGTCTGTCCTGAAGTTCAAGTAATTAGAAGAAGCCCCTATCCATGAAGGGCTGTATTCAGCTAAAGAATTAAGATCATATGGTCTTCATTCTGTCTTAACTTGTTACATTTTCTCATACTGTCCTCTTAGAAATATTATAGTTCAAGTGAAGTGATCAGAGCCCACTGAGCACAGATCAACTGTGGATGAATTAAAGTCTTAATTTAATAAAAGGCTAATTAAAGACTGTGCATAAAGAAACCTCCAGAGCAAGTGCCTGTCGTCTTATCTGAGCGTGGCTATTAAAGTAATTTCTACAGCTGTACTTGCAAATCTTGACACATAACATAGATGTTGCAATTCCTCTGCAAGTCTTTTCAAAGTGACAATCCACTGTCTCATTTTTACTGCTTTTCTTCATTTCCAGATTTGTCAGACACAATTTATTCTTTATGAATCAGAAATATTCTCAGCTGATATTTCTCCAGATGTTTTGTGATCTCACATCTTATTAATGTCTCCAGGATATTGCCTGCCAGTAAGGTTAGGCACATAAACCTGTAATTGTTTGTCTCTTGCCCTTCCAAATGGCTCCCATGCTGACTAACAGGTCTCATCAGCAAGGACAGCCAGAGAAAGCATGCATATAGCTGTTCACTAGTCACAGACCGTGTATTTTTCATTCATTCAGTGACCAAGGTATTTTCAATGGTATATATCTAAAATATATATCTACTGGCACAAAGCCCACAAATCCAATGGTGAAATGGGAATGGAACAGTTATAAATAAAAAGAGAAAAAAAAAAAGAGAGGGAAATGTTTCCCACACCTATCATTTGAAATCTCATCACTGAAAGAAAATATCTCTCTCTCTTACAAATGCTCTTTTGTGTCTAGTGTATTTCAAGTTGCTACTAGTCTTCAGGTTATGCCCTGAAAAGAGCCGAAACACTAGGAAGAGCAAGATGTGACAAGAGAGCTGGCAGGAATCCAGAAGACATAATTTGCACACTATAGATTTGAGACAGCCTTAATTTTGGGGATAAGCTACTGGGGGCTTTGAGGTCGAAATCTTAGACATTCAAATTCTATTTATGCTAAGATCTACCGAGTATTTCTGTAAGGGTGGTGTCATTGCCATCTTTACAATTGGCTTAGGCCAGCTAATGGTGAAACAACAATAATGTTAACTACACAACATTTGGTAATCCTTGTGTCCTTTGAACTAAAAGACCTCAAGTACGTTTAGAGACAGCATGGATGTAGCAGAAAGTTAAGTATGAATGATAGCCTTATAAAAACATTGCTGGCACTAGACAGTTACACAAAATCTTCTAGCTGCTTCTGCTGCTGTTCCAAATTCAAGTTTGCTTCCATGTCATTAAATAGTTTTCTTTCAAAATCCAAGACTTTGCATAGTCGTAGAGTACAAAGCAGCATGTCTGTGCTTGTGCAGACACTTCCCTCCTCTCCTCTTCTGAATGTTTGAAAACTCCAGACAGAGATATCTCCCTATTTACACATTGATTAAACATCCTTGTTGCTGGCCACGCAATTTCATCTGTTAGTTCATTCAGTATGCTACAATGGAGATTATTTAGATTATCCTAAAGGATGTCATCAACATTTTTTAAAACTATGTCAAACAGTCATTCAGAATTGGACTTTACATAGATTACCCTTGAGCTTCTGTACACAACAGGCCCTCTTAGCTTTTTTGATTGTATATCTGTACTGAGATTCTCTCTGCAAGATCCAGTTCAACCAGGTTTTCAGGCCTTCTCCTTTCTTTGCTTATTCCTAATGTCCAGCTTTAAGTTCTCTCTCACTGAGACACTTGCCCCATTCCCCAATTCTTCCTTTTTGTCCTCCTGGATTTAAAGCTTCAGACTGTGTCTGTATTTTCAGCTGGAAGTCATTCCAGGCTGTCTCTGGATGATACCCTTGTGCTCCTTAGTTTTGCAAACACCACTAACACCATAAGCATCACAGCACTCAACCTTAGGTTTATGCCTACATTCTTCTGTCTTAAAACTGAACAAAACTGATTTGTGATGATTCAGTCCAGGTTGACGTCAATGGCCAGCCAAAATTGGTACTTCTTGTTGGTTCACTAACTATTCAATGTTAAGACCTAATTCCCAGCAAGTCCAGGAGTATCTCAGCCCTGCCTTTTATTTTTCTAGTCTATTTCTGGGATATGAAATTCTTCCATAATTGCGCAGCTAGTAATTTTACTTATTTTCCTTGTAAACTAATAGATTACTATACTACCTGACACCACATCCAACTCCACCATCACCTCTGGTATATTCCACAGATAATTGCTTTCAGAAATCCCCTCATTCCTTCCTCTCCTTGTCTCAGATGGGCTGGCTGTTCCTTGCTGACACTCCATCACCTACTACTGGTAGCCTTTACCCCTCGCATCCTATTTAGCTCTGTTTTTCTGCACTAGCTGATCTCTCCATCATCCTTCCTCACATTCATATTCTTCCATTTATTAACCTCCTCACAAAAGAGCCTGCTATTTAGATCCTCTTGGCCATCCTCAAGCCTGTCAGCCTGACCTCAGTGCCGGGGAAGATTATGGAGCAGTTCACCTTGAGGGC
>NW_008794155.1:4342784-4355692 GCF_000699145.1 Aptenodytes forsteri | reverse complement strand
AAGTGGTTGAGTCCCCATCCCTGGAGGTATTTAAAAGACGTGTAGATGAGACGCTTAGGGACATGGTTTAGTGGGCATGGTGGTGTTCAGTCGATGGTTGGACTCGATGATCTTAGAGGTCTTTTCCAACTTTAATGATTCTATGTTTCTATGATTCTATGATTAGCTATCTGCAACTTTCAGGCTTATGACCAGGCTCATCCCCCTCAACAGTCTCTCAAAATTCAATTGGAAATCCCAGGACTTTCTTTGGTTGCGTTTCTACTCCATAGATTTTTCTGTCCACAAGGTTTATTAAGTGCTCTTTCATACCAGCTGCACAATTCCATAAACCCTGTACCCTGTAGGTTTGTTTGCCTATGTCATGTTTTCATATTCGATATTTCCTAAAGCTGCCATTTCAGTATCTTCCTTATCCTTACCAGAAAAAGAGGGGGAGTTGCCCCTTCTTTACTTATAGGCACTAAAAAGCTCATATAAACTCTCACATACAAAAATTTGCTGGCTTGTACTTCTTGTTGGACTTCCAGTGAACACAGTCTGTCGTGCTTTCAAAGCCCTCTCCCTCAGACAGCTCCTGAATAAATATAATCTGTGACCACAGGCAGGAAAGAGGTGCCAAACCTGTCAGCAAAAAAGCCTCCTGTAATGTACCCCAGAGAAGGACCCCACAGACAACAAACTGCTACAGGTTGATGGCACCATACAACATAAAAAATCTTCTCCACAGACAGCCTTTGTGCAAACCCTCCTTCCTAACGCTCTGCTCCCTGTTTTCCACTGGTCAGTTGGACTGAAACATCTTTCTGCTCCTCCTATTAAAATGTTCTTGGGAAGGATCATGATCCAAGGTGAAATCTCAGCATCAGGTAAGCCAAGCAGCCATTAACATCAAAGGAGGCAAGACTTTGCCCAAAGGTTCCAGTGCCCAAAGGAACCAGCATAGTCATCTTGTCAAGCTTCTGCATGCAGAGCTGGATTAACTCTGTAGATTAGCGCACTCTATCATCTTCGGAGTACTTACACTTTTTTTCATCTAATACCAAGTATGAATTTTGTAACTAGCTATTGCATATTAGGCTGCTTCATTTTCATGATTTATGTTGCTAGTCTCTTGGCATCCACCTCAGAATATAAATCAAACAACATATAAAAATCATTGCCAAAAAGAAATGATTTATGCACAACTCACAGTGGTCATGCAGCATCTCTAACTGTAAAAGATGTTCTCTAATCAATTTAAGATACATCATCTTTCTCATCTCAGAGCTTTAAAAATATACATTATATTGAAAACCTATTCACAGTACTCCTCAAAGGCTGCACTTTAAACCCTCAGTCAGTTTCTGCAGCTAAATAATGCAGAAATACATCTTACAGAATTACATCGTATAAATACAGTCAAACGCAAACTTGAGACTGCTAGTATTGAGAGTAGAACCACTTTTGTCCTAATTTTTATGAAAGAATTATTACTGATGAAATTCAGCATTCTTGAAGCACAAATGAAAGGTAACACCTAATGATAACTATTTCCATCATCCCTTATGTGATTCAGAAAGTTTTTTTCTGTTGCTATTGTTGTCATTATGTGAATGCAATTACTTTTAGAATTACAGTTGTTAGTAAAGTCTGTAAAGACAAAGCAAGCTGTATCTATCATGGAGATGATTACAAAAAAGTCAGTGCTGCTACTCTCTAAAATTTTTCACAGAAGAGTTGCATATCATAAAGGTTAAACTTACCCTCACTAAGAGTTTTGAAGTGTGAAAACATTATATTTTACAATTCCAAAATAGGTCATTACATGTTTTAATTTTTTACAAGCTTTTTTTCTGTAGTTTTTCTTTTAAAGCTTCTTTAAAAGTGTTACAAAACCAAATAAAAATCCCTATAAAATCTGTAAAAACCTACAACCTTTTAAGTTACATTCTTATGATATTTGTGGAAATATAAAAAAAGCACATTTTTCATGCTCAGAAATTGGGATGAAGTCACAGTTATACAAGATCAACAGTTTTCAGCCAGATCATCTTTCTTGTAAAAAAAAATTTATCCCCCATAAAAAATATAGCTTCAAATATTTTTGTCAGTCCTGTCAACTAATACATGGATGGAAAATCACCGCACTCCTCCTCTTCAGTGCTATTAAAAACGTCATTCAAGAAGCATGAAAGCCCAAAGAAAATGATCAAGACAGACCTTCCATTTATCATAATCATTAATTAAAATAAAAATAATTGTATTTATATAGATGTCTAGCTACTGGATGAAAGATACAGATTTTTTGACATAATTTCCACTGAAATCATTAAGAGCCTTTTTCCAGGGCAGGAGAATGGGTGATAGCCATCCCCCCTGCATAACACACTCTCAGTTTAGTAGAATGGGCCTACATATAATTACAGATCTCTTGGGGGATTTTTGTCCGCATTGTTTTCAGTTCACAAAGCTTTTCCTACCCTAGATCAAATTATCAGAGAGATCTATCCTCCTTAGGCTTGACTGGTCCGCCTGGACCCAAACCTGGAGAGCGAGCAGCAGTTTCTCTGTAGACAGAAACCAGGACAAAGCTGCACCCACAGAACTGCAGAGCCCCATCTGGATAATAACTCCAGCTCCCAAGAGCTCTAGCACAGCAGTAACCCTGACAGCACTACGCCCAGATTGCCTACTTGAAAAAGCAAAGGAAACCCCAGTCCCTGAGTTCAGAGAGTTAATATGCCTTCACCTACATGAACTGACCTCTCTCTCACACAGGGGAGTTTAATGGCATGGGTTTCAGTCTAACCCAGACACCTTAAAAGCCCAGCTGTCCAGTTCAGCCCAAGTATCTTGCAAGTCTGTTTGTGGTTCCCCATATATTTCTTTGTGCGGCTCGCTGTAGGCCTGCAGGGTTGAGGACTGAATAGGGATCTCTCTCCAGCTGATTTCCAGCTCTCGTTCCTAAGCAAATGTCTGGTGGTTTTAAAAATAAGACACTCATGTTTTATGGCCCTGACCAGGCATTTGATTTTCACAAGGGAAATAATACAGAAATGATGACAAATTGTCCAATAATTCCTCCAGTAGGAATTCAGAGAGAGAAGACGTTGAAGAATTTAAAACCAAAGTAGGAGATGCAATTTAACAGCACAATGGTTTTGTTTTGGAAGAGTGCATGTGAAATGTTGCTGTTGACTGCTTGTTTTTTTTAACTAGATTACTTCTGCTGAGAATTTTTGTTCAAAGTGACCATGACAAGTGAAACTCATTCTGCGAACATTGCTATAGTTTTCTGTAGCTCTATGTGGCATGCCCCTGAAAGCAGGGATTACAATCTTGCAGTGCAAGCAACGATTACAATCTTGCAGTGCAACTGCAGAAATAAACATTTGCTTATTTAGTATGTCCTTTAATCACCACGTGAATCGCAGCAATTTCCTGTGGTACTTGCCAAGAGTCATACTCTGACAACTCATCGTGCAAGTGGTGGGAGAAGCAGCAAAAAGGTGCACCCTCTTCTATTTTCCCATTCAGGGTACGAGAATTATCCCAGCTCCTGGTGACATCGTTAACAATTTACACAGGTGGTAAAGCTGTCTGTGTGTGCACATACAGCAGCACATGCATAGCACCATATACTCATTTCTTCCCTTGTAAAGGAAAAATATAGGTAACTCTCACAGTTGAAACATTATCGTCCTTCTCGATTTGAAAATCACACTACTAAACTCTAGTAGAACTGAACTCTCTCCACTGAGATCTGGCTGTGCCTCATGACATTTCAGTATAATGAGAGAAGGACAGTCATAAAACACCATGTGAAAATCTTGGATATACTGACGTCAATGCCAAACCTCCCATTTAACTTCAGAAGGGCAAGCTTATTTTAGCTTGAATCTCACCGAGATGCTGACACAAAGCCAATGTCATCCCCAAAAAAATCATAGATAACTAAAAGTAGTTGATTTACAGCATTAGAAATTAATATGATCAATGCCCTCCAGATGAAAGCAGAATGAATCATACCAAAATATCCAATCCAGACAAGACACAGATGTCAGGAATGCTTCAGAAAAGTTTAGCAATGAATGATCTTTGCAGCACTCCTTTTCATTCCTGTTACTTTGTAATCGTAGAACACATTTCAATGCATTCATTCATAGCTAGCTTGAAACACATCCCAATAACAGCTCTTTGCCATGGTTCTGCATAATGCTGGGAAAAGAGGACTAATTAAAAGAAATACTGTAAATGGCTTAACTTACTTAGACAATATGGGCATTAATTTCAGCCCATGGTATATGTGCACCCAACAGTGCAAAACCAAATAAAACTCAAATAAAAACCTAGAGAGATCAGAGATATTATTTATCCACAAGACAAGACTTATTTCAGGATATGGGGAGTAGGGTACTGTAGCATTAGGAGAAAGACCACTCGTCCTTTTCAGTCACCCAAACATTTAATTCCTTACATTCTCATCCACCTTAACATAGGGCACAGAACAGATGCAGATGACACTTTCACAAAGTCTCCCTCTTTGAACGTTGAATGCTCTCTCGCTGAAATAATGTTTTGTTTTAAACCTGTTTTTGCATCTTCATAGAAGGCAATGGACCTGGGCACTTGCATTCCACTGTAGCCGAAGAGAAATGTCAGCACCCCTTGTGAGCCTTTTGTCAAAAATTCCCTCTGATCTTTTATATTTTTATATCGATGCAAATTCTCTAGGAATACTCTAAATTGTTACTCATGCTTAATGTCTTCATGCAATTCAGCACCAAATATACCTCCATTATGCATTCAGAGCCTATCGGTCATTACTGAATGTTATTTACCTCAGAAACAAAGACACTAGAAAGACTTATTACCTAGTGTGAGCTTTTCTGCAAGGTACTTATCTATGTGCATGTAAGCAAGCAAACATTTTTCAGTGTCCCTTATCTGTATCACTGACACTGCGTAATCTATTTAGGCTTTTGCAGGCACAGGGCTACGCCTCTGTGCCAGGTTTCCCATGCATATTATGAGAGTAACCACTGCAGTGATGTCATGACCACACGTATGAGAAACTACTACTGACTTCTTAACTCTTGCTTTTGTCTTGGGTCAAAGAGATAGCACTCTTAGTAACACTACCAACATCTCATATTTACAGTTTAAAGTGGTGAATCAGTTTTTCTATATTCAGTCATTAACATACCATATCTTTTGATTATAAATTACATGTACAAAAGACACCAAAATGAAGCTGCTGCTAGAAACACCTATTAAATGATAGATGTTCTTTCTGGTTTTTCAGGTCCATTGTATGACGTTTTGGTGCACTGCAGTGATATCATTTCTGACTCAAAATCTCTGTGCAGGGGATATAGGAAGATAGGATAGACTGTAGAAGGTCTAAAAAAACCCTGAGAAATTTGGGACAACTTTTTTGTGAACAAACTTCTATTCATCCACTGAGTGTAATACAGTGAGTGACAGCTTATACAGAACTTGGCAGGCTTCACAGAAAGAGGAATAAAAGAAAACTTTTAGCCTGTGATAAGCTTTATGACAGGGCAGTAAAATCTTAATTGAGATACACTGAACCATACAAAGAAGTTTGTATAACACAATACAGGTTTAAATGAATAGACATAGAAGAAGATGAACGAAACCTCCTTTAATGATAGATCCTCTGATTTTTTTTAGAGTACTGATTTTTATAATTCTTGCATTTGCTGATTTTCTTACCTATTCTTGTCATTTATATTATGCATAAGCAGATAAATTCTTGTATTTCTTACCATTACTGTAATTATTTTGACAAGCTTTAATTGCACTAGTCATTTTTAATTCCTCTTTTTATAGGAATACATAGCATGGCCTCAAAACATGTATCATCTTGCCTTAAAAATTGTGTTACCCCAAACACAATTCTAAACCTGCTGAAATCCAACAGATGTTTAGTTCATTACTACGTATGGAGTGTGGGAATAGCTTTTACCATGGTTCTATTTCAATGCACTCTCACTACAGGATTTGGTATGGCAGGATGATTTTTATAGAAGTTTAGTCAGCTGTAACTATAGAACTGGAGATATTCAAGCTGAAATCAATAGACTTCAGCACAGCTCAGATGTCCGTGCAGACATACCACCTGAAACGGTCACGTTGCAATTAGAGGATTCATAAAGGAAATAAAAATAAATACCTGATGGCAGAGATTTATTTTATATCCTTTTTTGCAACACCATGACAAGGCAGCTGTGAGGACATGATCTGTTGAACTTCAGTCTCTCTCAAAAAGTGCCACATGATTTGGTCTGCATGAAATAATGCCCACATAAAAGGCTGCATGAGCTAAAGATTTTTAACTCAGACTAGCAGCCTTTCTGAACCTAGTAACAACCCTAGCTCCAATCCCAAACCCAGCCCAAGCTTTGCCTTTATCTACCCCAGTAATTCTTTCCAACCCAGACCTAAACCTGTGGTCCAGACGGACAAGCAACAGACAAAATCAGACCAGATGCCCATCCCTGACCTCCAGCAATGCATGCCACAACCCAAGAACCCTAGAAGTCCTAGGTCCCTTTGAGACCCATCAATAAATTTATCTCATCAGACTCTGCCAGTTCATATTCTGTCCTTAATGCTATCCCAATGCTAACTGGTAATTCTTGAAGGCATCTGCCCTGTATCTATCCTAACAACACCTAGTTCATCAGCCCTTTTGACCTTCAGCTCTGCCCCCTACTCTTAATTCAGATTTGTTCTATGCATACTCTAGACCATGTTCGGTACTCTGAGTCCATATTTGTATCAACCACTCATCTTTAAAGGTGCCAGAAAATTATTTCTGAAATAAAAGGAAATTCAGCCTAGGTTGTTTGTGGTGTCTCCACTTTCTGTTAAGCCATGTAGTAGCTGCATGGAGTACTATTTTGGAATCATGCTGATACAGTACCTGGCCACTATTAGATAAATTTGAAACAAACAGGGCAAACACTATATTCCGAAAACTAACTACCATGCCACCACTGCCTGATCAGTAAACACGAGGCAAGGATATCAATCCTCCTGAGACCAGGTACAGGCTGAAGTGATGGCTGTCATTTTCTGTTTGGTTACCTTGACTACAGTTCCTTTCTGTCAAATAGTCCTTTAAGTTAGGAGTTCACTTGGCAAACATATAATCCTAACCTTTTGTTGGGGTATTGCTGAGCTTCTTTCATCAGACACTGATAAAAGTTCCCCTACAAGACAAAGGATCACATGAATACAGGCTTTCTTGATTCTTTCATTTTAGCTCCAATTTCCCTATTGAAATCTGAGCTTTAAGGATGAGACAAGCCACTTCCCCTTCAATGTGTTTTGCTCTGTATGATTGCTTTGATGTCTACAAATTATAAACCCACGTTTCTGTCATATTTTTAAATTTAGCGAGTGACCTTCATACCTGGTTGCCATGTGGAGTTCATACACATACGCCAGTACTTAAATGCTATCCAAGTGGAACATATTCCTTTTGAAGACTTCATTGAAAACTCTTCAGAGTTTAAAATCACTAACACTTTCTGTCAGTTGTTTCCATAAACCATTGCCATTACCCAGGAAGAGCAACAAGAGGAAGAAGATGTACCTACCACAGTTGAAAAGAGCCCATTCATCACTTGAAAAACTTCTACCTGGCTTTGACCTCAAAGCAGCTTTATATTTAATTTTGGAGAAAAAGAGGAGAGGAAGGGTTGAAAATCCAGGGACAGATTCTCACCTTGTCATTTGACACTGCTTCACTGATTTCAACAAATTTATTCGCTCAGTATCAACTGGTGAGGTAACTCTCGGTATTTAATTATTAGGGGTTTACTTCCATTTAGCATGGCCACAGTTTTAAAGAGACAGATACTGTCTGAGAGAAACAGAATGAAAAGGAAGTAGAGTGTCAAACTGTTTCCATGGCAATTCTTGAGGTAACAGTAACAGCCTACCCAGCCTAGAGGGATAGGTAAGCGAGACGAAAATATATATGTAAGAGAAATACTTTCAAGGTCCTTTTGTCAGTTTAAATACATAAATTTGAATTTGGATACTACCTGAAAACCCTAGATATTATGAATCCTGTACATTCAATATAAACAGTAAAAGAACATCTGTTTTACACAGTACAGAATTATTTAGGTGAGAAAATGTTTTCTGAGAAAAGCCTAGGATCTTCCCATGGAAAAAAATCAAGACGTGTCTGTATCTTCCCTAGGTAAGTTGCACAGGCTTTGTGTCATTTAAAAGTCCCACCAAAGCTGCAATGAAATGGACCTCCATACCATCTTGCATTTTGTTTCAGCATGTAAGTGGTTGACTTAGAAGGTCTAAACAATTATTTTGTCATCACTAGTGAGAAAACAGTTTCTGGCTTCCCACACCAACACCCTTTGCACTAGCACCATGAGAAAGCCCTGTGGTTGCAAGAATTTGGACAGCAAGGAAAGGCCAGTGGCATGGCTGGCAAAACCAGAGCAAGCAAAAAAGCTTGAAAAATATGGAGGAAAAAAGGTATTAGTGGAGAGAATCAGACAGCTTTAGAAGGGTATTAAAAAAATAGATAATGCTTGGGGGAAAAAAGCTCAGAATAGATCATGGATAACACTGAGATAAACCCATTCCCATTCCCAATGGGAATGTGCTCAATGTCTCACGCTCAGAGGCAGGAACTGTGGTGGTGAGGCCAGTTGAGGCGATTGGCCCAGCCACACTGCAGGATGGCTTAGGAAGCAGACTCTACACTGCAGAAACTTTAGCCCAGTGTATTTAGTCAAACACCAATCACAATTTTCTCAAAAGCACATTGAAAGTTACCCCATGAGGGGTTTAGCTGTTCTGCAGTGAGGCTGTGGCTACACCTCCACCACCTCACCTCTGCCTAAAAACGCCTCTCTCCTCAGACAGCAATTAGAAATCCAATTAGAAACCTCAAATCCTGTGCAAATCTTTGCTGCAACTTGACTGATTCCTTTTTTCTTTGAGGGGGAGGAAATAATCATCATTTACCTCCAATCTCATGTCTTCTAAACCACCTGCTGTTCTCATTACTATCCTCTCAGCTCTTTCTAACTCTTTCTGGAAGTGTGGTACCCAGAGCTGAAGGCAGGATTCCAGCTGAGCCTTCACCAGCACCGAGGTGAGCAGAGTAATTACATCTGACACTCCTACGACATTCTGGAATGATATTTGCCTTTTTACAACTGCATCATGTAGTTGGCACACAGCTGAGTAGCCGAAGCCTTGTGGTACGTATGTATTTGATTTCCAAAAATAGAACTTCACTTTATTTCCAGTTCAGCCTCTGTTCTGATGCCATCCTTCAGAGTGTTTCATTCCCCCCCTCTTCTTCATTTTGAGTCATAACAAGTTTTGTAACTGCATTTGCTGCTTCATTATCTAAGTTGTTAAAGGAAAATGCTGACCAGAACTGAGTAGTGAACTGCACGCCTACCCTCTTATTAAAATGACTTTCATTAAGCATCTGATCACAATTAACTGTTTGGTGAAGACCAAAACAAAGGTGGCACTGACTACTCCAGTCCTGTCTGCCTCACCCTTTATTTCTTCTCTTCCCCTATTAAGCAGGGAATCTACATTTTTCCTTCATTTTTTTCTTTTTTCCTTATTCCTAATACATTCATAGAACCCACTGGTTATCTTTTACACCCCTTCTCAAGCAAAACATTCAGGACTCATCTCACTAAATAAGACTAACATGACTGAGACTCATATAAGTGGGTAGTTCTCATTTTAATCCATAGAACCTTTTTTGAGATGTGTCCCAAACAAACGCTCTCTCACTCTTGTGCTACTGATAAATATCAGTTGTGGATCAGCTCGATTCAAGTAGATTTCACAGGAAGAGGAGTTCATCAGCTACCAAATATAATTCCCCTCACACAGAACCCACTGCAGAGAGCTCAAAGGAGACATTTGTACTGGGCGTCAAGGGGCACTCTAACCTGCGCCTTCTTGTTAAAAAGTCAAAGCTCAGACTTAACCATTCCCTTTCTCGCACTTCGAAACGCACCATGTTCTGTAGAATCAGTGTGATGAGTGATTTCTACCACAGACCTGTAGGGAGTGTAGAAGTATTTCAAACGCTATTTCAGGGTAGTCTTTTTTAAGTTCTTGCCTTCTAGGATCACTATGAACTTCCTTTAATTTTTTCCAATACTCAAGTACTACCACAGGGCTTCTCACTTGTAACCAGCTCCCTCTTCATAAATTGTCAAGTAACTGCTTAAACAGTTTTTAAAAAATCATAAATTGTCCGCAGAGTTTTAAACTACTTATCATTGGCAGCATCTGGAAATTAGCTTACACATGTCTGTCCAAGAGATAAAGAGACATAACATTTTACTGATTGCTAGAGAAAGGTTGGCAGTATTAAAGAGGGAACTATCAATAGTAATGCAGGGAAAAAAGGGGGAAAAAAATTCCGCTCTTTTCTTCCTTCTTTCCTCCCTTTACTCGTCTGGTGACTTTAGTATGATTTGCTAGCAGCCCATCTTCTCTAACCTGGCTGCAGAATCACTGCCCTTTTGAACCCTGCCAACAATCTTATTTGAAGGACCTACAGCACCAAGCATGACAAACACAAAGTAGCAGAACGCTAAGAGCATTTATCAAGTACTTACAACTCCCTCTATAAACTTCTGTAATCGATATTCTACATTCTCTGTCTGTTCAAATGGAGAACCCAAAACGGTAATGCTATTCCTCATAGAAAATGCTTGTACCAGCAGATCCTGCAGACAAGGTAAAAAGGCTATGAATTGCGTCTCATTTGAAATATGAATGTACTGAAAGATTACTCCTCTATTCTTCACTCTTGAGGTAAGTTCTAAAAGGGAAAAGAAAAAAAAAACCCAACACTACTAGGTAAGAATATATAAATTCATACAGTTTTGATAGATTTTATCAAATTAACATATACTTAGAAATTCTTTGGCAATTAAGTATTGTGCAGTCAAGAATACAAGCACTGCAGTTGCTTCAGAAGGCCTCATTTTGCCTCAATTTGTGCCTCACTCTCTCCTGACTCTGCCATGCTTAACAAGCAATAATTACTATACTACAGAAGAATTACATTTGAAAGCTTTATTCTAGTAACATGAAGTCTGATTTAGCATTCCAGAACCAGAAGCCAACCTCAAAATGAACAAAAAAGTAGGTAGGACATTAAATTTTTGCACCAGTGAACAGTAACTGAATGTAAAGTGTTGCGAGAAGTCTTACAAGAAAGTCCTGTGCAATGAAATGCAGTGTTATATTGAGTTATATTATATCACTGTATATACCTGAACTAACTCTGAATCATCTCACACAAGCCTGAGTTGGCAGCATAGCTATGTCAGCACGATGCCCTGCCTATGCAGTTAATGCAGCTATATTGCTTCTGGGACCAAACTAGCTCAAAAACTACATTGTGCCATGTAGACGTACACAGAGCAGTGGCAAAAGTGCAGTTTGAATGGATAAACTGTGCCATTTTTCAATTAAGTGACTTAATGGATGCAGCACTTCAAATCTGTTCCCATGGCAATGTGGAAACAGCAATGGAAATACCGGCAGTTTCCTCTTATACTCGCAGTACAAGGAGGAGAACAAAAACCTTTTCTCCATTTGAATGAACAAAGCAGGAGCATTTTCCAGTGCAAACATGTAAAGCCAAAATCTTTCCCATGTCCTGACCACAGTAAAATTCATGAATAAACAGAAAAGACTTGCCAACAAGGTCAAAAAACTTGGTTTTGCTTTGTCAGACCAACAGGGGTTAGGGCTGATTCACAGACAACATCCTGCTCCCATTCCTCCTGAGCTAAAAATCAAAGCACTGTTGGAAGAAGAGTCCCAGATGTTCTTTCAAGAGGGTGAATAAAGGGAGAGACAGCCTGTAAGGTAGCCTCAGCTTCACTGATTAGTCGTCATTTTCCGTTGTGTTTGGAAACGGACAGCTAGCACAGTAGAGGAAGCAAAGAGATGCACCACACAAAAAGTGATCACCCAGAATATCTTCAGTCCTGAGGTCAAACAAAACACAGGCAGCTATCACATGGTCTACATAAAAAAAACAGCAAATTCCAAGACAAACAAAATTCAAACCGCTTATTCTAGTTGCCTCTGCTACCTTAGGAGTCTGCACCATCCTATCACTCCCAAACAGAAAATACCTCTTAAGCTTCTAACTTCTTGTCCTGGTTTTGGCTGGGATAGAGTCAATTTTCTTCCTAGTAGCTGGCATAGTGCTGTGTTTTGGATTTAGGATGAGAATAATGTTGATTGATAACACACCGATGTTTTAGTTGTTGCTAAGTAGTGCTTACACTAGTCAAGGACTTCTCAGCTTCCCATGCTCTACCGACTGAGAAGGCTGGGGGTGCACAAGAAGCTGGGAGGGGGCACAGCCAGGACAGCTGACCCAAACTGGCCAAAGGGATATTCCATACCATGTGATGTCATGCTCAGTACATAAACTGGGGGGAGCTGGCCGGGGGGTGGTGACCGCTGCTCGGGGACTGGCTGGGCATTGGGTGACAGGCAGTGAGCAGTTGCATCGCTTGTGTGTTTTTTTCCCCTGGGTTTTGTTCCTCTCTCTCTCCCTTTTGTTTTACTTTTCATTACAAATTATTATTATTATTAATTATTATTATTATTATTATTTTATTTCAAATATTAAATGGTTCTTATCTCAACCCATGAGTTTTCTCACTTTTACGCTTCTGATTCTCTCCTCCATCCCACCGGGTGGCTGGAAACATATCCCGTGCCCCAAGCCACGTTAAACCACGACAATAATGCAAGGGATCTCAAGATGCTAAAAATACAAACTTGCCAACAAATGTGACAGTACAGATTTGCAGCAGAGCCTGGAGGATGAGTGGACAGAAATCACA
>NW_008794155.1:4333648-4342667 GCF_000699145.1 Aptenodytes forsteri | reverse complement strand
GGTTTTGGTGGGTCTTGGTGGTGTTTTTTTTTTTTTTTTTTTTTTTTTTTTTTTTTTTTTTTTTTTTCGGTGGGGGGAGTGAGTGAACAGCTATGTGGTGTTTAGTGGTAAACCACATCTCAGCCTAGTTCTGACTTAATCTTTAGAAAAGCTTGCTTTTCAGCAGGCCCCTAAATCAGGTGCTGAGGAAGCAGCAAGACTGCCTCATTGCGCTGTGATTGAAGTGAACGCTATGGATCAGCGTACCCAGCTCTCCAGATACGTATCTCATTGTCTATTGTAGCAGCCTGTTATTAATATTTGCATTCCGGTCGTACCTAAAAACACCAGTCAGCAGCAAGAACTCCATTTTGCCAGACTTACTGTACTTACATCTATCTACAGCTGTCTCATGCACACATAGCGCACACACTAAACTCTAGTACAATAGGCTGTCCTGCATACTGAAGAACTAAACTAGAAAGTAATCCTTTTGCTAACTTTCTAAGCTCAAACATCTGAAAAACTAATGCAAAGATTACTCTGCTAAAGTACTTGTAGCAGTAGTGATAAGTTCGTAGGAAGAGTCTTTAACTGCTTCCACCAAAACTGCTTTACTCTATCTGGCCTTCCTCAGATACAGAGTTTAATGAGAAACCTGACCAAAGAATACAGACATTGCATAGCATTTTCCTTAAGGAAATAGAGAGATCCAAAAGGAAACAGATAAAGTCTCAGAAGAAGCATCCTGACCTTTAATGTTATGTAAAACACTGTTATGCCACATGCCATCCATCGCCTATTGCCTATCCTCAGAGGCCTATGTCAAGTTCCCCTGTTTATCTTGTAGAGTCCAGGTAATCAGGTTTTTTTCCTAATGGATTTGTAGTAAGAGCTTAATTTAGGCCCTGCTGCAGCCATCATTTCAGATAAAGGGGATCTAGAGCTGGCAGTGAATCTGGACCAAGGCATAGCCTAAGTCTAGAAAAGGAAAGCGAGAGCAGAGATTTTTGAAAGCAGTCCCCCAGTATAAGTACCATTCTGATTACATTGTCTGTCCACCTTATCAAAAAGTCCTTTGTCTGCCTTCCTTATTTTTTTCTCCTGAGCATTAGTCATGAAGCAACAAGATGCAATAATATACATCCTTTCAATGAACACACAGTAGTGTCACTGTGCCCTGAAATCCAGGACACTGCTTGGGCAGCTGCTTTCCACCTCATACTGCATGACACAAAGCTGAGCACTAAAAAGTGAAGGGCTCCAACAGAGGAGATGCAGGTCTCCCGCTACCCTGCCTTTTAATTAAATAATAAACAGGATTAAATGGAACTTAATTTAATTCCATGGGAAACTCACACCCACTCCATGGGAGTGCATCACTTGCTAGCAGTCAGCACTGTATGGACGCCTCTTTTTATTAATAAACGCTCCTCCATCCCAGACGCTGTGTTTGTGTGTCTGTCTCCTTGTCACTCTCAACATGTGGCTTTTCTAATCTCTTGCTTATAAACCCTCAAAAATCCATCATTGGGGTATTCTGAAAGAATTAGTACTGGATGTCTTTGCACATGTAAGCTGCAATATATTCACACATTCACAATATGTTCTTGAATTTAACCTGACATATGTTGCTGGGTATTTTTTTGTTAATATTAATGAGACAATTATTTTCTTTGTAAAGGACACAGAAGCAGCTTCTCTTTGCTGACTGCACTGTGACAGCCCGTACTCCTCAGCCACAAGGAATAGTCTTTATACCCGCCATGAACCCTGAGTGATGAGAATTCAGGATGTTCACTTTTGCAATGGTTTTCTAACTGTAAGATGAACGTGGTTTGGAGACACATTGTATTTGGTTTCTCATGGAAAGCACTGATACCTTATGCCACTTCATCCCTGGTGTAACGTTAGCTGAGTCAGTGGAACTTAGCTGGTCCAGATATGATTTATATATATGCTGTACAGACTACTGCAGTAATTTCAGAACGAGAATATCACAGTGACCTTGACATGCCTTCTGTTCTCTGTTGGTTTTAGCAGTTTTAATGAATATATCTTTCTTGAGCAAAGGATCAAGATGTGGTCCCTTAGATTACCCACACAGATGATGGCTTCTAAATGCATTATAAAATCGCAGCAAATGGGTTTAAGAATTGAATTATTATGAACAATTCAGAGATGGTGCCTTCCAAAAGCCTGATTATGCTCCCAGCCATCATTTTTCAGACATGGGGAAATCTGTTAAAGTAAATCTCCAATTAGGATGCTTGTGTTCTTTTAAATTAATGTTTCATTTCAATTTTGTTTCCTAGTTTCTCCTGTCATTTTCTGAGGAATACGTGTGCTGAAATCATTCCTTTGATGAAGCACAGACAAGAAGCTTAGTGCTTTGATGTGGAAAAGAAAAATGGGCCCTCTTTGTTTCTGTGGAACCAGTTTGCAAGTCCAGGAATGATCATGATTGCTGTAGTTAATACAGGGTAAGCCCAAATTTTTTTTCAACCAGCAACGAAGGCAGGAAGAAGCAGCTTATTCAAAGAGTTATGAGCAACCAAGTAAGGGCAAGACCTTCCATAATTACCTAAACTTCCATTCTCTGTTTTCTTCACAGCATCATGAAGCAGTAGGGGAAACCATGTTTGGACTGGGAAACCAAACCATGTTTGGACAGGGAACTCTGCAGGACATAGCCATGCCACCCAGACATCAAAGAGCTGCAAACCTCTGCATATCACTCCATACATGTGCAACCTTTGCACCTCTGAACAAGTAAATAGCAGGACTGAATCACATGTTTGGCTGTATTTGCTATTCTCACTTCTCCATACCCTCCAAAGACAGGAGGAAATGACTGAGGACATCCAGAGGCACTCGTACTTGACATATCCCAACTATGCAGACAGAGGGAGCAGAGTTTGACTATGCGATTTGATGAAATGCTCTTACATAATGCTGTAAATGTACTCTGGTGTATGAACAGAAGAGGTCCAACTGTACAACCACAATCTTCCCCTATAAATACACGTCCCTTGATTTCATCTTTTATAAAAATCAGAGGCAAGGATCAAAACTGCCCCAGCAAAGTCAAGAACAAAAGAATTTTTGATGTCAGTGTAAGAAGGGTCAAGTCTACTCTCTGCTGATGGGGAAGACGCCCTGCTATTGCCAACTGGAAATGTGAGTATTTCTAACTACATTAACATGCTGAAAATTCTGAAACAATTTGTCTATCTTGCTAACTTCTACAGCTGTCAATCTAGAGTCAAAGGAGGTAGTTGCTATCAGACTTCATACTTTCTGACCTCGCCGCATCTAGAAACATTAGCAATAATATCACATCGCTGTATCTGGTTTTCCTATGCAGCATGATGCTTCAAAGTGAAAGTCACATTAAAAATGGCTTCGATTAGATGTGCTAAGTGCCTACTGCAAAGTGCCTTCAACTCCCATGGACTTCTGTGAGAAAGGAAAGTACCAAGCACTTTGCAAGAGTTGGTCAGTTATAACAGGCATGTCTCCTCTTACTGTTTCAGCACTTTCCCATATGCATTCTGTATCAGTAAAAGGGATAACTTCTCCTGTAGTTATTATGAGCTAGATCATATATAACACATAAAACGTTTATTCCTCACATACCTTGTTCATTAAAAATGACACTGTTAATTTTAGAATGAGAAATACCTGGTTCCGCTAAGTTTTACGGTTCCTTTGCACTGATTGCACACAGCAGAGAGAAGGCTGCTACTTCACTTTATGCTACTAAGGAATTTTAGATGCTTTTTTGAGCAAGTTTCTTCCAGGTCAGTTCCATGTACAGAGTAGGCTGAGAATTAATAATGTTAATAAAAATGCACATTAATCAACCAATTCATTTTTAAAAGACACTCTTAGCCAGCAAAAGGTGTCATAATGAATGATATATTGTCACCCTGATTCCACAAGCCACCTGCAGCTCATCATGAAGCTATAAAGTAAACTCTTCAAAGAGAAACTAACAATCTTCAGATCCAAAAATACAGAAAGAATGAAAGGAAAAAACACATTCCCTCCATTGTGAGTCAGCTCCCCTGCAAAAAGAGAAACCTGGAGCAGTTACATCTGGGGAGCTGTCATGTTCCTGCTTCTATATTCTTTTCCGTTTCTTTGATCTAAAAAATCTCAGCCACTGGGGGCTAAACCAGTCCAGGAGATTTACATGGCTTCTCTGTTCACTCTTGGGTACTTATCGCATTCTTTACTGCAGGCACTTTTTAACAATCCATTTTAATTTCTATCTGGAAAACACAAACGCTATTATGGAACAGACATTAGCAGAGGAGACTGCCTCCCTTAAACCCCCACTGACCTCCAGATTAGGAAACTGACATTCTGTTCCCGGCTGTGCCACAGATCCATGCAAATGACTTCAGTGTTGGGTTCCTTGAATCTTCCACAAGTGCATACCATTTTTTTATACTGTGTTTCATTGCTGAAAAGGGTCCAAATTAGGAATATTGCGCTTTGATCAGCCAAACTTTTTTTCTGAAGACAATTCCTTTTCTGAGAGGAAGTGTCACTATCTCTAGCCAAAGATGGATATGCTGTCATTGTAATGCCCGTAAGTCCTCTGCAGTGGGAAAGATATAGAGACCTGCAGAAAGAAAGAGCGTACACCATTAACAAGGGACTAAAATCTGAGCTCTTTGCCTCACATTAAATGACACTTTCTGGTAAAACACTCCTAGGCAAAGTAGCAACAGAGGTTAGTAGCTATTGTTGGCAGCCATATAGCAAACTCAACTACACAGCCATACCCTGTCCTTCCTTGCTAGGCAACCCATGAAGGAGCACCTTAAATCCCAGAGAAGCCAATGAACTACATGCCTGCGACAATCATTTATGTGCTGGTAGATGCATAATGCAGAGCCACACAAAGGAAAGGTGTTAGCAGGAGTAAGCCTAAGTGTACGTGCCATAGAAACATAAAGCCTGTATTTTACCTATCTTGAATCAGAAAATCCTTCCAATATACTATCAGGCAAACTTCTGAGAGTGACAAATGAGTTCTGATACACATTTTAGCCTGCCAGTTTGCTGCCTCCTACATGTACACAGAGACCCCTAGCTGCAATTTTGCTTAGGACAAGCATTTGCCTGAGAATATCATTTAATAGCATTTTAATTGAATAGTCAGGTTTCATTTTTAGCAACCACCATATGAAGCTGCAAGAATGTATAATGCCATTGCCCTATACAGCATACCTGGCAAGCTCTTACAATTTTCCAGTGGCACAAGTTTGTCAATCATCTACGCAGTTTTCCACTGAAACTTCTTGGCGGAAGGGTAGCTAAAATGTACGTTATTCCCTACAGAAGTAATCAGAGCAGTCTGTCTCTGAGCAATATGATATCTACCTCAAAACCCTGTGAAAACTGACATATCATCAGGCATTATTTGATTCTTATGAGAGACGCACTGGGAAGCCCTTTAAAAGTTGGTTACATGACCTTTTATGCTTAGACAAAGTGCTGACTCCCCGTTGCTTTCAAGTTACCCAGCTCACAGGCAGTCCCAAAGATGGGGTGCACGTAGCTCTGGGAGCACAACAGGAACAGATCTGAGACCGACTGCACAAGGCAGACTCCAGAACAGCTGTAGGCATGTCTGCCCTCAGAGCCAACCTCCTGCGTATAGAGTTGCCAGACAAGCCTAACTGTGCAGGAGCCTAACTACACATGCCAGATGTCTACTACAATGTCAGATGTGCCCGGGCATACAGGTCCCTACATGCTCCGACCACCCTCCTCCTGAGGGCTGCTCGGAGGCCAGTCACAACAAATGACAGATGTGGCCAGAGCCAGGCATAAGCTGGGCCAGGTCTGGTCTGGGGGCAGTTTACTTGTCCGCTTGTTCCAGCTTAACTCTGTGTTCACACCTCACAGTACCACTACTAAGACTCCCCCTTTTCTCTGTGCTCTTGGAACAGTACTTCTTGTTGTTCCTCTCCTCCTCCCTTGACACAAACAGGCACTGTTACTGATTCAGCAAGGAAGTGAAGGCTGTACTTGCCCTTACACTTTCATTTGTAAACTGATTTGTGTGAACCCCAAGAAAAGCAAGATCCTGCAGAAGTGATATATGCTTCTTTATTTCTCTGGCTAAAACAAAAAAAAGATATAAAATCACTTATAGCTTCATAGGATCAGCAGGTTTAGCAGGAGAACTGCTTACATCAGCTGACTCACTTAACCCAGTAATGAGCTTTTGGCCAGGTGATAGGTTATGTGGAACCCTACTGGATCAATGTGAAGGGGAAAAAGCTCAGCTTATTTGAGTACTCCATCCTCTAAATGTACACAGCAAGATGCCAAGATGGCCCACATATGCTATACGAAGGAAATGCAAACTAATTCTACAACATTATATTGCCTTTTCCTAGCCATCTTGCTTTCTCTCGCTTATGCTCAAGCTATTAGGATTTTAGCAAATAAAACCTGAGGGGGGAAAAAAAGGCTGAGACCTCATTACATCTTGTTTCAAAATCTTCTGCCACTTCAGTTAAATTCAATCAACTTTCACTGGTAAAATATCTTTTGGAGAAGATCAATAGAATGATCAGTTGAAGTACTGACTCGGAATGCAAACATTGATGAGCAAAGCTCTTAAGCAAAAAATACTGAAAAATATGTACAAAAGGCAAATGAGATTGTGCTTGAGCGTGCTACTGAAGTGGAAGGGATATGGAAGCTAGACAGGGGAATGGGAGACTATAGTCCTGTTCCTGTTGCTCACATAAAGATGATCATATTCTTTTTTTGCCCTAATTTAAGGCAAAATCTCAATATCAAAGTGACTTCTGACATGTTCCCCACAGAAAACAAGCCCTGCAGGGAGGGCAGGAGCACCTGGACAAGGGCAGCACATCAGCTGCTCTACATTTATCCCAGGTGCCTGCTTTCACCTGCGGTAATCGCAGAGGAGCTCTCTGAACAACTCTCCATTTAGAGACACACAGCTGTGTACCACACTGCAACATATTGACCCATATATGAAGATAACTGGGCAAGCAGGAAAAGAAGAGCAATGCATTGTAAGGCCCAAGAGCTGTGCTGGATTCTTCCACATTGCCCTAGTTAGGGTAAGGGGAATACCTACCTCTCACAAGGCAGCTCTGAGCTAATCCTAAATAAACTAGTGCTGGGACCTGAAGAGCTGCAGCTGGTCTGTGCTTAGGCTGGGGAGCACAGCTGAGAGCATCAGAACCATGCTCCTGCAGCCACACAGCCTTCAGGTGCCTGCCCAGTAACTGTACAGAAAACAGCTGTGCTAGGTAGATGTGCCAACCCATTCCAACTCCTATGTATTGTATAGGCATATCCAATATAGTCTTGCCATATATCACTTCACCAAAATATTTAGAAACACATTACAGTACAATACAATACCAAAAAGCCAAACCAAACCAATGGTTTGGACAGTCATGGCTGGGAACGCTCTCTGGAAAACAAACAATCAAACACCATAGTGAAGGCTGACTCACTTGGTTCACCTGCATCCCAAAGTCATTTTTCTGGCCCAGGGTTTGTCATACAATACTTTAGGCTGAAAAACAACCCTAGGCACATAGGAACAACCTGATCCAATGATCTCCAATAAAGGTTTCTGACTATGTCAGTGAGCAAGCAGCTAACTCCTCCCTCTGCTCATTGAAAATAAATTAACTTACTGTATGTGAACACATTCATGTGAACACATGAAGAAATGTCCCATTAAGGACAATGGTAAGATGCATTTTCATTTCAAAGGAGATAAATTTGTCTTCCTAAACTCTAGAGTATCATGAGGGGGCTTTCCTACTAGCTCTGCCAGTCATTAACAAGAAGGCACTCATCTGACACAACTGTCTATAAAAGAAACGGATCATGAAACTGCCAGAGTCACTGAAAAGAAAGCATTTTGAGATCTGCAAATGAAAAGTGCTATGGCACAAAAGTAGATATGCAGGACAGGTTATTCATCATCCTTGCCTTCTAATAAGACAGCTTTCCAGACACCTAAGCAATTTCTGAAAATAGTTTCAACAGTTTTGATTAATAGCTACAGGGTGGCATTATTGCTTTCCTTGTTAAAAAAAAATAGTATATTTTAAAACCATCTATAAATGTGTGATCGAGGTGTACGTTAGAACACTCAACGCATTTCTTAGTTTCAGTCCAGCCTCCAAAAAATTATCTCATCAGATCGGAGAAAGTGAATAGGCAAGTTTAGGCTAATACATAATACACAACTTTGAAAAGCATGGACTGATATATAAGGATTAAAGGGCTGTGAGACAGCACATCTTCACCCATGGTTAACAGAGGGAGATTTAGAACTCTCATAAATTCTTTAATGTAGAAATATAAAAATCACGTGGAAGTAGAGTGACATGAGGTCTTGGGAAGCAGCTGACAGTTGCTAGAAATTCATTACAAAGCATATGAATTTTGACCTTCCCTTTACAACCAACCAAGTTATCAGCAAAGGCCAAGTATTTGCCATTCTACTTTTTCCTGCTTTAGGCTACAAATCTTAGTGTTATCTCAATATGCATTATGAATTCATGCACTTCATTAGGAATAACTAAGCAGGGAAACATTGAATAGGCACTTTAAAGGCCTTACAGTATTTCTCACACTGTGAGGAAAAATGCCAGGGAATTTTAGAGAGCTCATTTACAGTGGGTACGCATGAGCTCTGAAGCAAGGGTCACTCCAGAAATGCAACTCATTAACACCTGATCTGTAGAATATCAAAATGTATTTGAAGAAATGTTTTTTTTAAAAAATAAATACTACAATTATTTATGCCACTGCAGTTATTCAGTGTCGCATTGATTCTGTATTCCTTTTTAACTCCTGCGGAACCAGACAGCACTCATCTAAGAAACATCAGCTGCGTACACGCCCGTGCAAGCCATTCAGAGCTTCCACGGCTGCAGCCGGGTGTTTTTGTTCCCCACGTTGGTGCCCGCAGGCTCCGTCCCCCTCACGGCACCCACGGCCCCCCCCCCCAACG
>NW_008794155.1:4307739-4333411 GCF_000699145.1 Aptenodytes forsteri | reverse complement strand
CCCGCAACGCCCACGGCGGGACGCGGGCGCGGGGCCGGCGGCGTTCCCAGCCCTTTGCTGCCACCTGGCGGGCAGCGGCCGCCACGCCACTGCCGCCCCGGCCCCGGCCCCCCTTGTTTGGGGAGGGGGTGTCCTTTCATAGCTGTGAAACAACGGCCTCAAACCGGGCCTATCTTACCTTTCCAGATTGCCTCGGTGTGACTGCGAGCAGAGTGGGGAGGGGCGAGCAAAGCTGGACCAGTCTACGGACGAGAAGCCATGGGGCCTAACTCCAGCTGGGAGAATGGCACTGAAATCACTCAGGTACAAACGCACCGGCGATGAATCTCTCTCTTATCCTTTGTCTAGATTATTTAACAAGTGAAGGATGGGCACTCTAGGCTATTTTTCACTCAGCCAGCCCCTTTTCTCATGCATGCAAATCAGTGCACAGGGGATTTTATGCCCATTTTTCATTTAGAAGGGAGCTAGAAGAGTGTAAATTCGTCTCAGTCCTTCACGCTTCTCCTGTTCACAACTGGTCATAATTTTCATTTATTGTTTGTGCTATCCTTTAAAACTAATCACACTTTGCTTTTCTGGCTTTCCATTCCGCTGTCTTCTGTTATTGCATGAGAAATGGCAGCGCTTTTCTAAGAAGTGACTCAAGAAGCAACTCAGAGGAATAATGTGGTGAGTACCCTCCGGCTGACTGGCAGTCCTGGCGCCTGGTGTGCCTCTTCATGCACCCCACGTAAGCAAACAGCAGCTCCGACAGTGTCAGGGCAAGGGAAAGGAGTTTTGTCTTCCTTTTCTATTATCTTTAGGTGTATAAACCAAACCAAGGCAGCAAAGGATTTTCCTAAATACTGGAAGAGTAAGAAAGAAATGTAATAATCTACTACTGTGGGTTTGGTATTGAAAGGGTTAAAATAATTGAAAGCAAGAAAAGGTGGCAAATTTATTAATAACGCCAGCAAAACACTGAGAATTTTCTACTGGACTAATTTTCTGGTTTCTAACAGAAGATTGTTATTTTATTAAAAGAAAACTGCTCCAAACCACTTTTTTTTTTTCAGATTATCCCTAACTATATTGTTGCAGACCAGTCCGACATCGTAAGAAGCTGCCGCAGCACTGCCAACACACTGCTCTCTGGGATTGGTACTTTCAGCCTCCCCACATCCTCTCTGGGCCAGATTCCTGCAAAATTGCAATTCCCACAATTTGCCTGAGAAAAATCTCATGGATGGATGCAGCAGCTGGGAGCTTGGTGGGAATAGAAATCCGCCATCTCTTTCTGGGAACCCCAGATTAATCCAGGCACCCCACAGCCTGACGGGCACCACGGCTGATACCCTCATCTAAGGCATCTTTGATGTTATAGGAATCTGCTGAGTAATTTTTTGTAGACTGACCCACTAGGACAAAAGGCAGCAGTAGGCTCTTAATGGCAATTTTGCTAAGGCAAAGCACAGATCAGGGCTGAAAAGAAGCATTTTGCAACATTCAAAACAGAAAAAAAAAAACAAAAACATATTATCTTCAAGAAGAATCCAATGCTGTGCAGGTGCACAAGAGAAAAGGGACAAACAAGGAGTTTCAACTTTTTAAAATTCATTTTACAGAAGAGAAGAATGGGTTAAAATAAGAGGTTCTTTCCCATGCATCTCATTGGGGGAAAAGGGATTCAGAACAAAGTGAATACTCTCTGGAAAGATTTTAAAAGGCATTTTCTGTCAAAAGAGAGGTTTGATGTGTTCCATCTTCTATTGCTGTTAGTGCACACATACAGGTAGTGCTTGGATAAAATTGTGTCAAAACAGCAATGCCAGAACAAAAGAAGGGCTCTCTGCAGAAGGCATGAATAGCACCTGCAGTGTTAGATAAGTCTCTTATCTAAGTTATTACTTACTGGTGCTTCTTACTGTGGAGCAAGTGGCCAATCAACCTGGAAGGTGGCATCATATCATTACCCAGGACGGCAATGATTGACCTCAATGAAATGACTCAGCTGAGGTTTCCAATTAGAGGTGAAAACAGCCATCTTGGTTTGAGTTCAGGTGGCTTTGTAACCAAGAAACAAAAAGGTGATGAGAGTCCCCTTGTAGCAAAGTCTGTGTTCATTTTTGGCACTTCATTAGAGACACCTTCAAAATTAGTCAAACCAAGCTTATGAAGAACCACCAGACTCATATGGCTGGGCCAGCTGGTCACGTTTCACTATGCAGTGTATTGCTCATTTGAGGACTGTAGCTACCACTGCTGCCACAAAAATTTTGTACTCTTCTTACTGTTGTGAAAATTCTTAACATTTAAAAAAAAATGGACACAGAAGTGCTGGAACAGAAGTCCAAGACAGCTGCTAAGAGCAAAGAGACATATTCAACAGGACGTGAGCTTCTGTGCGTTAGCATTCTGTGAATCTTGTTTGAGACATTCAGAAAAGCCAACTGCAAAATCTGAAGTTACATGCTGATTTCCCTGCCAGAGGAAGTGTCATTCACTGTGAAGGCAGTACAAAAAAAAAAAAAAGTGATTGTTTCAAGTGCCAGATATGTCAAATAATAGGTAATTTCTGAAACCTCATCTGAAAAGAATAACTAGAGCTGCGCCAGGTCATGCCCAGCGGATCCCAGTAATTCACCATAAGGAACAGCATGCATCACAATCGTTTTAGTTCCTGCAATTACGTGGGTTAGCAGAAACCTTAGCAGAAAGACCTCTGTACTTAACAGATCTTTTTTACTTATTTTGCCCATACTGCCCTTTGCTGCATCTCAGCTCTCTACATACTTGAAGAGTACAATGTGTCCAAATGGCACTGTGCAGAGCAGAACAATACCTTCTCCAGAAGTCGGCACACTCTTGGAGACCGAGGACCAAGGGAATTCTAAAACTGGACTACCCATTATAATGCAGCACCTCACTTACAGCCTTTTAAGAGGTGCACGCACCCTCACTGGAGCACAGAGAAACAATCTTTGTTACAGGTCTTAGACAGCTTCACAATTCTTTGATATGGCTTGCAAAAAGAGGTACCTGGTTATATAATCTGTCCCTGGGGGCTGACCATAGTTCACTTTTACTTTACGGCGTCTTTGCAGAAAAGATCTTAGACAAAAGTTGCAGTCCACTAAAGTTATCTTTAAGTTTTGCTATGGATGTTAGTCGGCCAAAAAATTTCCCCTTTTTTGCAACACTTCTCTACTGGGACTAGCCCCTCCTGCTGAGCAAACAGGCTTACTTGTGAGTGAACAGGCTGGTGAGCCTAAGGAAGGAAGGGAACCTTGTAGCTACACGTAATGAAAGGGTTTACAATTCAGGCAGGGAACCTCAGCCTGATTTGGAACAGAATGCATATTTATTTTAATGCAAAACCATCTGCATGGTGTCATCTAGCAAGGTTTTTCTGCTGCGGAGTGATTGCACAGAGACCTATCTTAAAACCTATTCACTAGGTAAGAAACCTAGGCCAGCTAACTTCTCTCTGGAATATCGGCACTCCTTACACTTCATTTAGCTAGAAGAAAACAAAATACGATGAGAAAAGGTTTCAGAATAACTGAAGAAACCCTAAAATCGTCATTCAGAGGCTAAATGGTGTCTCACATTATTTTAAATGAGGAGTGACTGGGCTTAATCCTGCTAAGAATTAAACATTCAAATCTAAGTATAGTTTTACTTAAGCCTAGCCCAGTCCACAAGTGAGCAGGAGCCACTGCTCTTATACATACTTCTTTCAAGCTAGATAGCAGATGGCTCCAAGCTTCTAAAACCCCTTAACCTTGGATGGAGTCTCTTGAGAGTGAGGAAGCACATTTCAAAAGCAGCAAAGCACTTTGCGGAGAGAAAGCTCTTTAGGCATTGATGTGGCTTCATAACATTTATATTGAATCACTACAGCAAGAGAGACAAGGGGGAGTTAAGATTGACACCTTGTTGGGAAAGGCACCCACAAACTGCCTGTTGATTGCTCTCACAGCTGAACTATGCAGAGAAAGACAATCAATTGGCGAGAGGCACAAGGTGACAGCAAGAAGATCATGACTAATGCAACAGACAGCACGTACAGCAGCTCTAGCACTCAGAAGGGCTCCAGCTTTCCAGGTAATATAGTGAAAAACTCTTCAGAAAGCTCAGAGGTACTGAGCACTGGAATGAGAATGTTTGTACTGATGAGATGCCTCTACAACTGCTTCCATCCAAAAATTGTCCATTTTTAATAGGCACAAGCAATAGTCACGTCGTATGATTTGTGTTCTCTTCTGTTTTAGTACAAACTACAAATGGCTAAAAGCAACCAGCTTTTCTTTGAACTGGAAGAGAACAGAGTGGCTTATAGATGCAGAAGCCACTGAAAGGTATTTAAAGAAATGACAGACTTTGATCTGAGACCACTTCCTGACTAATACTGCAGACAGACTAATACACTTTATCATCAAACACATAGGTATGCTGATAAGTATGTGTGACGGAGCTTCCAATCACTACATCTTTTGTGTAAAGCATGCCAGCATACCCTAGCGCTATTCTAGAGATAAATTTTAAATGTAGGAAACACAGACTAACAATATATGTTTGACATAAAGAGAAGCTAGATCAAAGCTGGGTGTCAAAGCTGAAGGCTTTTCATGATAGGAGGGAGGAAATGTCAGGACAGCCTGAACAGTGCAGAATTTTGAGTCGTGTATGTCCTCCTACTCTGAAGCCAGATAGGCAATAAGTCCTTCTGGTGAGAGGAGGTAAAATGGAGTTTCTTGCCGCAAAACAAACGTGGCATCCAAACGCTTTCAAATTAGTGTTTCACAAAGCTCTGAGAAGCCCATCAACACAGCAGCATTACAGACAACCAAGGTCCGCATAGGTCATGGCCAAGCCAGGACTAGGATGGGAAGAGCCTGATATTCTCCGTGCTCATTTTCTTATTAGAGAGTTGACAGAGTGATGTCATCTAGACTTACAGGGAAGCTCTAAGTGCAGAACTTAACATCTGTGGAGAAATGCTGACATTGCATATCAATTCAATGATTGATATAATTTCATCGCACACAATTTAAGCAAAAATTTCAGATTCTGTGCTAAATGTTTTATTCTTGTTTCATTGAGACAAATATTTTTAGCATTCCCAGTATTCCATAGAAAGTATCTGTATTCAAATAGCCAAATAACTTTATTTTGCATGTTTCCAATCTTACGAAAATGAATAACCTCAAAAGAATTTCACAGGCAAGTTTACAAGCAGAGATATACCTTGACTATTGACATCAACATTTTTCAGTGGCAAAATATTACAATGGGATGAATGTTCAACCAGCTCTAAGTCACAGCAATTGTAAGAACATTACAGAAGAGAAATTCTCCAAGTTGCCATAAATGTTTTAGGAAAGATTTCCTTCACCACTCATTTGTTGCCTTCCTCGGCAATCCAGGAAACACGTCCAAATCATGGGTATGCGCACTTTCTCGCATTCATTTACTCTGAAGCAACAACACGCTTTACCTGTCCCTGCACATCACAACTCATTCTTCCAACACAAAGCAATGCCAGTGCAGCAGGATGCAGAACAGTTCCCTGTGACAGCTGTGTGATTGTAGCTAATCTTTTGATTCACAGCACTTCTCAGCCGTTTATTACCAGAGGAAAAACCAAATGGGAAAACCTGTAGGTATTCTGTTGTCTCTATAGATTGTTGCAGGTAAGAGCTGCAGGAGTCCAGAAAACAGTGCTCCTTCAGTGCAAATCAGTACATTGCTGGCAGCTCACACTCTGCAAGGGATCCTCGATCTGAGGAAATGAGTTCTTTGATTTGAATCAGCACCAGTTACAGAGGTGCTAATCTTTTGGGTGTGCCTTCCCCAGAAGCTATTGAGGGAGATATCTACGGGATGTTTTCCTTCCATCAGGTAGCATGGGGCACCAGTTAGGCCACTAGCCTAACACAAGAAATTTAGGCTCAACTACCCGCTTAATCACAAGTTCTTGTATGACCTTGTACAATTCCCTCAGTTTCTCAGCCCTTTGGTTCCTTTACTGGAAAATGTCACTCTTGGGGTAGAAGAGGTGTTCAGGTACCCAGAACATATGCATGTTGGAATAGAAATGGATGAGACAGACATGCAGTGCAAGGAGTGATAGCCCTCTGACATGCATTTCTGCATAATACACTGTTGTTTCTTTTCCTCTCAGATTTTACTAGCAATAAAACCTTCTACTACATCCAGCACTTCCCAGTATTCCATGTAAAGGAGGTCACGTGGCAGGGAGACAAGGACCCCTTGCCTGGCAGCCCATCCTTCATCCACACTGCAGTGGCATCCAGCCCTGTCTGCAAACATATTTTCCGAGCGAACAACTGCAGGCCGATATGGCTTAGCAAAGAAATGGTTCTCCTCCATTAGCTTTCACCCCCATGCACTGTTGTGTTCTGATACTATTGTAAGTGGGAAATAAACAGGCCTTTTTTAAGCCAGCCACGTCTTCTGCAATATGTTACCAACAGCCTTAGTCAAACTAGCTTCAGTTTCTGAACTATGTTTGCTATCCAGCTCTCCTTACACTCCAAACACTCCAGCTCTGCACACACTCCAGCACAGACTAGTAAAGCGAAGCCAGGGCAGCCTTCTTGACTGGCTTTTGCATTGGTCTAATACCACAGTCACAACAGTACCGAAGCTATAAGGCTTGACCTGGCCACCATCTGTGTATACTGGTTTCAAAATTTTAGATTAAAAAGATGTCAAAAAATGCTAGATACTGTGTAGAAAATTAGTTTTGGAGATATGGCACAGCTTCTCCTCTTGTTATCTAATGCACCCAAGATTTGAGTTTGATTCTGGTGCACTGAAATATAGGTATAATAGGTATTAGATTTTGTTAGCAGGGGTAATTTACTCTTCCAATCATTTTAAAGTATATGAATGGAAAGCAAATGGGAATCTTTCTCTCCTCAGAAAGAAAAGTTTACAGCAACACTGTTAGAAGGAGGGGTACCCAAAAGAGCTCATTTCCTCCTTTCTCCAACTCACAAGTGGTTCCTAAAATAGATTTTCATTCCCATAAACTATCTGGAGCTTTAATGAAAGATGCTTTAACAGAAGGTAGCACTTTCATTCATGCATTACAGAGAGATTGTAAACTCAGGACACCTTTGCTACATGCTCCAAATACTACCATCCCACTTTAGAAAAGTTTTTTTCCCCACTTTTTCAGTTCTGGAAAACAGAAACAGAGAGATCAAATGCTTGCCTGTTTGACCACCCAAAATCAAATGGTTACTTGTCCACAACATCTAGGATTATCTACTCCTGGACACCAAACAACAGTTAGTTTTTGCTATTATAAAACAGAAAGCTTCCAAATACAATAACACTCATACAAAAACAAAATATCCCCACTATTACGGACAGATCTCTCTAAAGGATTACAAATAAAGACAGAACTTCTGTTTATCAAAATCTTGAGCTAAAGAATCCATCTGGAAAGTCCAGCTTGTCTCTGGCTCTGAATTTCGACTGGCTACTTCAAAAAGCAGTGGCTGACAGAATCTCAATCCTGTAAGAAATTGCCAATTCTGGAGCACGTTCTGCTTGTTTCAACGTATTGCAATAATGAGTGAAACGCACATTGTAAGCTTATATTAAAGTGTTAGAGGTTCACTTCAACAATGAGCACATTCCATTCTCTTGCATGATAAGTAGCATTTTTCTTTTAATCTTCTCTAATTAATATCCTTCAGCTAATTTTTAATTCGCCTGTATATTATGACCAATGGGCAGATGATTCATAAACTGATACAGCATTTCAAAAACTCTTTAATCAGTAGTTTGCATTCTTAATTATTTTGAAAATTCTATATTTGTCAAAACCCACAGTGCATTATCTTCATTTGTATTATGCCTGAAGGTTTCAGTGAGGAGTCCATAGTAAGTAAATGAAGTTTTGATGGAGCCTGAGAAATTGTGAATACGTCCTTCTCCTTTGCTTGCTTTGTACTCTTATGTTTCACAAACATAGCTGTCTAAAGAAACATGGATTTGGCATGATGCCTATGGATTGAACTGCTGTGGATAACCCTAGGTGGTTAAAAATGTAATTGAATAGGATCTATATATATCTCATATATACCTTAAATAAAGCAAGTGGTGAGATTTTAGTCTATAAAAGAGGGATTCTACCTGCTCAAATGAAAAACTCCAATACAGAACAGCTTTCTCAACAATGAGAATCACAAAATACCTTTTTTCAAGCAACAATTTGTTGACTGTCTAGGGTTCCGTGCAAAGCAAACACTCAGGACTGACCTGCCCTACGCAGCTCAGCATTGAGCTTGCGGGTCTGAGCAAAGTGCAAGAAGGAAACAACTTCCATTTGATTCTAGTCTCAGCTCTCAATACGGCACACACAATTTACATTAAACAATCACTAGATAAAAAAACAAATAAGCCTCGGAGCAGAGTCTAGACACAGGAGCTTCCCATTCCAGCCAAGCACCTTGAACACTAGACGCCACAATGATTTTCATCTCTGTTTGATCTCCTCTTGGCCCCAGGAATACTGCACAGTGACCCACTTTTTAAACGTGGAAAATCAGACTGGGCATGAGATTTCTCTCTCCATTTATAGCCTAATGCTGAGAGACTCTTCGATGAAAAAGAAATGGGAAATTACAGCCATTCAAGTCACTGGCAGCTATATTTGGGAACAGGTTGTGAATTTTAGAGCATCAGCCCGCTTCAGATGCCATACTTTCCCTAAACAAGGGGAAAGAGCTCAGATATAGATAGCACTTAGCATTTCCTGTGGGCTACTTCAAGTCTCCGCATTCAGCACACATCTGAGATACCATACTGAATTACACTTTTATTTTGTTTTGGCCATTGTCTCTCACTCCCTTTTTCTATCATAACACTTCTCGCTCCTAAACACACAGTATGCCTCGTGATCACTACACTGCTTCCGTAGCTTCAAAAGACTGTAAGCCAGTCCTTGTGAGCTGTGTCATCCACTGTGCATGATATCCAAGGGGGAGAGGCCTGAGCAGATCTGTGCATTGGCCCTGACCCGAAAATCCAAACTGTAAAATCTAGTTCTAGTAAGGAATGAATTGTCAATGCACAATTGAAAAGCACTTCCAGGACAATGGTTCTGTTTTCAGGTGCATCCACATTCCTTTAAAACGGAGCAATCACGAGCTGCTTCAATTCATCTTAAAATTTCAATACAGGCAAAAATAGATCTATTACTACATTTTTGTCTCTGAAATGCAAACTTTGAGAAACTGAGGAAACTAGTTAGCAAGGTTGTCCAGAGTAACTCAAGTGTGTAAATAATGAAAAAAACCAAAATCAAATCTCAAAAGAAAGAAAAACTCATCAAAATAGACACCTCAATGTCAAATACGACTAAGTAGAGAGCTTGTACAGGAATGGAAAAGGCATTCATTGGCCAAAAGCATTCTTCAGATGTGAAAGGTACAGAAATACACCCAGAAGGGTTTAGGTGGACTTACAAAGAAAACAGAACCCTGGTTCTTACTTTCATAAGTAGAGAAAGGCTAAAGAGGGAGGAAGTGAGGCCTTTACCCAGTCACAATGTGGTGGAGTCAAAGGATAATTTAGGTTTGGCCAAGCAATTAAATACAGCTTTTCTTCTGTTTTCAATAGGGATGATTACATTCCTGAGAATAAGAGTAGGGCACCTCATGGGAGTGAAGCATTTATCACATCCTATGAATTACCAAAATTTGGACAATCACAACAAAACTGAAAATAAAGGGGTAAACAGTCTCCATCCAAAGGTGTAAAAAAATCACCGGTACAGCAGATAGGATATTTGTTCCTATAATTTGACAGTAATACCCTATGACCCAGAGAAAAAAAACATGCTATGTGTATTTTTAAAAGGAGTAAGTGAGGAGATAGAACTGACATTTAGCAAGACTTTAGTACCATTACTGTAGAATGAATAAATCTAGGACAGAGGGGTAAATGAAAACTGTGATAAAATGCCACATGGTTTTATCAAGCTAGATTGTGGCAGTCTATAGTGTCTCTCTTCAATAAGATAACTGTTTTATTAGACAAGCTCAATCCATTGGAACTAATGTATATAGACTTAAACCAAGAATTGCTTTCACTGCCTCAAGGGAGATTAATTATTAAAGTGGAAAAAATGGAGATTAAAAGAATAACTATTAAGTAGGTAAGAAGAAGTGATTACAACTGTTTATACTATTGGGAAGAAAAGGCATGTCTTTCTGAATCAGTGCCGGTCCCAGTTCTGTTTAGTATTCTAATAAAAATATTGGTTCAAGGAGAAGATGGTCCAAGAAGGTGCGTGGTACTGAAGCTTCAGGTAACACAGAGTAGGAAGGTAATGCCAATTACTGAGAACAGGTTTTCATGCAAAAAGAATTTCACAGCCCTATGGTGTAGAGTCACAGAGACGGAAAGAAATTCAACAATGCAAAGGTCTGCATTTATAAGCAAGCATTTTGTTGCTGGAGTCTGGGTCTTGTTACATGAAGGTGACAGTAAAGAAAAAAAGCAAAAGCTGTATGGTTAATGGTAAGATAACGATATTGTGCCAAACCAGTTACCTCCAGGGCTGCTCATGGGTAACACTCCACTATTTATTTACTTCTAGAAAAGAGTCAAAATGTATGTAAAGTTGCCTTAAGCCCTCAGCCCTATCCCTGTTAAAGTGCAAAAAGGGTAAACAATATCAAATTAAAAGTTTGCACACTAGAGTACCAGTTGACAAGGACAGACATGGACTAAAATCTTGATTTGAAAAATAAACTCATGTTCATATTGGGATGAATTCAAAGTTTAGGAATGCCTCACTTTAAGCCCAGATCTCAAACTCAGGAACATTCAGATCTGATGCTGGAGTCAAGGCTTGTATCTCTGACACTGTTTCATCTCATAAAATGACAAGCAACATAAAGTAGGCCGTAAAGGACATGCTGCTCCATTCCTGCAGTCCGTGAACAGTTTACTTTATTGATTAGGCTTATAGAAGGGCAAGATTCCTCTCCCACCCTTACCTGAGGAACAGGCAAGATGAGTCAGTGAGCAGGAGAGGGGTCTAGGCAGCTACTGCATGCAGGCTCTGAACAGCCTGGAAAGGGATGTCCACTCCTTCTTATTGAATGAGAAAGTTGCTTATAACCTAGGTGTGGCTTGACCCACATTCTCCCTGTCCTGTGAAAAGCCTCTCTGGAAGAAACATCTGTATATCAGATAGTAATGTTGGGACACCGCTCTCCCAGTCTACTCGCTCTAATTTTCTTCATCCTTTTCATGAGATTTGTTTTTGAGTTTTGAAATTAGGAATAGTCGTCTCCGTCATGCTTACCAGAACAAGAGATGAGCAGGTTCCTACTTTCAAACATCCCAGTATAAACAAAAAGTAAGCAGGAGGATTATTACAAATGCTCAGGGATTTTCCTCTGCTCCTTAAATGTATTTGCATTAGATAGGTACTACAAGTGATGAAAGTAGAACGTAGAGACTTCAGTAAAGAGTATGAAAAACCTGAAGCAGCTCTAGCCCAATTTGCTACATCCATTCTGCAAGGCGTCCAGCTGGGGACAGTGTGCTGGTTTTGGCTGGGGTAGAGTTAATTTTCCTCATAATAGCTAGGCTGGGGCTATGTTTTGGATTTGTGCTGAAAACAGTGTTGATAACACAGGGGTGTTTTCGTTACTGCTGAGCAGTGCTGACACAGAGTCAAGGCCTTTTCTGCCTCTCACCCCACCCCACCAGCGAGTAGGCTGGGGGTGCACAAGAAGGTGGGAGGGGACACAGCCGGGACAGCTGACCCCAACTGACCAGAGGGATATTCCACACCGTATGACATCATGCTCAGTACATAAAGCTGGGGGAAGAAGAAGGAAGGGGGGGATGTTCAGAGTGATGGTGTTGGTCTTCCCAAGTCACCATTAGGCGTGACAGAGCCCTGCTTTCCTGGAGATGGCTGAACACCTGCCTGCCGATGGGAAGGAGTGAATGAATTCCTTGTTTTGTTTTGCTTGTGCATGTGGCTTTTGCTTTACCTGTTAAACTGTCTTTATCTCAACCCACGCGTTTTCTCACTTTTACTCTTCTGATTCTCTCCCCCATCCCACCGTGGAGGGGAGTGATTGAGCGGCTGTGTGGTGCTTAGCTGCCGGTTGGGGTTAAACCACGACAGTCAGTGAGAGGAGGAAGGCACCGAGAGTCCAGAAATGGAGAAACTACAGTGCCTTTGCCAAGTCCTTGGCTTCAGATCATGGACTTTTTACCACAGTGGAGGTAAAGTAAAGGTAACAATGATGGAAACGAGATCTGAAATACATACCTGCATTTAACTAAACTAGTCACTAGATGTCACTGTAAAATGTGTCGAACACAACGGGGAAAAAAATATACCTGTCAGTAAACGTGGTCAACACCACTCAGGACCTCCTAGCTATGACAGTGCATTCTTCATAGAGAACCCGGAAATCTCAAAGCCTTAGTCAAAACGGTAAAAAACTTGCAGAATCAGATATCCATTAGAAAGTTTGGGCATTGAATATCCCGGGTGCTGAAGACTTGCTGAAATTTCAGCATTCTCAATGCCAAGCATTAATGGGAAACAAAACGGTCGGTCAAAGGTGGCTTACCTGTGTCATACTAAAATGTTTGACTTTCACTCTACATCTACAAAATTTCTACCTTGGACCTTTTGCCAAGGTTATCTCATTCTAAGCACCATAAAAGCCACTGTTGAATCAGCATCTTTTTAAATTATTAAACTGTCTCCTACCAGGAATGCTCAGTAGCAGTTACAACATAATCATTTGGGTCATATGCACTTCATGGGAAGTTATGGCAATTAAACTTCTTTCCTCCCTGACAGCATTCTGGACACCCCCTTGCAAAAGTGAATTTCTAATGCCATCATGTTTACAGTTCTAGTTACTGCTTTTTACTCTGCATCACTAGCTGGAAATTTTAGTTTCTTGATTATGAATGTGATTCCCATGGTATTCACTTTCTAGCAACAAATTTCTTGTGGACCTGATCCAACTGGAAAAAGTAGTAGTTCAGGTTTTTTCACTTTAATAAACCAAACAGGAAGCTTCTTGTGGTTTTTTTTTTCCCCGTAATAAAAGGAAGATCAAACCTTGGTTTCTTATTTTATATGAAATATTCTTTGATGGCTTGCTGATATAAATACATAACAGACGGAAATTCAGTCTTCCGTAGCTCTGTTCCCCACAGAACATTTAACCACTGTCAACGTAACACTGGAGCTCCTTTTCTGTCTTTTTTTTTTTTTTTCCACTTCTAATGAATTTATAACATAGTATCCCTTCATCTGCTTCTCTCTCCACACTTCTCCCCTTTCTGTAAAGGCTGTGAATTAGTTTGTTCTTCTTTCTCAAAACCTGTTCTTCCTATTTTCTAACCTTCAGTGGAAGAGGCTCAGTTCTTGTGAAACTGCATTTGTTTCTCCATCCCATCTCAGGCATGTCATCTACTCAATGTAACAGCTGCTAGTTTCTATGCCTGTCTTTCCTCCTTGTTGAGTGCTTACCCAACCACTCAGTTTCCAGTAATTCTCTTACAGGCGCTGCTGTCTGGACAGTTCCAGCATCTGGACTCACTAATACTGATATTCCTTTCACAGCAGCAAGAATCAGAGGTAAATCCATAACCTTGCTGCAATCAACAGTAAAATTCCCACTGGTCTCAGGAAGATTAGGATTCTTTACAGACTTACATCACGAGAGAAGAAAGGAAGTAGGGCTTCCATTTCTGGATTCATCTGTCTAAATTATTAAACAAAATCATCTGCAATAATTTTGGGTTAGTTGTGATTTAGCAGCTCATTCATAGTGGATTTGATGAATGAATGATTTTGTGATTCCTGCTCTGTGGCTGTATTTTTGACAGGTCTCATGATGTTACAAAACCCACAGTTTATTTATTTCCATGATTAGAGATCATCATTCTCTATATAAATTTGAATATATCTTTCAATGATTTGTACTTTAAGTACTTTTATGTGATTCTAAATTTTAATGTACATTTTAATTTTCTTTTTCCCTGCTCTTTCCTAAGTCACTTCAAAATACCATTAAAAGTCACTTGAGCTTCCAGCAGCTGTACCAAGCAGAACAGTGGGAAAGGTGGCATTATTTCCCTCAAAAAATGAATTAAATTTATATTGTGGGACCATTTTACCTTTGGTGAACTTGAATTCCCACCTATGAACAAAAAACACTAGAAGTCTGCCTGCATGAGGGCTTCAGCACTGATCCCAGAACTTGAAAAAATAATTGACAACTCACACAGTATTTCTTAGTTCTTATCTCTATATTATACATGCAAAAAATGTTTTAAAACTATATTTTAGAAGACTTCACAAATAATCTGAATCGCAGACCTTTCTACTGAGTTCAGCAGGTTGTGCCTTTGCAATTCATATGCATTGAGGGATATAGTCTCCAAAACAGAAATAAAATCTACAGGAAGTACATTTGTCTCCACTTCATAACTAGAGAGGTCAGATATGAGATTGCTGGAGCGCCTAATTTAAGCACCACGGCTGGCTGACTTAGTTTTGGTGTCAGGAGTATTTCTCACCACAGCTTGTATAGGAAGTCTGACTCTGACAGCTGAGGAAAACTGGCAGACTAAATCACTTGTTGCTCTTTTGAACTATGTATCATAACACCCAATGCAGCCTTGTATATTAACCAGACAGAATTCCACTCTTCAGTGTTGTACCTCCACAGAAACCTGTGAACAGCCAGCTTTAAGACAAGGACCCTACCTTGTTACCAGCAACCTTTGTCAGACCTTCAGGGCTAGTGCAGCAACCTATATTCAGTTTTGGGTTACATATTTTCAGTAGAATCACTGATGATGCATGAGTTAGGAAAAAAAAATAGGCTGACAGTTTTGGATGCCAGGGTGAGTATGCAGTGCTTATTGTCAAGGAGGAAGGTAGAGAAGAAAGACGTAATTGCCCACGAGAGAAAGCTACAGATTTTAAAACAAAGGGATCATAAAGTGACCACTTTCATGAGGTCACTGATCAGCATTAGCCCTCTGGTACTAAATTAAATAGATTGTTTAAATGTAAGCACTCCAAGCCTAAGATGCTGAAAAAAAATCACTAAGCATTTAATGAAAAATCTGAAGAAAGAAATGTATGTCAAGCTTGGATGATGCAACTGATTTAGTGACAGGAGATTTTAGACTTAGGCAGCACAGCTGTATTTCCTTCCAAAGCAGAAACAGACCAAGTTGAAAAGGAAAGTTTCTGTTACACACAAAGTTTTAGGATGAGTTCGGTTTCTGAAACAAGATTTCAGTCCACTGGGACCAAATCCAAGAATATTCAAGGATGGAAATTTGGCAGTAACTTTGTTTCAGAAATAATATAAAACATGTTTCAGATATGAAATAAGCTATCTGCCCCCAGTAGTGTTATGTTACCAGCTACTTAGAACTGGGCTCTTAAACTTCCCAATGCAAATCCTGAGATCTCTGGAAAAAATGCCTGCTTGGATTCTCAGGGTTGCCAAGCCTGAAGCAGTTTAGCTGGCAGGTCTGCCTTAGAGCTCCTGATCTTGGAAAATTTAGGTTTCACTGCCAGTGTTCCAGTAAATTTTGTTTTGATTTGGTGGAATGAAAAATCTTGCCATATATTGCTGCAGCAGCAAAAGAGATAAACAATAATCCTTAAGTATGTGTTACATGCATTGTTAATGCATAGGAAGATGAATCCTGTGAAATTACTCTGTAAGACAATTAAGTCTGTTGTGCATATAAAAGTTACAGAAACTGTTCAAATGCTTACTCTTAATGCCTTGGTGACCAAGATCTTAAAAGAAGACACATTACTTCTATTTAAATCATCAGATAAAGCTTTCCCTTTGGAAATATGAGAGAGATGACTATCTCTGAATCCTAGAACAATGTGACACGGTCATGTATATCTTTATTATGTAAAATATATATATATAGCCTACATGATCCAAAATAGGTTTTTGACAGACACAAAAGGATTGATTTCTTTGCAGTCATTGGTATATAAACAATCTTGGGAAACATTAGAAGAAGCTTTCAGTATTACTCTCTGTGGCAGCTGGGTACAAGTAAAAGAACATTTTTTGTTATGGAATGACTAACACATAAACTTTTAGGAAATATTCCCAAAGGCAATTTAAAGAGATTTTGCTATTTGCAGAAGGCAGTGTTACTGTTTAATTTATAAAGTTAATAAAATGATTTCTAAATTATTTAATAAGGTAGGGAGTAATCACAAAGTTAATACTTGTCTGCTTTGTTAGTGGTATGAATCATACACCAGATGGAAACATTCTGGTCATGAAATAAACAACTATAACAATTTCAGTTTAAATAAAAAATAATTACAAAGCAAAAGGACTTAGCTTTACTGTTTTTCAGAGAGGGAAGCGGGTGTTGTGCCAGGGCAATAGTTTTTATTAGATCTAAGAACTTTTTACTGTTTTTTTTCTTCTAAAACATGCATTTTTATATCCTTTATTCTTTATTATCAAAATGTATCACTAATTTATAGCACTGTTGAATGCAAACACTTTATCTCAGGCTTTTGTGAGTTGCCACGGTATTTCTAGGGCAGGGTGATCTGAGGGCAGAAAGAAACCACTTATGGTTCCAACCTGAATATAAATCCTTGGAAAGAGGCAGACAGAAGAGAGGGGAAAAAAGAGGGGAAAGAAAAGATGATTCTAATCCCTTCCTTTCTGAGTCTAAAGATCAAGCCTTTCAAATCCCTTATAATACACTTTAAAAAAGATTGAAGCTGCTACAAGTAGCAGAGCGTCTCATTGTGGGTTCAGCCCTGTTCTGATGCTAGTCGAGAGATGTAAGATCATACAATCTGTGTACATACAGCGTGTCTGTGTGCACACACAGTGATGGATTAGGACTGACCATGTAAATAAGACTGTATAAGTCTAAAATAGATGGAGAGCTTTGTATTTTTCATTTGACTAGTGCCTGATGTTGCTGTTCATAATGTGCAGAGCTATTATTGAAACTTACCTGCAATCAAACCCTTTGTTCAAAGGTTTAGAAATATCTGCGGAATATTAAGGGGAAAAAACCCAAATAATTGTGTCAAATAGCCAAGAGTCTTGCATTTTAAAAAAAATAAAATAATTTTGTCCTGTTGTTAAGTAGAAAACAATGAATATCTCCTCTTCTTCAGCATTTTTAGTTGCCCAATCAAGACTGCAAATGGAAGAGGAGAATTTTTCATTTGTGTCTTGGATTCCTATTTTTAATCAACAACAACTGTTATCATCTACCTCAATCTATAGCTTCAGGATGTGCATGGCTTCCACAAGAACTTCTTAGTAAATCCACAGTGAATCACTCAAATTCATGTCTCGTGTAACAGCCTCCTATTACAATTACCATCTGGCATTTAGCAAGTACAAGCGGAGCAAAGCAGGACAACAAAAAAGACTCTCAGAAGCCAAGGGAGAGATGTCTGTAAGTGGTGTACGCTCTTCCTTCCAGAAACCATTCTGGCAGCTGAGTCTCCTAGGCTGGCCACATTGTAGTAAAGTAAGAAGCATGGAAAATCAATCATGCAGAGTCAAATCCTTGATTCCCACTGATTTCATATAGGTTGTGCACAGAGGGGCAGCATCCATTGCCTTTACTTAACCAGTGGCCATACGGGGTCAAAGTTCACTCAAGACTTACCTCCTGGAGCTTCTTTTTACTTATGAGCATTGTTGGTCTGGCAGGCCCATGTGATGCAAGAGGAGGAAAATGACACTGTCTCCTCGGGCTCATTTGGCAGGACACTGCAGAAAGCATTCCAGCCTTCAGCTCTACTGTGGCCAGATTCAGGCTTTGGGAAGGAAGACTCTCCTCTTCCCACCTACCTATCTGCAGATGTGCCTGTCTCTGAGCTCCACCAAACTCACTCCCACCCCCAATCCACTACCTACCCTGCCCTCCTAGCAGCAATCACCAAATGCACCCTCCTGTTCCTGCCACAGCCTCACCCAGGGGGTCAGGGTTAAATTTGGCAATTCCCCACCTTTAGCAACAACAACAGCCACCACTGCCTGTCTCTCTGTGGCAGGCGCAGGAGGGCTGATTCAGCCATGTGTGCTACCTTCATCCCTTGAACAGCTGCTCCGTCTCCTCCAGGGAAGCGGTGGTAAGCCAGATGAAAGCATCACACAGGCCACGAGCTGAGCCACACTCACCTAGAAGCATTCCAAGGGCCTTAGCTCTGATCCTAGGGACAAAAGTTGTCAGGGAGCTTATATGCCACAGCCCAACAACTGGCTTTGCTACCGGTACACATTGGGGCCAATCTCATCTTGTTCCTTCCTTCCCTGCCCCACTGGCACACACCAGAACAGCGGATGTTAATGGCTTGTAGACATAAAAGTCTAAGTAAGTCACATATTCTTTCTTCCCAACCTGTTTTTTCTTGCTTCAGTCAATCCATTTGTCAGTCACCACAGCAAACTGCATATACCAATTCTTTCTGCAACAAGGACTTCTACATACCCCTGACAAAGCTGCTATTATGATTGTTGTTGATGTGTTAGTGCTAAAAAAAATAATCTTATGCCACTGTTTGTTTTTATAAAAGAACTGTAATATGAAGCTGCCGTTCAAACTAGGAATATGGAAAGGGCTGGAAGGTGGCTGCTGAGTCATGCAGAGCTTGCTTTTCATGGTAGGGGACTGGATATCACTTAATTCCTTTAATCCATGTCTCCCACAACACATACATGCACATGCATACATACTCTTACCTCGCTCCTCTTACTATTAAAAACATCCTTTAAAGGTATCACACTTGGCTGCCTTATAATACATATTTCAGAGGTCAGGGTGACATACATGAGAGCTAAGGATAGACCACGGTTAGTCAGAAGGATCTAGCTATGAATATTGCAGAGGAGATTAGATGATTTCAGAGTCCAGGCATCTTTAGAGAAGATGGCAACACAAGCTTTCCTTTAAATAAGTCCACCCTTGACAAGAACTACTCCCACAATACTGACCAATCCCTGCTTCCCAGACAGAAACACATCTATAGCAAGAGGCAATGAAGCAGGGGGGAGAGGAGGAAATAAATACATTTTCAATGGAAACCTTAGAACATTGAAGTAAAGCACATACACTAAGTGAAATTATTAAAAAATGAAAGTAAAACCATATTCCACATTAATTTCTCAAGCAGAGCTTTGGCCCCCAAAAGGGGAGAAATAGGAAGATATCATGTAGTCCTCTTAGGGACTTCTTATGCTGGGTAAAATACAAGATATTATTCAGACACTACAGTGTTTAGGGGCAACCTGGACTCCAGGGTATGCAGCCAGATATTACTTACCCTGACTTATTCTGAAGATGTAGCAATGTAAGTACACTGTTTTCCGCCAACTTTAGCCATAGACGTCGTTTGTACTAGGATGTGTGTACTAATTTTAGTTACACATTATGTTCCCCAAGGACTTCTGACAGGTGATTTATCATCAGTGAATGTCGTGAAGGCATGCCGCTCCTCTCCAAATCAATCCTTGTATCAGAGTCTTGATAAGCTAACCAATAAATGCGTTTTGTACTATCGCTTTCCAGTAATTGGTTCTCAAAGCTTGCTTTTTTCAGACTGCTCCTTTGACATTCTGTAATGCCATAGACTGTCTTTGAAGAGTGAATAATAATGGAGAGCTTTAAAGAGACTTGTAAAAGTTATGAAGTCATAAAACTCTATTTGATTCCTCCTTCAGTCTGTTTTCTGAAAGTGTGCTGAATTTTAATAGTGAAGAGATCTTATGAGCTTTGAATGAAAGATTCTTTTTCCTCTCAAGCCATAGTTTCTACTGCACTATCCTCATTGATATTTCATTGCCTTCAGGATGATGGGATGTATATAGGATTTTTTTTCCAAGTCTCTTATCAACAGTGTTTTGGGACATTTAGGCAAAAAAATGTACGCCTACTCTCTAGGGTTTCCTTTTCAAATATACGGTGTAAATCAATTCTGTATGGAGCTACAGTCATTGTGATACAGAAGGTACGCCAAAACACACTTTTGCAAATAGGGGTTGTACTTGTTTTCCTTTCCCTCCTTGTTCCTGGCAACTGTGTATAGGAGCTTCCCATAAATTGAGTCCATTTCTCTTCCTCTTTTCCTAAGGTGTGACTATGTTGTGAATAACTGATGCTTCTGCAAAGAAAAATAGCTTTCTTAATCATGTTGCACAGTTTCGACTTCCACCAGCCCATTAACTCAAAATAAACTGCTAAGCATTCTGTCTGCTCAGTGCCTGCACAGTGACATTTACCAGGAGAGAGGCGACAAGAAATAGTCAGTGACTAGAGATTTTTACAGACCAGAATAGTGACCCTGTAATCTTGCTCTTTCCCTCCCTATACCCATCACCCCCTTTTCCAATCTCTATGTCCTTTTCTAGACACAGCTAAAATGACCATTAGAAGTGCCCCTTGACATGTGTTCAAATTCAAAATACACATACTAGAATTCACATTAAAAAAAAAAAAGAAAAAGGAAAAGCAATTTAAGCATTCTCTGGTTCCAGGACATAGAGCAGAAAAGACATGACTGTTACTAAGCTCATTTCTGAAGTCAACAGATGGTCTTGCTACATTTAGAGCACTTGGAAGTTGTTTGCTCTGTTCTTTCTTTGTTACAGAAAAAACCTTGGAAGTAGTTTCAAAAGTCTGTATCCAGAAGGCTTTATGCCAATCCTACTTAAACCAGCATTTCTGATATAGCTGAAAACAACTTTTACAGTTGTGAGTAGGTATAAATGTCACAGGACATTTGTAAGTACACATGAGCCAAATTAGAAACAACAAAAGGAAGTCTGATGTTATAAACCCAGTATATTTCATGCAGCCAGTCAGTGACAGCAGCCCGCAGATGCTGAGGCCAGAGATGCTTTGGTAAATAGAACAATTTGCAGCATTGTATGAGCCACCAGCATAGCAAAATAAAATTTTTGGAGGCATGTGGTTATGCCTCTTCCTGAAAAAAAAAGTGAAAAGCACAAAATAACTTCTTATCTGCAAGAGTTGATTAACAACTGCCAGCTATGTATCATACAAGTGGAAGTAAGAGCTCTTTAAATGGGAACTTACAGAGATACTATGGCACTTGAGTAATTAATACCATGCCCTTGTATCAACTATCTTTGTGTCTTGTTTTAGGGAAAAAAAACAGACCTTTTTCTTGTCATGGTCTTATACTGCCATCAAACACAATGATACACAAATGATCAATATTTAACATTGCTCCCCACCCTGGTCACATCCAGTCATATCTAGTAATCGATGATTCATTCAGAGTAACTCCTTGCAATTATCATGGCAAAGATTGGGAAAAGATAGGCATACATGGTACTAAAACTGAATAATCACAAAGTATTTCACCCATGCATTCTCCATTTGCTGCCTCCATTTATGGATAATAGCACTATTTGCAGACAATAGCAGCAAAACTTTTCTCCAGGGATTTATTTATATCATTGTATTTCTTGGATTATGGTGTGTATTTTCTAGTGTAATAAGTGCTCCAGAGAAACACTTAAGTGCAGCGATCAAGAGAGGAGTTCATTTTCCTGCCCAAAAATCCCTGCGTCCTAAGCCATTCAATAGGAGTGCATTAATGCCACACTGTACTGTGAACTGTCTTCACCCTTCCCCAGCCTCCACTGCTACTAACAGAGGACAAAAGGATTGCAGTGTCTCTTACTCAAATGTAAGTAACTAATTTACCTGAACCATGCCCATAGACGGGGAGGATGTCTCATCCACTGGGGTAACTTGCTCATTAGGTTAAGTTGCTAAGGGAGGGAGGATATAGCTGCTGTGTTTTAGTAGTGTTTATATTTTCAAATATTTATATTATATTTATATATATTCTTTTATATAATATTATTTATATTATATTTTCAAATTATGACCCAGAGCTATTGTTAAAGTCCACTAATAGAAAGAGATGGTGAGTGAAAGATTGGGTTATTGACATGCCTTTCCTGTGAAAAACTTGAGGCAAAGCTGAGATAGTGGTCTACTTCTTTGTAATTTTTCCTGTATTAATTAGTATAGATAGAATGTACACTTGTTGATGCCCTATGCTTCTTATGTAGATTATCAATCGTCCATTGTCATGTGTCCTAAATTACAGGTCCCTACTGCCTAGGCTGAATAATAAGGTACTTGTAATAGCAGCTGAAAGGAATAAAAACAAGCAACCAAAACTAGAGCTTTTACCTCCTTTCATTCTCCTTTTTCCCTGTCCTTTTAACATCCAGCAGGCCACAAAATGAATGACAAGGATTAAATTATTTGGCTGCCAGATTATCTCAGTGGCTGTTCTTAGCAGAATATCCATGCAAATCATTGAGAGAGCAGGATATAAGCAGGTGAATCGGACTCTGCAGGGCCACTGGCACATCTGACTCTCACTGTATTAGCTGCTCCCTGGTATTAGAAAGACTCAGAAAAAAAAGATAACCCATCTAAATAAATGCTAAATATTGAACTAAATCAAAGCAAATAGATGTGGACTTTGATTGTCTAACAAATCTGACCTAAAAGAAATAGGAATTCTGCAGATGACCTGCCTGAAAACTCCCATCATGCTGGTACCTGCCCATCCTTTGAGGTACACTTTGTTTAGTTCCTGTAAAATAGACATGTCTTACTAACAGGACATATGAAATGCTAAAGTGTAGAAACTAAAATTCCAAAGCTACTATCTTGTCTTCAGAAACCTTCAACTATGATTTCAAAATGCTCATTGTTATGGTGCAGTCCCATTGTTTCTTTGTTGCATACATTTTCTCATTAGATTGAAAGGTGGTTGGGAAAGAGGACACCCCCCCATATTTTACCTGTGCAGTGCCTTGCACAATGAAATATTTATCTCCAAATGGAGATTCCAGGCTTTATTACTACATGAATAATATATGTAACTTGAGTTATAACCTCCCAAAGACCTATTTACAAGTCAATTTTTCTGTCTGTTCAGCTTTGTGCTTCCTGACTGATAATATTGTCTTACTTTACAATAAAGTTTGTATTTTAAATAACCTAACCGGTCTATGTATCCGTTAACTGTTCTTTCTCCCCTTATCTAAAGTACACCAATTATTTAAATGAAAATACTTATTTTAAAAAAAAAAAATCTCTCCCTCGACTTAAGAAAAGTTGCCATTAGCAACTTAACCTAATGAGCAAGTTACCCCAGTGGATGAGACATCCAAAAGTTCAACTCAAATAAAGAGCAAAAGAATTTGCTCTGATCATAGGGGATTGCTTGGTGGGGAAAACCAGCAGATGAAAAAATTGTAGATTTTCATGACAAGCACCTACAAAGACAGCGCCTTTTATATTCCTCAGATACATGCTCCACTTTTTACAAACCACTTTAGGACAGTGGACTGTGCTTCCACTCAGGACATCTTAATAGAAGAGAAAAAAGGTTCTATTTTTTTTTTATAGAGAGGAGAAAGAACTGAGACAACACAATTTGCTTGCCTAGTCACTCATAAGTTTTCCCAGATTCCTCTACAAAACTGAAGAGAAGATCATTTCTAAGGATATTCAAAGCGCTACTTGACTAAGACCTTAGCCCAGACATACTGTCAATTCTGGAACACTCTCATGCTAAAGACACCTAGCATCAGCTGCCCTCTACAAGGCATTCAGTAAAAATAACTGAACTTAGTGAACAAATGAAATAGAGTAAGTCAAGAGCATTTGTGTTTAGTCACCTTGGATTTTTAGGTATTTTTAGGTAAATCCTTCTCTGTATATTTAAATGGATGTTGCTTTGGGAACACTACTAAGCAGTGGTGCTACAGGGAAGAGTCTACTACATAAAAAGGAAAAAAAAAAGTGCCTCAGCCATTGTGCACTTATCTTGGCCTTTCTAAGATGGACTGCGCCTTCCAAGGAAAAGTCTGCCTAAAACACTAAATGGAAAAGCTGCAGTTGCCTTCTTGGTTATATGGGCTTCACATCTCCTGTTGTGTCTCTCAGACTCTTTTAGAGTCGAAATGTCCAATAGGCCAGAAAAATGGAAAAACTGAAAAAGAAATGACACTTTACTTAAGCCTGTTGATTAAGCTAAAAGCTTCCAAATGCTAAGTACTAAAGATGAGGCACACTTCCCAGCAGTGGAAAATTGAATATTGAGTTATAACAATTACAATTGCCATTTCTGAGACTTCTAAATGATGAGTGGTTTCATCACAGATAATGTTGACAGCATGACAGCTCTCTGTGAGACAGTATAAATACCTGCCATACAGCTAATACAGTGTGCTTACCTGCTTCTGGCAGCCAGAAGAAACTATCAATACATTTGACAAGATACTAGAATGGACTTCCTAAATTAACAAATTCAGCCCCCGCTATCGGCCAGCTATGTCACACAATCCCCTTCATAAGCTGATTAAAGAACATCCCCAAACTAGCTGGGGAGAGAGGGATTTTTACTCTCATTACTTTTCCTGGAAGGACATTGCAGAACCTCAAACATTTGACATTTACAAACTTCTGATTTCCTGCCCAAATGTAATTATGACCAAATTTGCTTTTATGCCAAAGTTTTCTTTTGGGTAAATGGTTGTTTTCCCTCTCTGGTGTTCTTCAACCAATACATCTGTATGCAGCAACTTGCATTTCCTCTAAGCCTTTGCTTTGTTAAGCTAGACAAACCAAGTTATCTTATTCCTTCTTTCTTAGGATAAAAAGACTTCATCCTAGACTGTTTGCCTTTGCAGGTTTTTTCTGGCTTAAATTCCAGTATTAATTAATCCTTCTCAAAAAGGAGCACCTGCACATAGTGAGAACAGTACATCTAGTGTATCTAGATCTTATAGGGTGGATCCATGCCTTCTCATCTCTACCCACCCAACTCATCAAGGATTTTTTTTCATGGCTGCATCATACAGTCAGGTCTGTCATATTGTTATTAATATTTGAGCCTTCTCTGCTACTGGCATTCTGAATAGGTAATCTCCCAGTTGATAGCAAACATTCTTGTTTTCATCTACCTAAATTAGTACTTTGCATTTTATACCACTAAATGGAAATCCATTTCTACAAGCGAGGTAGTTTAGCTCTTCTCATACATTTGCAAGTCCCTTTGGGGAATTCAATCTTTTCCAGTTTTGGGGCATCATTTTATCCCTTAGTTCTTAGCAAAAAATATGAAATAAAACTGGTTACTACCTCAGCTGAGCAGCTTCATTATTATTCCTTCTCCAGTACTGTATTTCTACTTTCAGCATAACCTCCTTTTAATACTAATTGTGGTGCTTTAGGCCATTCCTCAAGTCTGTTCATAATTCTTACACTATTTTAAAATTATCTAACGGGTAAGTTTATGTAAATATAACATGCTCTATCTTAAGCCTCTTCCTGGTCTGCAACTATGGTGTTCACATACTTTTCTTACTATAAGATACTATTGCTTTTTGCAGGAGACGCTGCCAGAACCCAAACCACAAAAATGGTGGTTTCCTGCGCATTAAGATTTCTTAAGAAGTTCTTCTGGTAAATAATACAGTAATAGAGTCAAGAGCTTATAATGTTTTGTCACGGTAGACTATCCATACAGGTTGTCCTGGTTTCGGCAGGGATAGAG
>NW_008794155.1:4301468-4307522 GCF_000699145.1 Aptenodytes forsteri | reverse complement strand
GCAATTGCACTGTGCATCACTTGCTTTGTATATTATTATTATTGTTGTTGTTGTTGTTGTTATTGTTGTTGTTGTTGTTATATTGTTATTGTTGTTATTATTATTTTATTTCAACTATTAAACTGTTTTTATCTCAACCCATGAGTTTTTCTCACTTCTACTCTTCCAATTCTCCCCCCCATCCCACCGGGGGGGGGGGGGAGGAGTGAGTGAGCGGCTGTGTGGTACTCAGTTGCTGACTGAGGTTAAACCACAACACAGGTATTTCCATATGGTAGACAGAGTCTAAAATTTTGTAATAATGAGGGCCTTCCTTTTCTTCCCCAGTCCTTTTCTTCCCCATTCCCACCCCTCACTTCTTGTGGTGGGTTGACCCTGGCCAGCAGCTGCATCACACAGCTGCTCGCTCACTCGCCCCAGCAGCAGGATGGGGGAGAGATTAGGAAGAGCAGAAGTGAGAAAATTTGCAGGTCCAGATAAAGTCAGTTTAATAAGTGAAACAAAGTGGAAGAAAAAACCCAAAACAAGTGATGCAAAGGGAATCACTTACCACTTCCCTCAAATACACTGATGCCCAGTCAGCCTCTGAGCAATGGCCACCTCCTCACCCCCCCTCCCCCTTCCCATAGTTTTTATTGCTAAGCATGACATTATCTAGTATGGAATGTCCCTTTGGTCAGTTGGGGTCAGCTGTCCAGGCTGTGTCCCCTCCCAGCTTCTTGCCCACCCCCAGCCTACTTGCTGAGGGAGCAAAGTGGGAAAAAGAAAAAGCCTTGCCACTGTGCAAGGACTGCTCAGCAATAGCCAAACACTGGTGTGTTATCAACACTGCTTTAGTCACAGATCCAAAAGACAGCACCATATGGGCTGCTATGAAGAAAATTAACTCTGTCCCAGCCAGACCCAGTACACCACCAAAGCCACAGCCAAAGCTTTCAAACTGCAGACAAAGAAAAGAAGGAGCCACATGCACTTTCAGTTGACTAAAAGAATCTTGCTCTTCAGAGAAGCTGTCATGCTAATTTACATTTTCAAGGCAGCACATCAGTGCTGCCAGCATGTGAAGGAAAAACATGAAAGTTGTCAGGGTTTAATTAATTGAAGGATTTTTATAAATCAAAAGCGCACTTTGGAAAATTCACAATGGTCAGGATTAGCCTCAGAAACATAGAAAGCAAAAGAAATTGCGTCTGTCAGGGAAAATTTAATCTTCTGTATTTGAAAGAGACGTTGCTTGGTTTAAAAAAACAAGACAGACAATGACTACTAGGGACACGGTACTCCATAGATGCAGGGCCTAACTGAACCATTAACATCCATGGAATAGTGCCATGCTGATCCAGCAGTACCTCCTAGATTGATCATGGCTTGGGGGAATCTTTCACAAGACAAAGATACCTTTTTTTTGTATGGCCAACAAGGCTACTCAGTTAGAAGGCGCTAATGACAATAATATGATTTTAGAGCACTCCTAGGAGCTCAGGATGTTGTTTCATATCTTAGTTTATGCCAAAGGGCTGGGGAGTAGGGGAACAAAGTAGGGATACCAAATAAACAGCAGTTAAGGGTTTGATCCAAACTGTAAGACTGAAGATATAACTTGTATCAGTGCTATCTTTAAGTATAACTGATTCATTAGCAGAACCCCAGAACTAGATTAATTTTTTCAATAAAATTACCATAGTAAGTAATATTCCAGCACATACATCTTTATACATAGAGCCTAGAAGATACAGAGGCAGAGGGCTTGCTGCTGTAATCTCTGACCAAGGTATCAATTCATACAGTACAGTTTGAGAGAATGATGCAATCTTCCTGCAACTTAATTTTTTCCCCATTTTTATACTCTTCTTTTATACTCTTTCCCTTTTTTTTTTACTCTTTCGTGAACCATTTGTTTCTATAAATTGCTCAGTTCGGGCACTTAACTTTCTCCACTGGAACTGTTGTTTTATGTTTAAAGGGAAAGCATCCAGGTCACTGACGTACAGCAGTTCTTGGAGGACTATTCACACTCTGCTCTACAAACCCCGTTGGAGGAACACTCACCTTCTTCCCCATTTTCCTCTGCAGATATACTTCCTTCAGCATGTCCCACCCAGGAGCACTCCCTTGTCCCTATCCCCTTGGCACAGTGGCTTATCTACCTCAGGGAGCCAATGAACCAATTTATGCAAGGGAATTCCCCTCCACAGAACGGAGACCGCTATTTCAACTAAGTATCTGTCCTATTACAGAATGTGTTACAAAGGGGTCCAAGAGAAAGGCATGAAACTGGAGTGCTGGTGCACAAAGGCAAATTATTTGCTGAGGTGTAAAGAATTTGTTTCTTGTTCTCACCTAGTCTAATTTCATACATTTCTTTTGTCTCACTATTGTTCCAAAGGCATAAATATATATAAATGAACAAGGATTTGCATGTGTTTAAGTGTATAAATTATTTTTACAAAGGGGTCCAAGAGAAAGGCATGAAACTGGAGTGCTGGTGCACAAAGGCAAATTATTTGCTGAGGTGTAAAGAATTTGTTTCTTGTTCTCACCTAGTCTAATTTCATACATTTCTTTTGTCTCACTATTGTTCCAAAGGCATAAATATATATAAATGAACAAGGATTTGCATGTGTTTAAGTGTATAAATTATTTTACTAATGGACACTTCTAACTGGGATAAGCTCTTGCTAGAATCTGACTGCACCAAATTCAGGCGTGTTCTTAGAGATGCTTTTAGTATACATATAAATAGTTAAAAAATATATAAACCATTCACAGAATTCAGATTTGTAAACATGAATTGTGACAATTTCATTGACAATTTGGACCACCTCTCATTTTAACTCAGCTTTAAACTGGTTTGTACTTCTTCATTTTTCCTCTGGTTTTATATTTATAAAAATACTTCATAGCACATCTATACCATTTTATCGTACATACTCAAACAGCATATTTGCCCATTCTTTAACAACTGATACTTTAGGGTTTACAGAGGTCGAACTGCACAATACATCCATAATAGAAGAAAGCACTAAAACAATGTATTTGTTGAGATAATGAGGCAGGAAAAACAAACAAAAAAGACAGCACTGCTGTAGCTGATTTTACTTTTAAAACAGTCCATTAGATATCTTTTGGCAAATTACTTACACAGTTATTTAAGCCAATGGACAGCTCAGGGAATTGTTTCTGTGGCTTCTAATAGAATTCTAAATTTCTTTATTTGACTTCTTTTATTGCCATTGGTTGCATCAGACATCTGGGAACAAGTTAAAGAAAACCCAACAACAAAAAAGAAGCTTTTTGACACTGAGGTCAGAGAATAAAAAGCTACACTGAGAGATCAAACCTACCACAATGAAGAAGGCGTATCCGGCAAGGAAAGGAGGACACATTCTTTTTTCCCAGGGCAATACCATTTTCCTATGTGAATATATACAAAGAGCTCAAATTATTCATGCAAACATTTCCATTAGGGTCAACGGGAGTGCAGTGAGCAGGATGTGTAATAGCATTTCCTTGAAATCAGCAGGGATCAGGAACTCTGTTGTGCTAGATATAGTTTATACACACTGAAAGGTCTTTGGGCTTTTACTGTCTAAACTATAAAAAACTAAGAGGAAGAGAGAAACAGAGGCACAGTGCAATTAACACCTTGATGTACCTTCAAGTATATAAACGTTAGTTTCTCATTCCACAAATGTTTAATTTTTTGCTGGACCAGGGCCAAACTGACTTGACAAAGGTCACATACATAATTTCTGTGGAAGAGTTAAGCATTGAATTCCATTGTTCTAAAATCCAAGGTACATCAGTATTCAGCCCCAGACAATTAATCCTGTTATACCAAATCCAGGCAATAACATGCTATGCAAATTTACTTCTGTAACAGCAGTTTTACTGTATCTTTGTAAAGTGATAAAAAAGATTAAGAATAACAAAAAAGATCTAACAATACATGAAAAGATTCTTTCTTAATTTAAATGATGGAAAAAAAACCTAGAAAGAATAAAAGCAATCAGGTCAGATTCCTCGATGGCACCTGCTATACATTATTCATGTCCCTAAAGCATTAATAATGTGTAAAACCATTCATTTTAAAATAAATATTGTAAAACTGCCTCATTCACTATCATTTTAAATGTACTTGCCTGTAAGGAATATGATAATATTCTCTATGACAGAACAGCTATCTTTTTTTTTCCTTAATCAAGCCAAGTATCTGCTAGAACAAGTTAAAATCAAATCCTCCTCTTAAGTAGTATTTTCAGTACATAGTCTTTCCAGAACAGGCAGTTGCATGTTGCATTTATGAAGTCTCTGAAGTCATGGTTGGACAACATGACAGGACATAGCATGAACCGTTTGACTGAAGCAACTACAATGCAAAAGGAAATAACAGACTGTCACATCAAACAGGAGGTATCTGATGGAAACCTCTTGTGACAAATTAGAACCTCTTTGGTCTCTGAAAAGTGGGTAGCAAAGCAATGCCCTAAATAAGATTCGCTATTCATCAGTCCTTGTATTTGCAATGTTTTTCAGTCACTTATTTTTCTTGTTTCTTCATTCCTCCTCAAATCATGTAATTAGCAGGAGCTGCCAGTCCTTAAGGAATGCGGTATCTGATGCAGTGTCTGATGCTGGATTTATTTTGTTCTGTTTATAACAAAAATGGATCACTTTCAAAAGTAAAATCAGCTACAACTGTGATGTCTTTTGTTTTGTTTCATTTGCTCAGTTTTAAATGCTCTGGAGCTGGATTCAACTTAGATCTGTAAGAAATAATACACCCAAATAAAGACATGGAGTCTTTTCCTTTTTGTTGGAGGAAGTAAGCTATTATACAAAATGTATGTTTTTATCCAGATAGTACAATACATCTGATGCAAATCCTACAGAGCCCTTGTAGAGGGCTCTCTGTTCTAAGAGTTGACAGGACCTTAGAGCACTCAGCATCTCACAGAGCTGAGCTCTTCAAATACACAAGTCATCTACGCATACATTTATGCAATTACATTCCAGTTACAAAGACCCTTAACAGTTCTCAAATAGAGAAAAACAGCCATGTACACCAGACACCACCTACATGACCAACTTCCACATGTATCTATATGCATTTGCTTCAGGAAAGGCATAATTAAGGACCTGCCAATCAATTTTTCTGGATTCTAAATATTTTCATATGAAGTACTGAGAAATTTTTACCAATTGCATAACTGCAGCTAACCTGTGAATTACTCCAACCCCAAACAGTTTCCCAGTTTAAGTTTTGTCTCCCTAAAAGAGCTGCCTTATCTTTATTTTGTATAGCAGTGCTTTCTCATATAAATGAGTAAATAAAAATAAATAACTAAACTCTAGTGGTTATGGTAAATTGTTCTATGTAGATTGCTGTCTTGTATTGCTTCGTTTCCACAATGGTGGTTCACTGCATACTGACAACTGAAACCTGTTCCTTTAGAAATCTCTTTGCACATGCCTTAGTCTTCACTCACCAATAGCTTAATTTTTTATCTTTTCAGTATAGACACTGACAGGTCACATGCATCAGAACATAAAGAGTTGTCATGGCAGATAAGACTACTGGTCCATCAAACCTGGTAGTTTGTCTTTACTATATCTCAGAGGAAGGTGCAAATCCTCATAATGCGATAAGCAATTATGCAATGATACCCATAAGGGCAACATTTCTTTTCCACTTTGACAATCAGCTTATACCCAGAAGCAAAAGATGCTATTATCCTTTAAATAGTTTCCTATGCTGTGCTTGACTGTCGTGGTTTAACCTCAGTCGGCAACTGAGCACCACGCAGCCGCTCGCTCACTCCCCCTTCCCCCCCGGTGGGATGGGGGAGAGAATTGGAAGAGCACAAGTGAGAAAGACTCATGGGTTGAGATAAAAACAGTTTAATAATTGAAATAAAATAATAACAATGTAGTAATAATAATAATAAAATAATAATAATAATAATAATAATAATAATAATAATAATAATAATAATAATAATAATAATAATAATAATAATAATAATAATAATAATAATAATAATAATAATAATA
>NW_008794155.1:4287369-4301263 GCF_000699145.1 Aptenodytes forsteri | reverse complement strand
TGCTTAGCAACAACTAAAACATTGGTGTGTTATCAACTTTGTTCTCATCCTAAATCCAAAACACAGCACTGTACCAGCTACTAGGAAGGAAATTAACTCTATCCCTGCCGAAACCAGGACAATGACAGACTCCCTTCCCGATGATTGGTATTCAACAGGACACTATCGTAGCTAACAGGCACAAAATCTAATTTGGCCAAAGAAGAACAAGTCTAAAAATCAAGGTTAGCAGTAAAACTGTTTTTCAAAATGAAGACTGAAACAGAGAAAAAGCTGGATTCTGTGGCATTAACTTTGTTAAAGTTTTATGCGCAAGTTGTCCAATGATTTCAGATTCACACATGACTAATGAGGAAAGCAAAAGAAATTTTAAGATCATATGTTAAGAGCCATTTGGAACAGTCATGGAGTCCATGACCTGGATTTACCTGCTCTCCTATATTAAACTGAATACTAGCCTTTAATGGCGACAATCACTCATATACAGATACTGCTTTAATTCATGTTTCCTGGTGGTATTTTGCATATCAGCTCCCCTGAAAAGGACTGTCCAAAAGAGTAGCAGTGATGTTTTACTGAAATTAATCAGAGCCTATGACCTGGTTTCGGCAGGGATAGAGTTAATTTCCTTTCTAGTAGCTGGTACAGTGTTTTGGATTTAGGATGAGAACAAAGTTGATAACGCACCGATGTTTTAGTTGTTGCTAGGTAATGCTTACACTAGCCAAGCTGGGGGAAGAAGAAGGAAGGGGGGGACGTTTGGAGTGATGGCGTTTGTCTTCCCAAGTAACCGTTACGCGTGATGGAGCCCTGCTTTCCTGGAGATGGCTGAACACCTGCCTGCCAATGGGAAGGAGTGAATGAATTCCTTGTTTTGCTTTGCTTGCGTGCGCAGCTTTTGCTTTACCTATTAAACTGTCTTTATCTCAACCCACGAGTTTTCTCACTTTTACCCTTCCGATTCTCTCCCCCATCCCACTGGGGGGGAGTGAGCGAGCAGCTGCGTGGTGCTCAGTTGCCGACTGAGGTTAAACCACGACAGCCTATAATCCCATTATCCTGTGATTCTAGCATTTCTGGACCTACTGCTCAACAATCTGCTGAGCTTGGAATAACTTAATTTATGTAATTTCCAGTCTACTTTGCAATTATTTTCCATGATTTATAGCAGATTATGCAGAATATTCCACAGAGATCAGCAAACCATCTGAATTCTCTCTAGCTCTGACAAAAATCAGTGAGATGTCAGATGACTGTGAGTTCAGATTTCCTTTCTATTAATGGGTAGTCATATTTCCATTCTTTGGAACCCTTATTTTTATGTAAACCTGACATCTTCTCCCTTGAAAGGAGTCAGCTATTAATCCCTGCTGGTGTTTGAACTTAATTAGTGGGAAGATTGAGCAGAAGTAGAAAAATGAGAAAGAATATCCAGACAACATTTAGGAAAAAGTAAGTTGTATAGAAATTTGTAAAAGAAAGAAAAAACAAGTATGTTTTCAGGGACAAATTAGCAATCTATTGAAGGTTATTAGCTTTGTATTTTTATACTAAAACATGTTATTTCCCAAAACAGTTGAAAGATCAAAAAATACAGGAGAGGAATTTTTCTGAGTTCTGTAAATGGAAAAAAAAAGGAATTAATTACCTGAAACTGAAAACAAAGGAATTAATGAGATAAGAGCAAAGAGAGAGCTGTTAGTTTCCAAAATATCAGTTAAATATGATATGTCAAGCTCAATAAAGACTAAGAAATTGGAAAGTTCTTAAAAACAGATAAACAATATTAGCAAATACACTGTGTGGGAGGAGGAGATTCTACATTTATAGCAGGATAGACATGCCCTAACTGGTATTTTCTATTTATAACTGTTCTAAGTCTGTGCATGTAAGTAACAGAACAGGAGAATGAAAAGTTTCTGACTTTTTTGAATAAGTACATATAAATAAGTACATTTATGATTCATTTCCATGAAAGCAAATGTAAAAGAAACATTTTAAATAAGATGTGCATTGGGTTATCTGCAGTACGTATGTATTTCTAAAACAAATATGCCATCTAAAGGGGAAATGCCCACAGGCTTCTAAGTTTACAGGAGTCAATATTGTTTGTCCAGAGTTTGCTATTAAATTAGTCTCTATTTTAGCAGCTGTTTTCATACAGGACATTTTTACCAGAAAGGGTTGTCTGTGGGATTTTCAGAGATATGAAAATCTAGGAATGTTGATATAAAATAGACAACTAAAAGTTGTGTGTATGTTTTCAGAAGGCACTTTACTGTTTTTAAGCACCTTTACAATAAAAAATAAATCTAGAGCTCTCCAGAAAATTGTCAAACACCCACCGATGCATCACAGAGCATCTAAACCTATGGGCTAGAACTGTGGTCGCTTTACAAGTTCTTTCTGAAGGAAGAGCAGTTTGAACCTTGCTTTATGTCTGCTGCAATCATCTGTGGTTACACCTATCTGAGCTGATAAGATGGGTCTGGTAATTACTACACTATTGGTACCATCCTTGCTTTTCAACCCCAGCTTCAGCAGGCAAGGGCAAGATTAGATTTACTAAAGGAAACAGTTCATCTACCTGATCTGACAGACTGATGTAACTCGACCTGCAGTATTTTTAGGCAGTGACTAAGGGTAAATTAGCCAGCATATGAAAAATGCCTTCTTTCCTGCTAGCATCCTATATCTCATTGATCTACTTTCCTGTAATACACATAAAAAGATGACATTTCTTTAAACACTGGCTTTCCTGATTGAATATTTGCCTTTGTCACTTGTCAGTAACCCTAGCTCCTAATGACTTTAAAAAAACAAGTCATCAAACCACTAACGTGTATATTATTTAGCCAGATTTACTTAAACTGCAGGCATGTCCTAAATCACCTGCTTCTCTCCTAAACTACATAGGTAACCTATATATAATGTGATTACACACAGTAAATTAATGGTAATCCATTGCCACCTCTAGACAGACACATTTTCCAGCTTGCTAAGATCTAAATCATTACGTCTAGGGCCTCCACCATGTGCAAATGTGAGGCTGCTAAGGGTCAATGAGTTATAACCTGAAACTCTCAGTCACACCTCTCCAACCCAGGCTGATGGACTCGATACTAAAAGCTTTTGTCCAATGATCCTTCTCTAGCAGCAAGTAACAAAAGATACTTGGAAGTTTGATGCTGAAATAGTATCTCAGCTATAAATCTGGACAATATTCAGTTCCACACATTTGGATGAAGACACCGAATCTTTCCTTGTATCTCATGCTTGTTAGGCGTATATGTCTAAGGAGACACAATTGCCTATGAGAAATATATTCTAGAATGTCTAAGGAAACCGGGGAGGAAAGTCAATTGAAGCCAGGGACCTAATAAGGAATACATTACAATTCCAGGCTCCCAATTGTACTAGAAAACTCAAAAGCTTGACTGCATCTGCTTAACATTGGGAGGCATCTCCAGGGATAACCAAGTATGTCTAAATGCTTCCTATCCACAGGGACTGGTATGGGTCAAAGGCCGGAGTGATATGAGAACTGGATTTGGAGACTGTCCTCTTGAATATTGCTTGAGATTGTTAATTTTTTTATAACGATGGCAAAGAGCAAGGAAAAAAAAAGATACAGGCTTATTTCAGTGTTTGGACAATCCACAGAACACCTGAATTCCAGAAAAAAAAGTATCTGTCCATTTTCTAGCAGACTTTTCATGTAGAAATAACATTGATTAAACTGGACAAGCTGCTGTAAGTTCATTGCATCATGTTCCGCATTTGGTCCCAATTCCTTTCTGGCTGCAGTTCAAGTTGGTTTTTATCACATTTACAAAGCCTTGAATAGCCTGCGATCTTAGTATGTTAGAATGTGATTTCCTTAAGCTTCACTGTAGAATCTTCCACTGATGACTGGTTTTATTGGCCATCTACAACACAGAATTTCTTCAAAAGGTGGCGGATCCCGGTAACAGCAGAATTGATGGCAGAAGACAGAACACAGAAGGAAACTGAGGTTTTAAAATGTAGTTAGAGGGTAAAGACAAAGAAAAGAACAATTTTAGAAAACTTGAAATTTTTTCATATTAAGTTTAGTTCTTGGAAGAAGTCAGTATTCATTACTTAAATCAAAACTGCCCTGAATTCATGTGTGTTGATCAATACTCCCTCCTGAGACCTTTTCTGTTAATAGTTCTTATTTGGTAAGAGACATATGCTATTCACTGTCTTTTGTGATCCTGAAGAATTTGAATTTTACAGTCGCAGAAAGCAAATATAACTGATCCAGCTTTGACTTTTCAGCTGTATGCCTCACAATGTCTATACATTGTCAGAGAGCAGACCTGGGTGAAGTGATAAAGATGTATTGTGATTTTTCACATTTGCAGGTTTAAGTTTTTTTTTTTTTTTAAAGGACTACATTGCTCAATAAGGAAAGACTCTCCCATGCTCCAGTTAGACTACTTCTCGTTTAAATGGGTTGTCTGACAAAGGAAATATTTTCCCTTCAGGAAGCCTACACTTTCTGACTTCCCAGTGCAAGACTTCTCTCATAGCACATGTAAATGCTTCTACTGTGTCTTTTGCTCCAGTATTATAGGTTGGCATATGCATAAGGTCAAATGACTTGGTGCATGTCCAGTGGCTGCATTTACCATTATGTAGCTTATTATTTTAAAAGACCTTGTACAGAATTGTTCCTTTCCCGTAAGAATTTATCTTCAAATATTTTTTTTATCATGCATAACATGTCCCTGTTCAAGAAAAGCATATCAGAGAAAGCAGTCTGTCTGGTAAGTTTAAGATACTTTAAAGTCAGTGTAGACCATTTCAATAAAGCCCATTGTATTATATATCTGCAAAAAAGAACCAGTCCTTTGTTAAAAGATCTTCAGCCCCGTGGAGTAAAAATATATTAAAATAACAAGAGATTTGGGAGGAGAAGGTAAAAGATGGAAGTAGTAGGACAGAGAAGACGTGATAATTCTTCTAGTAAGTAATGAAGGCATTTAATTTGATAAATTATTGTAAGACTCAATTTAGGAACTCCACTGTATTTTGTCAATTCTAAATATGTTAAGTGAGTATTGACTTCAGGCTAAACTTTGCATAGTCAAGCACCACACTCAAAAAACCATAAAACCAAAGGTGCTTTTTCTCTTTTTGCAATGGGAATCCTATTCACAGACACTCCATTTCCGAAAGTTTCCAGTAACAAGACGAGAAGACTTAGAGGTCACTGACATTCCAGATGGATGGGCATTCCTTTAAGACTTCTGCAGTGCTTGAAAGATTTTACATATAGTCTCTGTTGTACAAACTTGGTGGGACTACAGATTGCAAAATGTCAGCAGTTCCAGACATCTGCAAGCACCTAAAAGATTCTCACCAATGTCAGATTAAAATTTTCCAGATGATACTTTAAATCACCTTTAAGGAGACACCATTTAGGGTAATCTACAAAATTCAGTTATTATTTAGCAACTAAAATTCCACTAAAACTTTCACTTACCACCAAACAACATAAAGACATGCTCAGTATTGTCCAGACCTTAGCCAAACAGATTTTTTTCTTTTTTAGTAACACAGAATAACAATGTAAATACACATCAGCCTGGAATTCATTGACCACAGGACTCTCAACCTTTTAGACTTTTGAATTAGACCAAAGGGGACCTACTAGATCTGCTTAACCAGCAGAAAGCCTACAAGTAAGCTCTCATGTGTGGTAATTCTACAGTAAAGAACCCTCTTTATTGCCCATCTCAAAAAAACCATAGACCTACTGTAAATAATTTCTTGGTGCTGGAAAATATTCCAGGATTTCAGACATGGAGTACATGACAGTGTACCCTACATAAAATTTCCTTCATTTGGGGGGCTGAGGGGAAAAGAGTGTTCAAAGCTGATGATCTAAATCTCACAGTGTGAGTTTCTTTCTAATAATAACATAAGCTTCATCTACCTCCTGTTGAAGCAAGAGACTGTTTTGTCACCGTTCATAAATTGTTGAGAACAGTTTCCTTTTTATGAAGTTCTATAATCATCAGACCTCTTTAGCTTTATAAAGCAGTCTCCAGTTTGGTGTCTTCTATAAATCAAATGCCTCCCACTTTCAAACTTTAATTGCCAAAATAGTGACAACAGCTCTCTTTTAAGTAGACAGTACGTAAACTAAATCTGTTTTTAACACCCTGGTTTAACAGTGCCCTTAAGTGAAATGTCACCTGGCTACTTGAGAGAGAAAAGATGCCAATTTCAGTGATTGCCTACATGATGTGTTTTCTTCACCCTTGTGTGATAACGCATTTAGCATTAATGAAGAGTAAACTTGATAAGGTACATTTCTGAGTCTGTACATCCTTTTAAGTTTCAAATGAACAAGTCAATAAAATATTTTCAAGAAAAAAGAACAATTATGGATCACCTAAGAACAATTACAGGTATGTACTACAGTACTATCCAGATTGTGGAGTCTGTCAAAAGTTCTGGAGATTTATAGGAAATAGGGTATTTCCTACATGTGTTGTTGCTTAAAGCAGTAGGCCTGATGCTGAAATCACAATTAATATCCTAGTTCAAACTGTAAAACCAGATTCAAAAATAAGGATTATTTGGCTCCTAGTATTTGTTTTGGGTATCAAATAGCAACAGAAATACAGACACATTTAGCTAAGTTAAGGCTGAAAAAGAATTAACTTCATGATTTCATTTTGGCATTGACCTGGAGTCCGTTGTTACACTAGTGATAATGTAGCAGAGATCCAACTAGATACTCTGTATTCCAAATTCATCGCTCTGTTACACTGGCCACAACCACATAATAACACTAAGGGTGCACGTAAGTTGAAAATTAGGAATTTGACTCTTCAGTACCAAGATTTTCCAGATTTTGTTCATGAGAGAGAGTTCCGTGAGATGCAGTACAAGAGCAGCAAATGACTGGGGCTATATTGGGGGTAAAGAGCATGGAGATAGATAAAGTTTATCTGGGACACAGCAGAGTAATATTTCCAAAATATTTTTTAAAACTGTTGTTTTGAAGTCATTCCAGTTCACTGTTCAAAATATGCCAGGAGCTGCATGGGAACCTATGAAAGCCAGAAAGAGGAATTGAGTCTACAAGTTGTTAGGCCTTGTTGAATTGGAGCTATTCTGTACCTTGAAGAGGTTGAATTTCACCATAAAGGAAAGGGATTATGTCCTGTTCAGGTCATTTCTGTTAAGGTGGGGGAGTTGGACCTTAGAAAAGAAGCACATCCCCAGATGAGTTAGCAAATAAAAGGAAGGAATAAGGACATAGTAACAGCTGCACTGAGTGAGACGAAGGACCAGCTGCTCCATATCTCAAAGAAAGAACACGAGGAGACAGTTTGGTGAGCAGTGTATGATGCCTCCCAGGGAATATTTTCCCAGCTTCCTAACAGCCAGAGACTTAGAGGCTTCTTTAAAGTTGTTAACTATTTAACAGCCACTAAAGGACCTCTTATCCTTGAACTATGTAACTCTTTTTTGAATCCATTTATATTTTTGGCCTCCAGAAAATCCTGTGGATTCTACAATTTAACTTAGATTTTGCCTGGACAAGTATTTCATTTTATTTGTTTGAAATCCACTATTCAAAATTTCATTGGGTGCCACAGCTTTTTTTTCTGTGACAAATACTGAACAATTCTGCCCCATTCATCCTTGTGTGATCCGATTTCATAATCTGGTTTTATTCAATCTTTATCACCAGTTTCCCAAGTTCTCCTCTTCTCTAATTTCTAGTCAGCTTCGTCTCTTCTCATATGATGTAATTCAAAGTCTCTGATCACTTTTATCATCCTTTATTGCTTTAATGTATCTTTTTTGAGGTAGGGAAAGAGAACTGCCAGATTCAAATCTGAGTGTACCATGGATCTACACAGACACAGGGATGTTTTGTTTTGTTTTGTTCACAAATCCTTTCTTAATAATTCCCCATGTTATGGTTTTTTGATCACGGTTGAACATTGAGCTGATATTTTCAGAGACTCTTCAAAGTAATTCACAATCTCATTCCAGATTAGTAATATCAAAGGTCCATTTGGTTATACAGGCAGCCACTTTTCATTTTTTAATGTAATTTTGCATTTATCATGCAAAGTAGTATCAACACTAAATTATATCTGCTGTTTTATTTTCCTGTCACGTAGTATCACAGCATCCTTCTGCAACATTTTGCAATCAGATTTAGATTTTATTATCCTCAGCAATTTTATATTGTCTGCAATTGTCACCTCAATATTCATTCTCTTTCCAGATCATTTACAAATATGCTGAAAAGCAAGGTCGCAAAACAAGGTCCTGAGAGATTCCAAAGATAAACTCCCTCCACAGTGACAAATGATCCCATACCCCTATTTCTATTTCTGTTTTCTACCTTTTTCTACTCCTATCTTTTAAGCATCTTATGACATATCCCATGACGATCTCATTTCTTTAATGACAGCAAGCGCTTGGCTCAAGATTTTGTGAAAAAGTTTATCTAAATCTGAATAGAGACTACTATCCAGATCAGAGAGATGGTTACTGACTCCTTCAAATAACAAACCAACCTGTGATCACATATAGATATTAACCTATTATACATATGCTATCTATATATATCCTAAGCATATTTCCTGCTGATTGATTGGGGCAGAAGTCAGACTAAGCCATCCCTTTCCAATTTTCAGAGTTACCACTACAGACCTCTCTGAAATTGGTGCTTCTGCTAATTACGAAAAGAGGCTGATTAGACAATGTAACAGAGACAACTACTCAGAAATTTCCTACCTAAGTTCCCTCAAAACTCTTGGACAGGTACCATCAAGCCCTGGTACTGCGAATTTTATTGATTCAATCTAAAAACTCTTCTATTGATTCTTCAGTTTGAGACAATAGCTTCATAAAGATTATACTGGAGGGGAAACTTACAAAATTACTACCTCGATAGTGAACACCAATCCAAATAACCCATCCAGATTTTCTACTATGTCCTTACTGGCTTTGTTCTTTCTTAGTCTTTCTCCTTTTATACCTTAATCATTTATCTGCCGCACAGTCTCTTTGGCAAATCTCCGTGAGTGGCCGGTGACTTGTTTTCTCAGGAAAGTCTTTAATTCCCCCAGGTCCAATGAAATCTCTAAAATAAATCATGATGCAATTTCAGTTTGCATTCAAATGAGAACACAAAGCATCTCTTGCACCTTGAGCAGTCATTCAAACCTGTGCAAGGTGGATGTAAACTATGACGGTTCTTACTAATTACTACAAAGGGAAGAAGGCAGTGGAGAATCAGCTCTACCGGATTTATACTGCGTCTATGAAATTTTACAATTACATGCCACTTTGCACTGAAACACTCTGGTGATGTCTGAAAAGCAATCTCAAATAATTTCCTGCAAATGGGGAGCTCCTTAGTACACTTAGTGCACACATTAAATACCTATTAGAAATGTCTGGTTTGGTACCTAAAAACAAGGGTCTATTTCCTGTTTGATAACCCAGTGCAAAGTTAATGGAAATGTTTGTGCAATTTATGTTTACAATGTCTGTGGTAATGGGAAGATCTGTTGGAATATAGATCAATGCTTTCTGGTGATGGAAAATTTTATAGCCCAGTTGTTACATTTATGAACAGGGGACATAATAAAACCTTCAAAGGCAAGAGTCAAATAATAATATATGGCTTTGCTCTTTCGTACTGGGCAGAGTTTATAATACCTTTTAAAAATCTGACTTTTTCACATCCATAAAAGCTTAGTGGGAAGGATACAGTTAAAGCCTAACTGCAAAGTCTTACTCATGTTAAAAAACAGGGGGGTTACCTGAATATGGGGAAAGGACAGGAACATTTCCTACTTCCTACTCTTCTGATATTTAATCAGAGTTAAACCAAGGTTATCCTCCAGTGACTTCGAATTGTGAATAAGGAGCAAAAGAGAGGGAGAGGGTGACTCTTCAAGATTTCATTTTGTGATCAGAATATTATTAAGGTTGAATACGACAGCTCTTCAGAATTATATTGTACTGTAGTTCAAAAAACATAGATGAGGTCCTGAGAAATCAGAGCACTCAAACAAAAAAGCAAGATACATTCTTGAACAAGAACGCGTAAGTTTTCTGATCTCCAGCACAGAGGTTGGAGTCCGTTATCATTTTGCAGTAAATTCATTTGTATCAATAAAGCTGAAGGAGACATCAAACAGAAAGCTTTAAAAGCCTATGTTGGAAGCCTGAAGACACAGATACTGTGTTTGGCAACGAAGAGACAAAGATACTTTTCAGGAAGGTCTTTTTTATCTTATCTCTGGTTCAAATTTCAGTTTTTCCTTCTTTTTCCTCTTCTCCTTTTTCATTTTATTGAAGTTATGTTCAACATTAATAATGCAATACTCAACCTACCACCAGAGTCCACTTAGTATCTGCAAAGCTAACAACTAACACTTTATTTAGAGGAGTGTTTGGGGGGGGGTTATAAAAGAAGGTAAGAAACCCTGCACAGAGGGATGGAGACCTTCCAGAGACCAGGCAACAGGGCTTTGAAGGAAATGCAGATAATAATGCAGACACTCCCAAGTCCCTATCCCAAGTGCTTTATTGCTGTGTTGATCCAAGAAGCATAACATGATGTAACGCTGTGTCTGTCTACCTGAGACAAGAGGGGCCTATCAACTGGAACAAAGGCAGGAATGTTGGATGTAGTCCACCTCAGAAGAAAGAGATTTCTATATTAAAAATACTTTCTATATTTATATTCTATAATAATATATATATTATAATAATAAATTTTGCTATTAGGAAAGGCAAACTAAATTTTATGATTTGTGTGCTGTAGTTTTGTTATACAGTGTTACAAGCCAAAAGGAAACACAGCTTACACATACCTCCCTAAGGAAAGCGTATTGTCTGTCAATAATCACAGAATTCTTCTATGTTCTAGACACATTTCTCCACATTACAGTAGTTTATTCTTTGAACAAACAGATATGGAAAATTCAACAAGTAGACTACTTGAAAGGTGACATTAAGCAATTCTGGAGTCAGCATTGGTGACTTCTGTGCATTAGGTTATCATCCACTGCTGGTCCATAATAGGGATTCTCCAAAAGTCAGTATAGAGAAGTGCAAAAGAATTGGTCTCACAACATAAACATTCCTTAAACAGTCCCACTGCACTCAATGTCTTCTAAGGATTACTTCTGTCCTTTTATGTTGAGTTTACAGTAAGCAAGCAGAAGTTAGTATAGATGTGACTTCTTAACCCAGTCTGCCCGAGTTCTCTACTAATCCAAAGCTGTGACTGGCACACAATCACACAAGGGAGTTTTTGTTATCCACTCAGGGCAGGGCTGTACCCACAACTTTTGGACACAAAATCTAGCAGGAAAACAGCATCAGTAGGTGACACATTGAATGTCTCTACCAGAATACAGTTGTTTTCCTCATTAATAAGACAGACCTCAGAGTGACCCAAGAGCTCTCCATTAACAACAGGTATAGCCAAAATCCTCAGTCCTAGCCCTATACAATGTTTAGGTGTTTTCACACATCCAACAGACCTACCAACTTATCTTCTTTAATCACCAAAATATTGGCTCACAGGATGTGTTTGTTTGTATGTAGGGCAGCTACACATGACACTCAGGAAGCACATGTGGTGTCACATGGTGGAGTGTGACTACTCTGGGAAGCATGCTTCCTGGCAGATCCTTGAACAGATAGGGCACCCGTAGGAGGCACCCTAAATTGTAGTGTAGCACTTCCATGTCATTCCTCCCTGTACCCAAGGGTGATGGGATCAGTACGCAGACTCCTGGAGCTGAAGAGAGAGAGCCTGTGGTTCTGAGATGCAAACAGGCAAGATGAGATGCCAGCATCAGTGCCCTGATTGCATTAACAGTCCTAATCAGCCTGACTTGGGGCCTCCACCCACACTCTCTTCCCATGGGCACAGAATGAGCAAGCAGATCGTGAAGCTTTAACTGTGTGAGCTTCATGTTGAATGTGGGACAGGCCTAATATAGCTAAATCTGAATAATTGGTGGCCTACTTGTTACACATTAAAACGAGGATTAAGCATGTAACTGCCAGGTTGCTCTCAGATTCTCCTAATACTTTAATGCTGCAGGGGTTTATGTTCTCTCTTCTCTCAGTCTCTTGCTCCCTATGCTCCAAGAACCCAACCTTTCCCCAGGGAATGCTCCTTGAGCAGGGAGCCCACTCCTCTACGCAGTTCCCACTTCCTTAATCAATGCACGTAGTTTGCTCATCTCTGCCATATTTTTTCATTTAGCTATGTCAGATATACATACTGTAAAATATGCAGTGTAACTTCCTATTCCTGAATGCAGGATCTGGTTGGTACGCTTCAGTTTGAAAACTGTTAGCTAGTAAGATCTACTGTTCCCTTCAGTAAGAGCTCTGCTAGGAGACCACTGTTGTTATTTTCTGATATATAATATTTCCATAACAGATCATATCAAACTCAAAAGTGACTGCAATGTTAGGTCAGTTCCTTCACATAAGCTTCCTAAATTAAAAGCATAATAAATGGAATAGAATCAAAGCGCTGTAGATGCCATTATTTCACCTGCTTTGTTTCTCTGTGACAAGACCCTGTTCCACAAATAGTGCAAATCATAGCAGATCTTTTTAAAAGTTACCCATCTTACACAGAAAGAGGTCCATGGCTTTGATCATTCAATGCCTTGTAAAATTTTCAAATCCCTAACCTCTCATTAAATGCCAGTGAGTTTCCAACCGGGAACACAGCATAATGCTGGGTGAAAAGTGAAACTCCAAATTGCACAGCATTATTGCAGATGATTGTGGGTAGAAACAAGTGTCCTTCAGCATGCATTGTATGCATCACAATTTTCTGTCCTGTGTGGAGAAACCCAAAATGAATAGCACAGAACACTAGCAGAGATTTTTGTGAATTGTCACCAAAAACATACCCATTTACTTGATTTTGTTTTGGTGGGGGGTTTTTTTGCATGTAACCATTTTCTGATGATTCATGGCACGTAAAGAATACTGTAACGGATATTGATCTAAGTTCTGCAGCTTATTACAAGCTATACCTATTCTTCCTTTAACTTATATTATGTTGTAGAGGTAAGCAGAAACATATTTTTTTACTTTGATCTTGAGCCACTCCTTATGAAAGAAGCCAGAGAGTAGGATTGGCCACCAGATGTCACCCATCTTCTATTAGCTACCCCTAAGTCTGTGTATGCAGGCTTGGGAAAACATACCATTCTCCAGAAGCTGTGCTAAATAGAGATTGTCTCGCCGCTACAAAATATAGTCATCTTCTTATTACAAAAATACATTATCTTCCTTTGCTCTAACGGCTCCCAAACACTGAAGGTCTAGTAGCTTGTAGAGTGCGTTTTAAAGACAACCTAAGAAGTAGCTGAATACCCTGCAACTCCTGGCACAAATACCTGTGTGTCTAATGCTTAGAAAAATGTTAGCTGATGTAATGCATCCACCTAGAGCAGCCAAAACCGCAACTGCTACCAAAGACAAGATCCACGCCTAACCTTACGTGTTTGTCGGGGCTGTGAAGATTTTGGTGGACGAGCCCGGGGAAGGCAGAAGAGGGCTCTCAGGAAGCTGTTTCGGGGCGCGCGGACAGCCAGCCAGCGCTCTTCCAGCCATGTTTATCTGTCCCTGCTTTCCCGACCTCTGGCTGACAGACTGCCCACCACCGCGAGGCGGCAGCGGCGATTTCCCGGGCCGTTCCCCCCCCCCCGCCCCCCGGCGGGCTCCGCGGGGGCAACGGCCACTCGCTGACAGGGCCCCATGGGGCCGACAGGGCCGGCCACAGGCAGGTGTGAGAGGAAAAGGGCCTGCTCAAAGGAGGGCGAGGTCGGGGCCG
>NW_008794155.1:4281307-4286204 GCF_000699145.1 Aptenodytes forsteri | reverse complement strand
GCCGCCCGCTGCGTGCCTGGGCGGCGGTGGGCAGCCTGGGAGGACGGACGGGCGGGCGGGCGCGCCTCTGAGGGACGGAGCAGCGCTGGCGGAGGTTTTAGCGAAACGCGGGTGGCAAGCTTTGCCGTGGATGGGAGGATGAATCTTGGGCGAAAGTCTGTTGACATCTCCCCGTTACGATCCGATTTACAAGCTCTCGGTTCCACCCGATGCTGGTTTTGTTTCCTCTTCAGACTTCGTAAACCTCTAGGAAGTGAATTTGAGAAAAGGTTCCCGAAAACTGTTATCTTTGTGCCAGCCGTGCTTTAGTCTGCCATGTCTACTACTTTTTCGCCAGAGTTGCACTGAGCTTTGGATTGGAAATAATAATGCTCTTCATTTGCCAGGTTCGGTATTTCTTACACATCAACATCATCCTGTGATTTGATCGTAGGGATTTATCTCAATGTGAAAAGCAGTGGGTGACCTGATGTGATTGCATGGGTGTGCAGACCTACATTAAACATGAATTTTGGGGGCCCGTTTTATTGTGTCCCTTGAGTTTTAGCAACTACTTAAGGTAAACTTACTTTTTAATATATTTAGGGGAAAATAAATGTCACTCAGTTTTGAGGAAGTAAATCTTGGTAGAGGCTTTCCTCACTGTTAACATAGGGAGTGTAGGTTCCATCTTTTCCAGATACGGTATATCGATCTCATCTTTTGCGTGCATATTTCTCTTTCTGGCATTGTGGTCAGTAAACTTGGGAGAATGAATTCTTAATTCTTGCATTAGGTCTTAATACATCAATCTCTCTTGGTAACTGCAGCAAGAATAGAATACTCCTTAAATGAAGGCTCGCTCTTGAGATTCATGTTATTCTAGCACACAGTGTTATTTGTCTAAAAAGCTCTGTCACCTTGTCCCCATGAAATAGTATGATAGCTTTTTCAACAGCATGACTCATAATCCTAAATACAGGAATGAGTTTTGACTTAGTGCAGTGCAAGTGCTTTATCTCGGCAAACAGCCTTGTGTGTAGAACATGCAGGTAGGGTGGACGGAACGTCTGGTACTGGGTGGAGGGAATGTCTGGTACTGTATCTGTTAATCTTTGTCCTCAGGAGGACAGCATTTGAAGTTGTCTGCAGGTTAGGGTATGTCTTTACTCCCAAATCAATGAGGTGATCTCAGTTCTTTCAAAATACTTTTGCCATTTCATAAAAGACTGAAAAGCTTTCAAAAAAGGAGGAACCGGTTAGTTCTTGTTATTTATTATGGAAACCATTTTGCCTGGGGACACTGAGTCCAATTTAGTCTGAATGGGTGATTTACCTTTTTCCTTCTTTGTCTCTGCGTAATGACTCTGACTGTTCTTCATGAGAAACTGCTTACTGCAACACCCAGAGTTCACATAATTACTGGTGGCTGTACCAAGCCTAATAGTACAAAAAAAACTTCACTATTTTTTCTGGTGGTTTTCTTACATATAAGGTAACTTTCACTACCGCTTCCTGCTCTTTACCTGTATGAGATGATGTAGGGAATAGTTTACGTGTAAAGTGGCCCATGGAGCAGTATGTTTAGCGAAAGGAATGTCTGCTCTTCATAATTTAACGTATGCAGACTGTTTTCTGTTGCTCTTATACGGAATATGGATTTATTTTGTACGAGCAGAATAAGGATTAAATAAGAACATATGCTTCCTCTTTCTGGGTGATAAATCCATCTTGCTGTCCAGGAGGAAGGCAGCTTATGCAGCCTGGACTGAAAAGATGCTGAAAGACAAAGTGACTGAATGTAAGAAGATCAGGTCGTTTAAGCTCCCAAAACTAAATTGCCTAAAACTTAGGAAGCAGCCATCAACACTGGGTGAAAATCATCTAAAAACCTTAATCTGCTTCATGAAATAGAATCTGGCAAAATAATGAAGTGTTTTGAATTCCTAAAATGATTTAAAATGAAGACAATTGCGCTCCGATTTTGTCATCTCCCTCCAACCAGATTCCCTTCCTTTCCCTTGATTAAAAAAAAAAAGCTTTATACCATCAACTTCTATGCTTGAGGTAATATGTAGAATTTTATTACTACCACTCATTTCCCTTTAACTTTGAAATTTTGAATTTTTTTTTTTTTTTAATTTTGTTTGCAAGGTTATGTTTTTGGCATTGTATTCTGCTTTCATCTAACAAGTTCACTCTGCTTTTGCTTCTGTTTAATAAAATAGCTTAGTATGCCATTTTCTTCCTCATCTTGGCTCTAAAATTTTAATAGAACTTCAGGAGTAGCTGGCATTAACTGCCCTTCACTGATCTGGTAACTTGATTATTACCTGTGTGGTAGGTGTTTTGAATGCTTATGTGAATGTTCATGTTTTGAGCAGATTGAGATCTAAAGAAGACTGTCTTAGTGTTTCATGAGAGCATGGGAGAATTAGTTCAGCTTTATTGATAGGAAAGCAGTGATAAGGGAGATTTGGTGGCAAATGTTACTTTATGGTTATTTGCCAACAGATTGTCTGACAGTGTATGCTTAGTCTCTTAAATAGATGGTGGAAAGAAATACAGTATGATGAATATCAAAAAAGCCAGGTTCTGATAGTATTTTCATTTATGTCACGTTATTCCCAAAGTGTCTGCAGAACTCTTTTGCTTAGCCCAGTTTGGAACCAGAGCAGTAGTCCAGCAGCAACTCTTGGTAACAAACATTGGAAGCATCTGCTGAAGGAAATGAACATCCTGCACAGTGCTAATCCGCTGGGAATCTGATGAGTGGAAACTTTTTCAGAAATCAAGCAGTTTTGCTATTACTACATCTTCAATTTCAAAAAATTCGTAACTGATTGGAGTGGAATAAGGTCACCCTTTATTCCTCTCTTGCCGGGTTAGCATTTATGTGTCTCTGCATTTCATATGCCACGTATGCACATCCACTTAAACAAACAAAAGAAACCCAACACCAAAACCTAAAAAATCTTGTCTTCCATACTTCAGAAGAAGAAGTGGAATTTTGTATTTGCCTCTGTGTGTATGCGTGCACACTGAAACCCCTCTTTTAGCCTCCTGTTATTGGCATACATTATTGACGTTGTAAAGGTTTCATTAGCTGTTTCACTTTCATTTGTTGATGAGCCCAGACCTATAATATAATGAAGTGTAACTTCTGTGAGGAATAAATCTCATTCAGATCATGTTTTGATAGTGGCTTGATTTCCACCACTTCTGACCCCATCTTTTTTGTCAGTTTCTTGTTTGTTCATGTGAGTTGGTAACTCACATACTGGAATTCATGGCCACAAAGAGAAGGTGACTAGGCTTTTATACAAACTTACATTAGTTCAGTGAAGGGTTTTGGATATTGACATAGGCTCTCTTAATTGGATGGCATTTGAGGAGGAGCCACCATAATGATGGAGAATTGGTGACACAAGTACTGACACAGCCTCCCAGATGCGAGGCAGCGGCTTTCTGTGACAATGCAAACTTTTATCAGGTTGGATAGCCTTACTCTTCTATTCAAGCTGGAATAGTTCAGCTGTCTTGCGATGAATTTGTGGGGTTTTGTTCTTGCCTTCCAACAAGAAGTCTTGTCTGCTTTAATCAGGTGAATCCTTCAAGTCCAAGGTCCATGCATGCACTCAGGCCAGGATGTAGCTCCTTTGAGGAACTTCTGCTAAAATTACAGCATTTTCATATGTCTGTGGCAGCTTGCGTACTAGGGAGACACTGCAGTGAAAGAACAGAGAAGAGAAAATTAATTTGGGGGTCAGGGATTCCCTCTTAGCGCACTCTAAGTAGCAAAGTCCTTTACTTGAGGAAAGCTTAAGTCAATGCTGTGATTTGTTTGATTTATTATTTATGGTTTGTATGAGCTAAGAATCCTGTGATCCTGGCCCTTTGAGTCTCACAAGGTCCTTTTATTCCTGTTAGCTAACTGTATTTCTTCATACATCCCACAAGCATTCCAAACTGTTTAACCTTGATTATTAGTCTAACCTACTGACGTTTGTCTTACTGATTTTTATATCCTGATAAACCTGTAATCTTTGAAAGCTATCAGCCACCTCTTTTGACCTTGTTGTCCTTTAGACAAAGGGATTTTCGTAGGTTACAAGTAGCAGGCAGAACCTGATTTTACTTTTATCAGTTGTTGCTCATGGGTCATGTAGTTTGTTGCATTTCTTTGTATATAAATTTTTGCCATATAACGTATTCCTTGTGGTTATATTTCACTAGAATAGTTTTATAACTAAAACCTTTTCTTCACTCTTGTTAGAGTTAGGTAATGAAGTTTATTGCTGCTTCCTTTCCGTTGCCTGTTAAGGTTGTGTTCCTCCCTTCCCTAAGAAACAGGCAAGTCACACATGCACTGTGACTGGTACAGCATTTTATATAACCTCTTTTGAGGTCCTAGCAAAGCATTTTCGGATAGTTACTAATCAAGTAGTAGATTGGATATTAGGAAAAATTTCTTCACCGAAAGAGTTGTGAACAGGGAAGTGGTTGAGTCACCATCCCTGGAGGTAGGCGTGGCGCTTAGGGACATGGTTTAGTGGTGGACTTGGTAGTGTTAGGTTTATGGTTGGACTCGATGATCTTAAAGGTCTTTTACAACCTAAATGATTGTCCTGGTTTCGGCAGGGATAGAGTTAATTTCCTTTCTAGTAGCTGGTACAGCATTTTGGATTTAGGATGAGAACAAAGTTGATAATGCACCGATGTTTTAGTTGTTGCTAGGTAATGCTTACACTAGCCAAGGACTTTTCAGCTTCCCATGCTCTACTGACTGAGAAGGCTGGAGGTGCACAAGAAGCTGGGAGGGGGCACAGCCAAACTGGCCAAAGGGACATTCCATACCATGTGACGTCATGCTCAGTACATAAACTGGGGAAAGCTGGCCGGGGGGGCCGCTGCTCGG
>NW_008794155.1:4271370-4279995 GCF_000699145.1 Aptenodytes forsteri | reverse complement strand
TATTATTATTATTATCATATTATTATTATCATTTTATTTCAATTATTAAACTGTTTTTATCTCAACCCACGAGTTTTTCTCACTTGTGCTCTTCCAATTCTCTCCCCCATCCCACCGGGTGGGGGGGGAGTGAGCGAGCGGCTGCGTGGTGCTTAGTTGCCGACTGAAATTAAACCACGACAATGATTCTGTGATTCTAAGTTGTCATAAAAGGTACAAGCTGCAGTGAATTATTATTCCTGCCTAAGGTTATATTTTGTGATCCAGATGTTTTTTGGACATGTGACATCTCAAGGTACTAAACCTTTGGACTCTGCCACATTATGTGATAGTTGTCTTGCCTGCAATATGTGTGACTAAAGTGGATTAACCCATTCTTACAGAAGATCCTTGTTCGTACAAAGGTATCTGCATATATTCTCTTAGGCAGTAGTTCTCTTGGGTTTAAAATGCTCTGTCTTATTCTCTATCCTGTCTTATCCCTCTCCTCCCCTCCTCTCTTTTTTGGTTTGTGTGGTGTTTTGTTTTTTTTCTTTTTTTTTTTTTTTTTTTAATCCCCTCCCTTGCTCTCTCTGTGTTTGTTCCTTTGCTGCAGAGAACTAATGCAGTTCAGTGCAGCTTCAGTGCAGTTTTTGGAAGTTTCCCTTGAACTCTGCAGATCATAACTTTAGTATGCATGTGATAAACCTGAAAGATAATTTCAAGTATTAAGGACCCCATGTAACTCTGCTATTATGACCTTTTTTGTAAAATGACTTTGTGTTTTGATTGAAGATGGTCTATCTGCAATGTTTCATTTGTCACGTAAAACTTGTCTACACATTCAAAACTTTGAACATTTTTGATACGGTATTCATAGCAAAAATCTTTGAACACGTCATCTACTTCTTAACAAGCTTTTAAGAAACTTCCATGAGTCTTTCTTGATAGGTCCTGTTCAAGTACAGTGTGTGCAATGATTTAATTTTCTATGTTGTAGATTAGGAAGAGTGAAAATACTAGCTTTAAGTTGCTCTTCAGAAAGTTTTATGCTGAACCGTTAGACCTCTGTATCAGACATACCAATTGATTACTTTTTCTGAAAAGCTTGTTTAAAAAAAAACAAAACCAAAACCTAGAATAAATGTGAGGAATGTTTCTAACCTGGTAGTTACCCAGGTTTGACGTTGTTTATTCATTCTATACCAAGACATTGTAACATGATTGTACTGAATGCTGAATGAAACCGTTTGCATGACCTAACTGTAGAATGAAAGTCCCACACTGTTTCAGTGCACTGTAGTGTGAAGGCTGTTTCTGCCTCAAAGAAATGCTTCCAGTACTAATGCCTCTAAAATATTACTCCAAGTAACGTGAACCATGAAATAGTTCGCTTCTCCCAGTGTTCGTTTGAATTGCCCATTTCTGTCTAGATGTAATTAAAGTTTGCTGGTTTTAATAATTGAAATAGCAATAAATACAGAAAACAGAGAATCTGTCTAGAAGTATTCAGAAGACAGCGACAGCCAGATCTTCGTCATCTTCACATTCTCAGCATGAGTTTTCTTTCTGTCTTGCTTTTGATATGAATTGTACATTAAAACGTGCCCCCTTTTCCTAAAAAGAATATAGAGTATTATCATGCTGTGTCTTTGTTTGTTTACCTGATCTTGGAATTTCTGAGCCATCTGGCAAAGGAGCTTTCTCCCTGAAAAGAAGAGAAACTAAGCAGACATATATTTCATGCCTAGGAAAAATCTTTAATATTCTTAACATAGGAACTTTCACACCTATTTGGCAAACTCCTGCGGTAAAGTTAAAGGAGCTTGACAACAGTGTTCTCTGTAGGTACTAATATATTGTATGTGGATACAAACTTTCCCACCTACTTCACACATGCAGATATACATGTACCAAAAAAAAAAAAAAAGAAAGAAAAATTAAGGAACACCTCCAAAACCCTCCGGCATCTTGGCTTTTGAGACACTAACAATCCTGACAAAAATGCATTTGGCTAATGGTAGGCATATAGTGGATTCAGAGATAGTTTTGGCAGGAAGAGGGGCTGCAAAATGAATAGCTGTTCCTTGGGTAGTAATGAGATGTTTAAAAAACAAGTGGGCAAGCAGTCCAAATTAGGTACCAATTTGATGCTCGGGTGGTGGAGGTCTTCAGGCATACTTGCAAGCAGTGAGTAAGAGCAGAAAAATGGCTATTTCTCAGTCTCTATGTTTTGATGGAATTTAAGGTAGGAAATGTTAAAATACATAACTCTATTGCAGGGATTGTGGAAAAAAGTTCCAGAGAGATCAGGAAAAAATCTGAAAAAATATTTGGAGGACTGAATAAAATGAATTGTTTAAGAGGCTTTTGAAGAGCTCAAAATGTTTGTCTGGAAGTCAAACTAAATTTAGAAATTGAGCATTAAATTTGAATAGACATATAGCCAAATTAGAAAACCTAATATCTAAAAAAATTAGATATTCTTTCTCCTTAGATTTAATTAAGAACTGTCACCCATTTTGGTAGGATTTTGTCAGTGAAATCAGTATTTGTGTTTCCTGATCTGACAGAACAGGAAAAGGATGTGGAACACTCTGAATAGGGGAAAAAAAGACACGAAGATTTCTCAGTCTTTACCACTCAGACTTCAGCCTAGGTTGTACAGGATATTTGACCAGATTATTAAAGCTACATTATTCCAATCAGTTCCTTAGCGCATTGATTTGTTTTTGTAAGTTCCTGTAAAAATGAACAGTTTCCCTCCCTGTATTTCTCTTCATGAAATAGAGTTTCTCAATCAGTACTATTGATCCTCCAAGAACATGGTGAAATGCAGTATCACTCTGTTTACACTTAACATCTATTTGTGTTGTGCATCTACTTTTCTTTTACTAGATTTGGAAAAAAGCGTGCAGGAGGAGAATGCTAGAAATGCTTCCAGTGGTTTTTCTACTCAAGCTAACAGCTATTTTACTATATAAAATCAACCAGTTCTGAATACTTGGTCTAATTTTAAGAGCCTCTAATCAAGTTAAATGAATATGTTATGGTTATACTTCAGAATCAAATATTAGATTGTTATTTCTAATAGCTATTTTCTTGGATACCAGTTGAGCTTATTTGTAAATCAGTTCTAGAAAAAAATCTTTCTTTGTTTTGATATCATAACTTCTTCTCAAAGAGAAATATAGACTGTAGTCCTTAAGATAGTAATCTGTAGTTCTTGTTGGAATACTTTCACAGATTTTTCAGTAGCTTGGCAGTCATACGTTCAAACAATTGGATAATCAGTAAAATAAAAACTTCTGACTTTTTTAATGATGTGAGAAATGAAACTGAGTCACATGAGTGTTTGTCAAAGCGATTTGACATATGTCTGAATCTAGATCTCAGTGGTTTGAGACTTCTAGGGAAGCTTATCGATCTCACTTTATAGCCCCAGTTGTTAATCTTTGTGAAATCTTTGAGTCTCTTAAGTGACTCTCCTTGGGTTCTGGATTGATAACCTTATAGGACTATGCATGATTCCTTTGAGGAAAAGGTTACAGTAACTTTCATGCAACCTGTCTTACCAAAATTCTCACCAAGGTAAGGCAAAGAATATTTGAGGGAGCAAGGAAAAGCTTCAAGCTGGAAGATGATTAAGGTTTTGGCCTCTCTGCTGGACTCCACTGCAAATTGCTGCTTACTAGCAGCTGAGATGAAGTTCGGTTAAAATAGTACTTGCCCACTGGAAGTTTGGAATTTTAACTCACTAGTTATCCATGCTGGCTGCTGAATGTCCAGTGAATGAGCAGTTGTTTCAATGCTGTTTCAATGCTGTTGGTATGTTACCAGCAGTGATTCAGCATGCCATCGGCCTATAGTGAAAGGAATGGATTTTTGTAATGATGTAATGAGAGTTTAAGTGCAGTGGGTGAAGTTCTGTACTGGTGTAAAAGGCATATTGCAGTTTACTTAAGCTCTTTCTGAGTTGATGCTATTTAAGCCTCTGGCACTGTATATTGAAACCAGTACAATGAGGCCCAAGTGTGCACTTAAAACTTTCCTTTGAGGGTTGTACTGGCTGATACAGAACAAAAGCTTGTAACAGGTTTAGCTTCTGTTCAGCTTCTATTGAAGTCCTTGTACCTTGATTCATTTCTTGACATAGTAGTTTCCATATGTACCGGTTGCATAGCTTGTGCACTGTGTACTGTTACAGAAGAATGCCAGTATTGATTAAGCTACTTCAAACATGTCTAAGAACACTTTCTTACATACTGAGATATTGGCATGCATGTGGCCACATCTAGAGCAAAGAAAACAGTGAGTCTTGTAAATGGAAAAAAAGATACCTTTTAAAAAAGCTGTACTTGAAAAATAGTATTATAATTTAAATATATGGGGAAAACTGTTCTACATAAATTTTGCATTTCTTAGACCTAAAAAGGGGGGGTTAGATGGAGATCTGAAGAATCTAATTTCTCATAATTTGGGGTTAAAAAAAAAGTAAATTAACAAGGGGCTTTTTTCCCTACATTTGAAGTACAAGTTTTCTACATCTCATGTATTTGAACAACTGATTTTTTTTTTTCTCATCCACCATTAGTTCTCTGTTTTGTTGGAATTGTCTTGGTCTGTATTCAGACTGGTTTTTGTACCTCAAGTCTTATTCTACCCTTGAGTATTGTTCCCCTTGGATCTGGCAAACTTGAATTCTCTTGCCCAACTGATAATCTGGTACTTCAGGATATGGTGTTCAGAATACTCTGTGTAACTCAGTGGTCTTATAGTGCTGTTTTATAATTTGTAGTACCTTATGCTAATCAAATGTTCTGTGCTCTGATCAGAGGAGAATTAACACAGCATTTGCTGCTGCTTTTACATGGGAATGTCATTATTCTTCTCGGTCTTCTTCAAGACTGCAGTTAGATGAAATTTGTGCCCTCATACTAATCTCTTGCCCTTGTACCAATCTCTCCCCATTTCCTATCACTGCATATATGTGGCAGTGCAGTGAACTGGCTGACAAACTGTTGTGGCTGTAAATGGCTTTCTGGCATTTAGCCGTTCATGTTTCAGAATGATGACGTTCCCTAGCTGTCTTCACCTTTTAGTCGTATAAGCTGGGGAAGGATGTTGGAGAGGGATAAAGATGCTGCTTTCAGTGACAGTGCTGGCTTGGAGTGTTTGAACATCAGTCTAATTTAAGAGATTGTGTTCTTATTATTTCTTAAAATGTTAGGTTAACAGAGGGTTAATATTGGTTAATGCTTCATCCAGTAGGTCAAATGGCCCCAGTTTTATCTAGCAAATTAATGTGGGTTTTTTTTTTTCTGAAAACACTTATTCTATGTAAGTACTATCAGTGTACGTTTTTGTGTTTGTCTATCCCAATTTATACAGTGAGAAGGTTTTTTTTTTTTAAATTACTGATCTACAACTCAGATGTCATGCTATTGATTTTGGATGTGTATTATGAAAAGAATTTTTTAATGAAGGTGTACTCTTGCCCTTTCACAAGCTACAGAGTATTTTTAAATAGCCACCCACCTTATTCTTTAGATAACTAAAATTTGGCACTTTATTAAAAAGGCTGCTGATGCAACATTGTAGTTTTGCAGAAATTACTCTAGGAACCTTACAGCATTCAAGATGTCCACCTTCCCTGTACTATGGGGATCAAACCTATTGCAGGATAAAAATGTTTGTCCAGGCCACAAAAATGCAGGATTAAAACCTTTTCATTGTTTACTTTGTACTGACCAGCTCTGTCATCCTTGCATTTGACAAATGGAGGATGAAATCTGACAAATGTTATTAGCATGCTTTTTTTTTTTTTGCTATTGTATTCTCACTTGGCTTGTGTGTGCGGCTGAGAGCACTGCTGACAGTTGCCCAGTTTATTATGGTGGTAAGGTCTTTGTTTCCTTACACAAATTTCTTTAGAATATCACATAAAGTATACCAGTGTTTGAGTTGTAAAACTGATTAAAAATTTAAAAAAAATTAAAATAGGGAAAAGTGTTAGAAATTTTCCAGAACACTGTGTAATACGTTTCAGGGTTTTGGTTATACTTTTCTTTCCATCTTGGCTTGTGTCTGTCTCCTTCCTCCCCTATTTTGTGTAATTTGAAGCATGTTTGTCACTGCTACTTAATTATTGCTATTACCACTGCCTCTGCTGTTCCACATCCTAAAAGACTGAAGGGCTAATCATGTTGTGCTCTCTTTTCATTTGGCCTTCAGGAGATATGCAGGCAGCGTATGTATTTTCTGTTCTGCTCAGCACTGGAAACAGCCTTCCACTAGACTTGTGAAGATTTTAGTGAATGGAATCTCTTATTTAGCAGATGTGCTAAAGTTCAGCTATCTCTCAATTCTAAGTATGCTTATTTTGGGTTTGGTTTTTTTTTGTTGTTGGTCAAGCTGGATTTCAGTTATGTGTGAAAAGTGTTTTGGGTGTTCTCTGCTGTGCTCTGAAAGAAGCAAAATCTCCTTCTTAATCCAGACTTCTGAATGGCTTTTGCCTTTTTTCTCCGAAAACCTCATTGTCAAGATGAGATTTCACCATATGACTTGAAATTTTTTCACACACATTATACTTAAGCTTTACCTCATGCATTCCTTCCCATTCTCCAAAGTGTTCTTCTGAAATTCTTTCTCATGTTTGTGTAACCTGTTTCTTTATTAAATCATTTAGGAAATGTCCTTGTTTACTGAACTCATTGACCTCTAGAACTGGACTAAAACAGAACTCCTAATCCTGCCCCCTCCCCCCCCCAAAAAAAAAACCTGGATGGATTTTTTTTTTCTGTAAAATTAAGTCAAAGTTGATGAAGTCTCTGAATGTTATATGCGCAGTTGTGCTGAATCTTTGTTATAATCAGCTAATAATAGAGACAAGATGAACTAGAACCTTTCTGTTGGATTGCTCACCACCTAATTATCAAAACAGATGATTTCAAGCAAGGATTGCATGCCTTCAGAAGGCCAGTTGATCTTGCATCTTCGTCACATCAATAACTTTCACACAGATCCTCTTTCTTGTCTTTTTTCTGATACGGCTTTTTCAACTGACCTTATAGAACTGGCTGTAATGATTGAGGCCGTTTTTATTGAAGGTCTGACTCTCTGCCCATGTTGCACAAGCTTTGAATCTACAGAAAATGAAAGCACATTGAAGAGGTGAGTGAGTGCTCAGTATTCTGTAGTTTGTCTGGATCTGCAGATTTTTTTCCCTGGGGGTTATTGGCATCAGAATTGACTTCCATATTTTTGCTAATATATTCAGTATGTTATTGCAATAACATATTTGGCTTTGTATAGGAATGTTTGTATAGGAATCTCTTATAAGGCTGTCATTATACCCCCCCAAAAGCCAGCCAGGATAAACAAATGAAAATATTGTGGAGAAAATGTAAGTTTGCTACTTTAACAGACCGCTGAGACCATTTAGAACGTAGGAAAGCTGAGCAGAGCAAAGCATCAAATAAATCTGAATTTAGACAACTTTTTGAATACTGTCTTCTGAAATTTCTGGTAAATCCATGCTAGCTACTGTCTTTTTGTAATTAAGCTGCTTCTTTTGTAAGCTGGCCTTTTTGAGTCAGTCTTTGAACTTCCATTGTATACAGATTTTAGGTGTCTAATGTGGAATTGTGAATGTCATAGTAGCTACATACTTACAGCCATGAAGCAGTAGTTGGTTTTGCTTTTTATTTTTTAAACTAAATGAAGGAAAAATCCTTCCAATTCTAAAGAATCTTACAGGATGATAGGTAGAGGAAGATCTGGTGGTAGTGATGGTGAAGTTGTTCTTAAGGAGTCATTAAATTAACTGATCGGGTACTGTTCTCTTAAATGTAAAGCAGACTTGAGTGTGAAGAGCAGGAACAATGCAGTTAATGGGAGACAGGTTAGGAGTTAAATGAAACCTTACCTATGGGAAAAACCATTTAGTTGCTCAGTTGTCTTGAAGGTCAGATGTTTCCTCAAGTTTGGAAAATGAATGAAAGCCACTCAAAAGTCATATGCCAAAATAACTGTATGCAATAATAACTTTGGATAGAAATAGATATTATAAGAGCATAGAGATGATTTCTAAAGCACTCCTCAGACTTAAACATCAAGTCATTTGTTGAGCCCAAACTGTAGGATACGTCTTTTCTCAGCATTAAAACAGCAGCCTAAGTTGGAGTAAAACCTGGAAGCTATTCAGTGATACAAAGCTGTGGAAAGAAATATCATATCCTTCTGAAATACAGAGGGAAACATTGTTGAATAAATATATTCTTTCTTTTGTCAGGCTATTAGCACAAACAGTTCTTCTCTTTAAAACCAGACCTAATAAACTTGAGTGACTACTGTTGGGTTTTGGTGTCCTGTCCCAAGTTGGAGTAAAACCTGGAAGCTATTCAGTGATACAAAGCTGTGGAAAGAAATATCATATCCTTCTGAAATACAGAGGGAAACATTGTTGAATAAATATATTCTTTCTTTTGTCAGGCTATTAGCACAAACAGTTCTTCTCTTTAAAACCAGACCTAATAAACTTGAGTGACTACTGTTGGGTTTTGGTGTCCTGTCCCGTCCCCGTGTCCCGTCCCGTCCCCCCCCCCCCCACTTAGAAAAATTTTACCACTCTCTTCTGCAATTGCC
>NW_008794155.1:4257412-4271248 GCF_000699145.1 Aptenodytes forsteri | reverse complement strand
CCCGGTCCCCCCCCCCCCCCCCCCCCCACCTATTAGAGATACTGTTACACTCTGCATGTAAGTGGCTCAAATACAGGTTTATCTACATTCTGCAGTGGAACACAGGTGTAAGCCAGTAGGCTAAGATACGATACAGTGGTAGGATAGTCTTATGTTGGATCCTTGTGGTTGTAGCTTACAAAGCAAATGGGCTGCTCTGGATGTTGAAATGTGCTTAAGATAATGCCTTAAATAGTTATCTGCAGGTTATCTGTCAAATCCTGGCCGTTACAAAGATAAATCAACATAGCCCAGTAATACAGAGTTTAAGAGAGAAAGGCTTTTTGTACCAACTTATCTTTTAAAGATATGTTTGCCAGCATATTTCCCCAGTGAGTAGAAAGGAATGAGTATTTTCATAATATTACAAAATCTGTTCCTCTGTCTCTCTGCCTTTTTCTCTTCATTAGCTATGACTAAACAGTAAAGAAATCCATTCAGCAGTGGTAGTGTCAGTATAGTGGTCTCTCTTTTCCTCTCTGCTAGTACTACAGTACTGTTTTAAGACCATTTAAATTCTGTTCAGAGCTGTAAGTGGTCTTTTTGGCAGCCTTATATACATTTACATTATCTACTGGATTGTAATAACTTTCAAAAGGATTGTCTGAAAGTGCTTTTTTTTTTTTTTTTTTTTGGTACATATTTATAGATGAGTATTCATGTCTTAGAGTTGTGGGTTTATTTCATGTCTTGTGCCTTTACCTAGCTAACATTAACTTGGTTCTAGGAAGATACTTCCTGATGCAGGCTGGGAGAATGGATGCTGAACCTGCCCAGGAGGTCCAGAAGAAAATCACCAAGTAGATATAATTCCACTGGGCTTTAACCTTTGATACAAAGTGTCTTCTCTAAGAGTTCTTCATCTAATTAAACATTAGGTAGAGTGTATGGTATACTGCAACCAAATGTCATCCTTGCTACTAATGGAAATTCCTTTTGAAGCAAGCCTTCTGTCACTGTATTTGTCCTGAGAAGTCTCCTAACTTTCCCTTGTTAGCTCAAAATACACAGTTTCACTGTCACCATTCTAGAGATGGACAATATTGCCTATTGAATTTCCTTTTTGATTCTGGGTTTAGGATGCTGAAGAAGTTTGCAGTAGGACGTGTCCTACTGTAGATGTTGGCTAGAGTTTAGGATGCAACTACAGTGGAAAGATGTTATCCAGATTATAGCCATAGCAGCTGATTTTCAGCTGTCAATGGCACCACTTGTCATAACTGGAGATATTTTTTAGAGCTTTTGTTTTTTGATGTTGGGGGGAAGGAGGAAGGAAGCCTTGATGCTTACATTTATGTTGCTTATAATGCATTTGTACTATTGAAGCATTACAGGACTAACCTGATAAGTAAGCTAATGTGTTTGAATGGACCATGGAAGTCTGACTTAACTGCCTTGTAAATCTTGTTCCTATGATTCAGATAATATTTGACAAATATATGGATACTTTGTTGTACGTGTGTGGTGTTTTCAAATTATATTAATCTCTGTGTAGTGTGTGAAGGAGCTTTTAGTTGTACACTGCAAGATTTTCTGCTGGAAGGGACCAGGTTTTTATTTTTTCCTCTTCCATCCTTACAACTATGAACAACATCTAGAATGGTTTCTATTGCAGTGGCAAAGAGATTTGCTAACGTTAAGTTTTTTGTGCCCTTTTAGAGAATACTTACTGAAATGGATCCGTTTCTGCTTGTTTTTGGAAAACCATTTCATTTGATGACAATGCTTTAGTTTATACATATTTTCTAAGAACTGACTTGTGTTCCCAGCACTGGAGGGAGAAAAGCTCAATGTGCATGCTTGAGAACATGCCAAAGAGCATGCATGGTGGAATTCCAGGACTGGTGAAAATTTATGAAGAGGGTAACAGGTATTAAACATAGCTACATAGCTTTAGATTATATAATCCTTGTACAGCTCAGCCAAGTGCAAAATTACCTCACCAGATTTGTTTGGGGTTTTTTTTATTATTTATTTGAAAAGATGGAGAGGGACAGAATTACTTAAACTGAGAAAGTTCAGAAAACTATGGTAGGCAGGTGAGGAAAATAACCCTCTCATGTGGTTCAGACTGAAAAACATAAGATTAAATCCATGGCAAGGCAAATATAATCTCATTTTACAGTTATATAAGACTGTTTAAAGGGGTCATCAGTGTTGGGGAAAAACATGCCTTCATTTTCTAGGCTTTTTTTTTTTTTTAACGTACCAAATAAGGTTTTTTTATCCTCCCCTTCCCACACTAGAAGGAACACTTTTCTCTAGGGACAAAGATAGGATGAAGCTAAATATATCACTTGTCTACTTTATTCTCCATCATGTTGCTTCAGTGGTAATCACTCGTGTGAGATTTACCTTTGGAGATTCTGCCTGATATATGGTGATGTGCATAATGAATATATGCAAACATACAGCAATTTAAAATTCATTCTTTATTGCACTTAGGTTTTAGTTTACGAATTGCTATAACAATTAAAGGGATTTTGTAAGCATTAATCTATGCACTTCGGGGAAATTTCACCTTAATTCTTTATTATTTGTATGAGGTGGAGAAAAAACAGCTTAAAACCCTGCATGAGAGTTGGGGTTCTTTTGTTTTCTAGTTTCAAACGATATACACAAAGGTTAAGTTTGCCTTCTTTGAAAGTACCACCCTTTTCAGGGAAGGAGAGGAAGTTGATAGAGTTTGAGGGCCATGGCCTGTGTGACTTAGTTATGGACTTTTGGTTGGAGGGTTTTTTGTTGTTGTTGGTTTGGTTTGTTTGGTTTTTTTTTCTTTGAAGTACCAGCTAGAAGAATCTGAAGAAGGCCAGACTGAGGAAAGAGGAGAGTGATTGTATGCTTCTGTAAGAGAAGGAGGCCTAAGAGATAACAGCTACAGGGAGATTTTAGGTAGAAAGGAATGGCTTCTTCAGCAGCCCTTTAGAACTGAGATATACAAAGGAAAGTGCACCTAGGTGTCCTCTAGACATCCGAAAATGTAGACATCAAAAACTTGGTTATCTCTCAAACTCTTTTTTATACTGTGTTTTGGGTAATTGGGGAAAGGACTGCAATGTTCACTTTCCCATTCATAATGGGAACCATGTAATGATGAGGAAAAAGTACATACTGCTGTAAATAATGTTCAAACTGTAGCTCTGCCTTTGATACGCCTGGCTCTGTCAGAATTGGCATAATTGGTTGCCAGCAATGGGAGTTGTGTCCAAAAAATCCAGCTTGCAACTTCTGATGATTGAGATAATTTACTTTGACTTTCCATTCAGCAGCTAAGTCCTGTTAATCCAGCTTCTAGTTCATCCTGTATTTAAGTTCTTCATAGGAGTTGACAGTAAAATTTTTCAGTTCATGCTGAAAACCGCACGCTGGCAAATAAACAGGTAACCATTATAATACACATTAAATGAGCATTTATTCAAGCTTTATGCGGAGCCTTTGATCAAATACTTGCTAGTGAGTCATGATGTCAGTATGCTGAACCAGAAGAGGACAACAGAACGATGGTAGAAAAGATTCCTGCAGTGCTGATGGAAGGGCCAGTTTATACTGTCTGAACTATGCTAATCAAAGTAGCCAGACCAGCTTTGTAGTTGAAATAGCAAATTACTTCTTGCCCAGGAACACTCAGGGTAATTCCATGGGCAGATGTGAGGAGGCAATGACTTCTGGTTGGAGAAGTCTGCTGGCACAGATGAATCCAGAGTAGCTCATGTCTTCCTGGCGTCAGCCTGTCACACTCAGAAATTTAAGCCACGCATACTGAATCACGTGTTCTATGTGAGTTACATTTATCAAATCACAAAACCGTTTTCCCCTTCACTCTCTCCACTATTTCAATTTCACTGTTTCTGTTACCAAAAATGGCTGCTGATAAGCACGAGCACTTTTTTGTTTTCTAAATTATTCTTCTTCATGATCAGGAAGAGACTGAAAATTTGCTCATACTATATTGGAAGCACTATTGGGAAGTAAGAACAAAAGAGATGAAGCTTTGAACGAGTTACGAGCACTAATGGTTCCTTAATATTAGCTGTGCTGTAGAATACTGGGGAGTGTGGAGAAAGGGAAAAGGAGGGATAAAAGCACACACTCATTTGAGCTTAGGAAGGTCAGGTCCTTCCATGGTCAGTACAGAGGATGAGGCTTTTGGGGCTGCTGCTTTGAATCACTCCCTAAAAGGGAAGTAAGAGCTAAGCTAAACAGCTCTTTGCTACCAAAAGATGTAATTTCCCCTTTTCATTTTCACTAGCTCTGATATGCACCTGACCCATCTGTTAGACAGCTTGGTTTGCAAAACAAGCAGAAAGCTAATGTAAGAAAAAGGCTTCTTTTGTTTTCACGATCTGAATCAGCTCATCGAGGGATCTTTTGATTTGGCACATCTAGCGCAAAGGAGGGTGTGAGAGTGAGTGGCTTGGAGCAGTGGGATGAGAAGTGTGGAGTGAGATTAGCCTGTTCCCCAGCTGTGAGCTGTTGGCTCAGCTCAGCCATCTTCTGTGGCTGGACCCTCTCATGTGGGTCTCGAGGCCTCAGAGGACCCCAGCTCGCTTCACTGACTGCGACAGTGAACTGTGGCTGCAGTTGTTGTCTTTGAACGTTACCTCTTCCTTCGCCTTCTTTCACCCTGTTTAATCTTGATTTTTATTTGAAAACAGGAGATACGGTGGACTTAGTAAATCTTTATACCTTGTTAGGTATAAAGTCAGTAACTAAATGATGGGTTTCTGTGGCAAAAAAAAAGGCTAACTCTAACTTCTCAGTTGTTTCAGTAGCGTCACTGCTATCTGCTCTACTGATGCTTCAGAATTTTTTTTATAAGCAATATCTCAAAAATAAGGAGTATCCAGAACTCAAGAAGAATGCACTTAAAATATTCTGCTGAGTGAGAGTGTCCTGCCACACCTGGTAGCAGTGTCAGAGTTCAGTGCCAAGCCTAGTGAAGCTTCCTTTCACTTGGATCACATCTGGGTTCTTTGCATTTTGGCAAGCAGTCAAAAACCGATTTAGCCCTTTACAGGAATTAAGCTTTGCACTCAGACATCGTAACTCAGAAGACTGTGTCCAGTGTATGGTGTGAAATTAATCAAAAGGAAAGAAAATTAATGACCTGCTGTGGTGCCATCCATCAGGATATCGCTCAGCAGGTGTGAAATTAACTTGTCTTGACTGTGGATTAAATTTAACGGCATGACGTAAAACTACAGAAACTGTTTCCATTATTACTAGGGAGCAAGCATTTTTAAAGATGCCAGCTTAATGAACTGCTTACGCCATACCGTGGATAGTCCTATGATCATTTAACAGCATGAGTTTAGATTATGTTCCCTAAGAAGATCAGGTATTACTGTATCAGTAAAAATTGTTAAAGGCAGGCCACAGAAATGCGGTTTTAATTTCTGTAATTACTGTGCACCAGATGGTGGATGTATACTTTTTTCCAACATAAGTACTTCAGCTCAAATATAAGCAGTTGTGATCTTTACAAATCATCAGATTTTAACCTAGGTGACCAAAATTCCTTTGTTATGGCCCATTATGATGACCTTCAAAGAAATACGTAGATAAAACCTCACTATTGTTTGTATAGTTACAAAAAAGCTTTTTTTTCCCCCGATCTTAATTATGAGGATAGCAAAACTACCCACTAATGTTAACTACCCACTAAACATTAACTACGCACTAACTTTATTTTGGAATAAGGTTCTAATATTAGATGACGTACTTAAAGCATTTGATAAATCCTAGTTAATTTAAACATTGGTTCTGAAAAAGCGGTACTACAAAGATGTAAAATACATTACAGGTTATTAACAGCTCAAGAGAAATGAGGAAGATGAAGGAAATCTAGTTCCCAATTTGAATCTAAAGATCTTGATATTCTGCCAACTATTTTCTTCTTCTGTCCCGTCCTATTTCCTTATGTGTATGCCATTTTTCCTCTATGGTTGCCCTGATCATTTGGTTTTTTTTAAATGGAGCATTTATCACTGTTGTGGAAGCTCCCTTTGACTTCTGAGTTCTTAGTGGATATTTGCTGAATATGCCTTGAACATCCTCCTCTAAAATGCTGAGAGTCATCTCGGACCTTTTTGGAACTCCTGATGTTTTTGCCCTTGGCAGAAAATAGTCATGTATGGTTTTTTTCGTCTCCTCCCCCCCACCCGCCCCCTTAAATTCTGAATACACATCTCCAAGAGTTAAGGAGGTTGCGTGTCTGTGATTAGGAGGAAGACTTAGTTATGACTTGCACAGTAGCTTTCTTTGAAGTAGGGCTGGCATACATCCAGTAATACATTTTCAAGATAAGGTGTCCACAGTATATGGGCGCATACTCGATTAGCTGGTCTTTATAAGTTGACTCATTTGACCTCTTATTAAGGAGCATCCGTGCTTTGTAAAAGCAGTACTTTTTTTTTAAATGTTGCCGATCAGAAAGCTGTTGGAGTAGTGAAGGTCTAATTAATGCTTCACAGTTGTGGTAACAAAGTTCTGTGGATTTTGTGTCGAAAGATAATTCTGACATTAGCATTAGTAAAATGGTTTTGATTCATAACAAATACGATGTGACTACTGAGAAATGGTAGGGTTGTTTTAGAGTTATCCCACTCAGTTGCTGTGTCACTGGCAGTACTTTCTTCAAGGGTAAACCCATAAGTAGTAGCTCTAAGATCACGGGATCTGTACTCTTCTGGAACTTAAATGAAGAGCTCTGTAGTCCTTTTGAAGAATATTTGTTTGGGTAGAGCTGACAAGACATTTTAGAAGTTTCTTCTTTCTTTGAAGAGAAACATCAGTCTTGGTACCCATTTCAAAATGAGGATGTAAGCAAGTCATGGAGGCCTAATGCTTTATAACATTATAAACATTAACAATGCGGGTCAAGCTTTTAACGGTGAACAAAGGTGAGATGATTACTAGAACAGTCATATTTCAGCTGGAGCTTTGGGCTGCTTTCTTTTCCTGCATTAGAAAATGAGTATTTTGATATGAGTGTCTAAAGAAACTTGCTCTTAAGGCTTAGATTGTAACATGATGCTCTTGCAACCTTGCTTATATTGAAATCAACCCTGGGATGCCATGTTCAATTGCCTGCCTGCAATTTGGGTTTTACATTACAGGGTTTATTTAATTGTACTCCTGCCTGTCTCTTGTTGATGGCTTTTATAGTTGCCTAAGCTTTTATGATTAATTTGTAGCCCCAGGGGAGATGGGGAGAGAAGAGGAGAAGAAATAAGTTTAACTCTTTCTGTGGAACTTCTCCTCTAGTTTTTGAAGACAAGTGAAAAGCCAAGCAGGAGTGCTCTGGCAGCTGTAGCAGCAAGGAAATTTAACTGTCCTGGCAAACCTTTTTGTCAGTCCATTTTGCTAGGAAGAAGGCCTTGCACATCTGTTTTCCATGACAGGCTGTGTAAGTTGGGTCACACAGCTCTTCATTGTGCCTTGCATTCAAACTGAGTTTGTGTTGGCTGTTTCTGCCATTTGCTTTATCCTCTTGTATCTATAATGTCCTATCACGAGGGAGCATGAAGCTAATTATGGTGTCTTCACAGCAGTGTTTGTTTTTTATGCAGCACTACTAGATTGTGGTATGAAGACAACTCAGGTTTCTCTACGTTGCCTGTAACAATAATATGCAAAATTGGTTTGTCAGCATGGTCAGAGTTAAGCAGTGTGATGTTGTATGCCTGTGAGTATGTGTTCCTGAGAAGATATTTGGATTTCTCTTGATCCAGAATGACTGAGGACTGCAGCTGAAATTAGCAGAGATGGTCCATTGCAAGCAAGCTTATCCAAGGGAGAAAGAAACAGAACAAAGTCAAACAAAAACCCCGCTTGTTCAATGCAATTTGCACAACTGAGAGGAGGAACTGTCTCTTCTGGTTGCACCCTGTGTTTACAGAGCATTTGTTCATGTTCCAGGTTATGCTGACAATACTGTAGTTTCTGATGGGTTCAGAGCACACAAGGCAAGGGAGCTTGTGTCTGCTAGCAAAGATGAGGCAGTAGCCACGGGTTAAATCATTGGGTAGGATTGGTTTGGGGGTTTTTTTGTGTGTGTGGTTCTGTGTGAGGAGTGAAAATTTTGTTCAGCTTTTCTCATGACATTTACTGTATTTTCTCAAACTGCAGTCAATAAATGTCCCTTCCCAAAGGAATTGTCAGTCTACAGACTTGTGATTAGTATTGTAACTCAGCCAGGGATAGACAGAAACTTGTTATATAACAAGTCAAAAATGATGATATTTAATAAGTTGTTTATTCTGCATGGCAAAAAATTAAAGTATTGTTTAATTAACAGTCAAACCACTTATTTTGCCCTCTAGTTCATTATGTGTTAAGTAGGTTTATTCCACTGATTCATATAGCTCATTACAGCTCATAAATGTCACTGTAAAATTAGTCAAAATAAGAGTGTTAAAGTGTCTTGCTGTCATTAGTTACCCAGTTGGTTTGGTTTTGGTGACAATTTTGTAGATGAAGTGTGAATTTTATAGCTGAAGATGTCATAGGACTTGGATAGCATGCTGCTTTTCTATTATGGAAAGAGACAGCCTATATCTAAAAGCTGTAGCTGAAACTTTTTTCTGGTCATAGCTACTACCTGCCTCTCTTCGTCAGCAGTGTCAGTCAATGTACTGTACCAAGTTTAAAAGCAATAGATGCAATGGTGATAATTGTCAGTAAGTCAATGATGCCACTGCTGGGAGCACAGTACCAATGAGATGCTTTCATTGGATCTTTGTGTTCTTTGCCCAAATGGCAGTCAGTCAAGATCTGGAGCGTAACAGCATAAGCTGAAGTGGCCACTTCTTTAATAGTGCAGCTGATGATTGCCAGATGCAAATTATTGTAGTATGCTCAAATACTTTATGTGTAGGTAAGATCCTGGAGTCTGCATCTCAGAAAACTGTTGGCATTGTGAAAAGGAAACTAGGCCATAGTACAGAAAGTGATTTGCATCAGTCATTTGACCGATTGATCGATCACTTGATAATTATCACTTGATACTATAATAAGATTTTATCACTTGATAATAAAATAAAGTCTCAGTACTTTACAATAGCAGGTTGTAATAATAAACAGATAATGTGTCTGTTGGTAAATGACACTGGAAGATTTTGTACAGGCTATATGTTGTTGTAAATTCCAGTTAAGTTGAATAGAACTCTTTGAGGCTAAAACTTCACACCGATTTATTTTAACAGATTCAGGGGCCGAATCTCTTGATACATACAGTAATGCCAGCTCCAATTGTCACAGCCCTACAGGTATCATCGATTTTTGTATGTTTTACATCAATAGATTTCAAAGATTTGGGGATATTTATATGCTGTTTATTATATTTTATATATAGTAAATAAGGTGTGGGAATGTACAGGGATAGCAGGCCAGTGGCTGCACAGGCCAGTGCTGTCATACAGTACATCTCTCTAGTTCCAGTGTGCAGCTCATCTGTGAGATGAGACTATAGATGTGCAGAATTGAAATAGGCACAGCTTCTCTGGTTTTGTGGGTAGGATATGTCAATCTACTAGAAATTAGGCACAGAATTTGGTCAAGAAAGAAATTGTATTGTCAGATTGCAGTGTCAGAAGTACTGCCACCTGATCCCAGATCATTTAAGGAAACCCTAAAGCAGTCTGGTAGATACCTTTTGTTTGTTTGCTTGACAGGGGGTACATTTAGAGATGTATGTCTTAAGTGACCGAAGATAAACTTTTTAATATGCCTTTTTAAAACTGTAACATTAAACTGGAATGCCACTTTTGGTTAGTCTCTGTTCAAAGAAAGATCTCCTCTGTTTTTAATAATTTATTGGAAACTATGAAAGATTTAAAATGTGACAGCTCTGAAGTAAGAAGCTTGATGCTACTCTAGTGTGATCTGATTTGGATTCTGACCTAATTTCTTTTAGTTAGTGATTGGTATAGGACTTTGTGGGGTACATGAGCTTATGACTTTTGGAGATTACTGGCTGATATATTTAGGTTACCAGCTAATCCTGTTTAGGAATAGGATTTTCATCTGAAAACTGACAGGTCCTTAAATTCTTCCTGTTTTGCTTTAGAATGACAACTGGAAAGTATACAGAACAAGCAAAGGATTGCTTGCTTATTTCAAACTGTCTCGTGCTGTGGGTCTCTTCTACATAACGATTTTCTGTGTGCATGGGTTAAAAAGTGCTATTTTTCTCTAATGCTTAAACAGAAGGAAAATCCTCCGTTCAAGTTGTTAATTTTGCACATGCTCTAAAAGAGATATGGAAAAGCATTGCATACACATCGCCCCAAAAATGTTTTGAGCCTTTCCTTCTGGATTTTTCTTATGTTGCCTTGTAGCTGTTTGCATAGCAGCCAGACTATAGATAAACTAACAAATGCAAATTCACAGTTCCATTTGCTTAGTTAACAACTGTGTTCCATATATAAACACTGTGTTCCAGATGTTTTCTCCTTGTTAGCAGTTGCTTTCATGTGCTTATAACGTATGGCAGAGAGAACCTTGTTCTTCAATTCCACACTTAGTGTGGGGTTGCCATCTGCTTTGTGTGTTAATTTGGAAGGTAAGCATTTTGTCACCTGTTTCTACAGATTGAGTCCAAAATGCTTACCAGTCCTACGTACCAGGTCACCTTTGCGAATTTTTATTAAACTTTGTAAAAAGTGTAAAGAAACAGAAAAATAAAGGCCACTGTAGCTTGAACGTTGGAATGTTATATGTAGGATTGTAGCTCCTGCAGCTGTTTCATTTCCTTTTTGTTGTATGCCTCTTGATGGGAAGGGAAGCCAAAGCGAGGTGGAGAAATGAGGATTTGCACTACAAGTGTAATGTGTATGAGTAATACTATGTTGTATTGAAAATATTGCTCAAACTGTGTGGGTTTTGTTGCTGGTTTGGCATGCTAATATTAATAGGTTTTGCCCTTTTTAGTGAAAGGGCGTATATTGGACCGAGCTTGATGTAAATTTCTGTGGGCTCCCCCGGCCCCAAGATTTACTACCTCAAAAGAGCCCTTGCAATACTTACTTTGTATACTGAAACCTCTTCTATTGCCATTACGCAGAAAATTCCCACGATGGCTTGGTGAGGTCTTCACCTCTTTGGTAATGGGGGCTGAAGTGAAAGGGAGGGGAGTAGGAGGATGTCACATTCACATGGACAATGTCATACCTTATGTGACATCCCTGCATCCTAGCACACGCAGTTACAATCATGCTCTCGTCTCCTGAAAGCAAAAAAGGCTGCAGTTCTGTGGGCAGTGTTAACAGTGAAAGAGAGCAACTAACTCCCAAGAGTTCTCCCACACAAGTCAAGACAAATTTTGCAGTTCTGCAGATCAGTGTGTTTTTTATAAACCCCCCCCCGTTGCCTTCTACACCAACTCTTGAGAGTAATTTATGGTGCTTTCAGGGAAACTGATTCAGCTACCACTCATCAGACAGCTAGACAGCTGTTGGGGTAGATGGAGCATTATCTCTCACTGAGGCTTTCTGTGCCTCCTTTGGTCCTTCAGAACTGCCTTAACTACTGACCATGTCTACTTCCTTATCATCTTCCTCTTCTCTCCTCTTTCCTCTCCAGTTCCTGTATATCACTTGTGGTTTTTATTTGCTCCCACAATGTAGAAATAAATAATATCAAATATTTGCAGAACTTGATTAATTTGTGAAAGTTTTCTAAATCTGAAAAAGCTGAAGGTGTAGAGATTTGGCAAACTTATTTAATTATCTGTATGCAGCTGATCTGAATATTGCATAAATCACAGAGCTTCAGCATTCTGCTCTTTTCTTACCTGGTTTAGATATGCTGGCAGTATTCACAAGGAAAGAGGCTATGCTGCCTTAGATACCCAAGTTGTTTGGGTAATTTTTTCTTCTAATCACACAACTCAGATTGTGAGGGATCAAAAGGAGACTGTGGGAATGGTTTTGACTTAATTTATATGCGGGTGCATGGGATTAAGCACATTCATTACACTAGAGGAGACTTCTAGCTGTTTTAAGAGCTGCTAGTCAAGTTCTACTCATTTCCAGCATATTCCTGAAGAGTGCATAGTTGTATGGATACTTGGGAACAGACATTTTAAAGCAGAATTTCGAAGTCTTACTCACAAGGCAACACAGGAAAACCAGAATCCTTCTCTGAGGATGACAGTACCTGAAAGAAGGTACTATTGAAAAAAGTCCATGGGAAGATTGCTGTTTAGAAAGGGACCTGAAATGAGGCAACAACAGTATGCAGTGCACCTAAGCTTAAATATGAGAATTTACCAAACTTGTCTTTAATTGCTTCGGATGAAACTAGATGCTTTTTACACACTTGCTTAATGATACTGTGCAATGTATTCTCGGACTGTCTGGGAAACGGAATGGGCTTTGTAGTAACCTGTATAAAATTTCATTGATAAAATACTGTAATTATGGAAAGCTGTTGAGTGGAGTAATGTCTATAGCTATCCTTTCTTTCATACTAGGGATACAGTTCTTTCAAAGCAATTTCAAAAGACTTGTGTCATTTACTTGCTAAATGCAGCCAAGGTTTGTGGCCAAAATATATTTACTTGCATCTGATGCTTGGTAGAAATTGTGTTGATGAAGGGATGCTTGTTGCTTGCAAAAAAAAAAAGTTTCTGCAAGATTTTAATGGCTTTTTCTAGTAAATGGTTGCAAGAATTGTGGTATTAGCTCCAAAATTCTTTATCTGTATGGGGTTTTAGTAAAAGCCAACTGTGCGTAAACCAAATAAGATGCTTGGAATAGATATTTGAAGCATGAAACTTACTCATTTATTCTTTGAAGTTTTAGTAAGCCTTTAAAAGTCTGTACAATATGCCAGCTTGGTACCTTGGACCGTGTCTCCAATGCGTATATTCTTGCTGGGGTTGACATTGACTGCTGCTGGTGTTACTAACTCTGAGTCTAGTTACATATAGACTAATATTGATGCTGTTCTTTGGTATTTACAATTGTGTTAAAAATATTTCACTTATAGCAAATCAGGGCTTCCGAGATGGGCAAATGTAGGCTTATGGTAGTAACAATATAATTCTTCAAATAAGTGTGAGCAGCATTAAAATACCTATTGTTTTTTAAAACACCTTCACAGTTAACACAGTTGAAACTGTAAATTGTCCTCAAACCCCGAGTCATTTTGTGCTTAGCATTTCATGTTATAGTGTATTTAAATACCATGTCAATGTTAAGAATAGTATTTGGTTTTTCACAGATAATGCCGTACTAGCAGGAATATTAACTAAATTGCTTCCACAATGTTTATGGGTACTTCTAGAACTTCCATGTTCATGTACACCATTTTGGATGGTGTGGCTGGTTTGAAGTGTTAAGGTTTTAGTGGTTTTCAAGTCTGTCACAAATGAGTTGCCTTACCTGCTTAACTTTTGACTGGAGGGGTTATACCTGTTAAGGAACTGGAGCATCTGGCATAGGAGGAGAGGCTGAGAGAGCTGGGACTGTTCAGCCTGGAGGAGGAAAGCTTTGGGGGAACCTTATTAATGTTTATAAATCTCAGATTGGAGGGTGTAAAGAAAACAGGGCCAGACTCTTCTCAATGGTGCCACATGGCAAGCCAAGATCCTTTAAGATAATTTTTTAAGATAAATTTGAATATAAAAGCTATCATAAAGAGTGTCAGTCCTCTAAGTGGTTTTTGTGTATTCCAAATACATACCAGCATGTCTGAGTCTGTGAGTACTATCACAAACCTTAGAATCATAGAATCATAGAATCATTGAGGTTGGAAAAGACCTCTAAGATCATCGAGTCCAACCGTCAACCC
>NW_008794155.1:4245629-4255663 GCF_000699145.1 Aptenodytes forsteri | reverse complement strand
TCAGCCAGGCTGGTCGTCTTCCCCGCCTGTTCTTCTTACGGCGTACAGGGACAGCCTGCTCCTGCGCCTTTAAGACTTCCTTCTTGAAGAACGTCCAGCCTTCCTGGACCCCTTTGCCCTTCAGGACTGTCTCCCAAGGGACTCTCTCAACCAGCGTCCTGAACAGGCCAAAGTCTGCCCTCTGGAAGTCCATGGTTGCGGTTTTGCTGCCCCCCTCCTTACTTCACCAAGAATGGAGAATTCTATCATTTCATGGTCGCTAAGCCCAAGACGGCCTCCGACCACCACATCTCCCACCAGTCCTTCTCTGTTAGTAAACAGCAGGTCGAGCGAGGCACCTCCCCTGGTAGTATTTATGTGAATTGTTTGACAGACTTAGTTCAAAAATAATTAAACTAATCCCTCACAAAGCCGAACAAAAACTTTACAACAGTGGAGAAAAACATGTGATCTAAATCTAAACTCAGAACACAGATGAAAATCCTTGTTATATTTTAATATTAAATCTTAAAGTAGATGTAACGAATGTGTGTTGTGTGGGATTTATGTAATGATTGTTAAGTGGCTCAGTGTATCAGTAAATTAAGGCAATTAAACACTTAAAAGGGGCAAAGGAAGAGAAAGGCCACCTGCCATTTAAAAAACTGGATACGAAATCCTACGCTGTCAAAAATGATCTTGCTTTTATATAAATTACCACTTTCAAACAGGTGTTTGAAAACAAGCACAGTTTTTGTGGTGAGAAACGTTTTGTCCATGTTCAGCCAAATGAATGAGTTTTAAAGAAGCTGAAAAGAGTTAATTTATTTTCTTTCCGATCTTATTTAAAGAAAAAAAAGAAATTTAAGGACTTGCTCAGTCACTTTGCAAGGCTGTAACAATGGGTCATTACCAGGCATTGCAGTAGGAGTTAAAGGATGGTGGAGAGATCAGGCAGAATGCTGAAAACATAAATGTAGAGAGAGAGATGCTGCTTTTCGGTCATCCTTTTTCTTCAGTTAATTTATTTTCTTTCCGATCTTATTTAAAGAAAAAAAAGAAATTTAAGGACTTGCTCAGTCACTTTGCAAGGCTGTAACAATGGGTCATTACCAGGCATTGCAGTAGGAGTTAAAGGATGGTGGAGAGATCAGGCAGAATGCTGAAAACATAAATGTAGAGAGAGAGATGCTGCTTTTCGGTCATCCTTTTTCTTCTACTGCTGCAAAGTAATACATTTCTAATGACCTTTTATAAAAAGAGACTGAACTGCATTCAGTGGTGGGTTCTTCTTCTCAAGTGTTACCAGTGTAATCACTCAATATATTATGTTTCATTTTCCTAAATGAAACTGTCTGCTATTTTCATTACTTAACAAAAACGCGTGAGTGGAGATGACTTTTATAGTAGTCTTTATTTTCTCAGTACTGTAAACAAATGTACTTTTTTAAGTTGAGCAGCATCATTGAGATGGATTTCTGAATGATGGAAGTTATTCCTTCTTAAATTGTTGCAAGCCATGATTTTTTTTTAAATTTTTTTTTTTTAAATGTTATAATCCTTTTCCTTAGACCAGCTTCTAACTATTTTGGACTGAGTCTGTTACTGGGTACCAGCTATACTTCTTTTTCTTTCTTCCTGTCCCTGAACACCCAGCATTGATAATTCCCTATTCAAGATCAAATGAATTATTGGAAAAAGAACAGATTAATTTTTCATGCTACAGAAATCAGCTGTGCATATACATAATTCTTTGTAAGTAATCCAACAATAAATCTGTGTACCTTCAAAATAATGTTTTGCACTTCTGGGTAGCTTCCTAGTTTTGTTTTATATCCTTTGATAGAATGCACCAAAGTAGTTGAGGATAGCTTTCATACTAGTGAGTTATGGGTAGCCAGTGTGCTAATTTCATGAACTAGAAGAGTAAGACTGGCCTACTGTGGTCACAGCATGTATTGGATGGAGCACAACAGAAAGCACCTGTGAGCTCTCATTCCTCACGCTAACCTTTAAGGCTGTGACTGCCGTATTTATCAGGACTGATGGTAGTAAGGGATAATAGTATTTTGCGATTACTTACCAAGAGTGTATTGCTAGCTAATACTCTGAGCATGCAGACTAGAATTCATATCTAAACAGCGTGGGTAGCACTGTGTCCTCTTGAAGTAATTGGGAGCTCTTGCAACTTCTTCAAAGTGCAAATAGCCTCCTTGACCTAACATGCAAGTAGTCAAGCCATCTCTTCACTTCTAATTCTCTGGCATCTCTAAAGAAAGCTAATCTTGGTACAGATTCGTACAGAGCGTTCCTCTGGACACTCACTGTAACATGCATCCAACCTTCAGCAGTAGACCTGTCAGAGAACTCACCAGGAAAATCATAGAATCATAGAATTTTCTAGGTTGGAAAAGACCTTTAAGATCATCAAGTCCAACTGTTAACGTAGCACTGCCAAGTCCGCCACTAAACCATGTCCCTTAGCGCCACTCCACACGTCTTTTAAATCCCTCCAGGGATGGTGACTCAACCGCTTTCCTGGGCAGCCTGTTCCAATGCTTGACAACCCTTTCAGTGATAACCCTGCTTCTGCTGTTAACTAAATCTGCTTCAGTTTGCAAAGGGTAAAACACTTTTTTAAAGTTTGCCTTCTAATCTTTTTCTTCTTACCTTGACTGCAACCTGTGTCAGATCCCTCGAGGCTGTCATTGTCACTGTGTGGCATCAGCTGTGCAATGCTAATGAGTTTCAAGAAAACACAACAGCAGTTTCTGCCTGGTGCAGCCCCTGTGGGATCCTTACCAGTCTTGTCCTGTTTTCAAGGCGGCCATGTTTCTCAATAATGTTAACTGTAGAAATAGAAACAAATTCTCCTGCAGGGGCAGCTTACTAGCATTTTGATAAAGAAGGCCTGGCTGTAATATAGATATTTCATTGAATTTATTAAGAGTCTGCAGGACTTGAGGAAGTACTAACACTGTTAGGTCTTCAGGTTTGAGTGACTGACCCAGACAAACTTTTGCTGAACTAACTGGTGACAGAAATTTGCAGTGTTCCTAAAGTATGCTGTCCCATCTGTCCATGGGTTAAATGAGTCCTGTCCTAAAAGGTCAGTCTGTCCTGCCTATAAGCCACATTTTTATTCCATCTGTTAATATGGATGTTCTGAAGATGATGCCAAGAAAGAATTTACTAAATACATACACTTTTTATGGGAATAGATAGTCCTTGAACTGACCAAGTTTTCCTGAATACCAAAATTAAACAGCTTTTGACCACCCTCTCAAAAGACAAGTGATGGAAAATGACTTTCCGTGACTTTCATCACATATATATTTCCTTTCTCCTCAGATTCTTCTTCATTCGAGATGTTAGTCTGTATTAGAACTATTTTTGCATTCATTTGTATCATATATATAAAATATATATTATGAATATATGTATATTCATAACATAAAAATATAAAATATGACTATAAAAATATCCTAAATACAGGTAGAAAACTGATACAACATAAAAAGCAGAGCAGTAAACTCTGATTTCTTGTTATGAGGATAATTGGGAATATGTAAAGCTTAAAATGTGGGTCCCTTCAGTTTTTCAGTGTTTAAGCAAATCATGAGAAGTAGTTGAAAAGATAACTTTCAGTAACAGTTCTCAAATCTCAAGAAAACTTTTCTTATTCTTATGAATACTTGAGTTACAGCTGTGATTTAAATTGACTTTCCAAATGTAGCAAGCATAATATACCACCTAAAGAAATTGAACTTTTTTTTTTTTTTTTTTAATTTTCCCCTTTAGCACATTGGGGGGGGGAAGCTGGTGTTGAAAAATTCAGACTTCACTCCTACTCTTTTATAAATTGCTGTTAGTATTCCTGTCTCCGTGTGTGAGCCAGAGGTCCAGGCTTGTGGTTTAAACTATAAACAGAGATGAGATCCTTTTATACAAGAACAAATGTGCACAGATGGAGATAATCAGAAGTGACTTAAATGTGTAGGCTTTTTTAGAGGTGCCAAAAGCCCACAATACCAAGTTGATGTTGATGAGGACTACAGGTGCAAAGTATGCTCAGACATATCCTTAGAGTCTGAATGTAGAAGGTGTTCACAAACCTACAGGAGTACTCAGGAGTGTCTCATTAAATGCAGTGGGAGTTGTGTATTTGGGTGTGTTCATAAATCTCTTAGACGCCTCTTTGCATCTTTATTGAGATTTCTTTAAAATTCTTGATTTTTGCTGTGCTGTTGACAGTTGCCATAATTAAAGGGATTTTTTTTTTTTTTTAGGGCTTGCCTTATAGTTCTCAATTAATTATAAGAAATCCTAATGTTGTGGACTAAAGGGTAGAAACAACAACAACTTTCAAGGACAGTATGTTGCACAACATGAAGGATTTCTGTGGGGTTCTTTAACCTATTTGATACATTAAAATTCAGGAGAAGGACCTTCTGTGCTTTTAAAGTTCTAAATGATAAATGAAAAAAGAACCCTTTTTAAAAAAAACCCAACGCTTCTATTGTTACACCTCTGAGACATCTATTCTTTGTAACTTAGAAGAAAAAGTATTTTAGAATCTGTTAACAAATTCTGAGCATTTTTTTATTGACAGTCATCTGGCATGACTGACAAAACCCCCCTTATTTTTCTTTGTGTGTTACTTCCATTTAAGGCACACTTCTGTAGTAAAGGAAAATGTTGGTGTTGGCAGAGATTCAGAATTTGTTCTCATTCCTTTATAGTCATAGTGATTAAATGTGGATAGTAACATAGCTTTTTAATTTAATAATAAAAACTGTGAGTATTTTTTTTGCAATGACATATTCTTGCATGTAATTCCTATATTGCACAGTAAGCCTCCATTAAGCCAATAAATCAAACTTCATGTTCTTGAAACCATTTTCATCTCCATTCCCAGTCCTTCCTAGTCACAGTATCAGCTTCTCCTTCCAAGTTCTGAATGTGAGGACATGAAAAAAATAAAAAAAAGCCTGAGTCTTGCAGAGTTTTGACATACTTTCTGTGAGGTATGGCCATTTTCATCCTGTCATATAATATAATTGTTTTAACAGGCAAACACCCCTCCCCCCTTTCTAATCTCAATTTAGTGTAACATGATTTTTCTCTGGCTTTCACAAGTGTGGTGTTGCTGTGCTGACAGCTCTCTGAAGTGCTGTATTTTCCTGTACATACTAGTTTGTCTGTGTTCCTGTTATCTTTCCTTACACTCCTGTTCTCCCCACTGAATCTTCTTGTCTTTACTTTCACAGTCTCCCCATCCTATTCAGCTGTCCTGGTTTTGGCTGGGATAGAGTTAATTTCCTTCCTAGTAGCTGGTACAGTGCTGTGTTTTGGATTTAGCATGAGAACACACCGATGTTTTAGTTGTTGCTAGGTAATGGTTACGCTAGTCAAGGACTTTTCAGCTTCCCATGCTCTACTGACTGAGAAGGCTGGAGGTGCACAAGAAGCTGGGAGGGGGCACAGCCAGGACAGCTGACCCAAACTGGCCAAAGGGACATTCCATACCGTGTGACGTTATGCTCAGTACATAAACTGGGGGAAAGCTGGCCGGGGGGTTGTGACCACTGCTTGGGGACTGGCTGGGCATTGGTCGGCGGGTGGTGAGCAATTGCATCATGCATCACTTGCTTTGTATATTCTTTTATTAGTATTTTTACTATTTTACTTTATTTCAATTATTAAACTGTTTTTATCTCAACCCGCGAGTTTTCTTGCTTTTACTCTTCCAATTCTCTCCCCCGTCCCACCGGGGCGGGGGGAGAGTGAGCGAGCAGCTGTGTGGTGCTCAGTTGCTGGCTGAGGTAAAACCACAACATGAGCAATGAGGGCTTCGTTCCTGCCTCCGCCTAGGCCATGTGGTGCCCACATTAGACTTTCCTATTAGATAGGGATGCTGTAAAAAGCGCCTTTTTGCTTCCTCCCTTGTTCCTCCCTAACACAGGTAGGAATTCTCCCTTTAATCGTGGCAAAACTACTTCGCTGTTCTCCTCAGATCTCTTCTGAAAACTTTGCTTTGCTGTGATGTCTACAGGAAAAAAGGGGATGAGACTCCCATTCTTGTTAGCACTACTTCCTACAGTTTTGTTTCTTTGTGTTTCCAGTCCATCTGCTCATTTTTATCATGTGTTTTTGCACGGCTTGGCTGCTGGGCACAGGACATATCTTTGTCCTTGGTGCTGTCATATGACAAGCCAAACTCTCCTAATCCGTATGTAGGATTTACCATAATGCAAATACTAGTCTGGAGGGGTAGGTCCAACTCTAAAAATCCTGTGTGCACAATATGACATTTTCACTTGTGTACTCCAGTGAAGTCCAACCACTTGGCTAGGAGATAGCAATTGTGGTAATTCCTTTTTCTTTCTTTTTTTCTTTTGTTGTTCTACAGGCTATACTGTATTGTACAGTTTGATACATTTAGGTACGTAGAATTTAACTTTCCAGACAGAAGAATACATGCAAGAATTGCAACTTGACTTATGAAAAATGTGGTCAGGGTTGTGGGGATTTTGTGATTCACAGGAATCACGTTTTATTTGTGTATATTTTTGCATATATGCGTTGCTATGTCATATATGAGTTTTGTGCTGTGTCCTTTCATCTTGTATATTGACTCAAAACCTCTTAAGTGTTTAGCCTTTTACAATACGTTTAGACGAGCTAGTTTCTCCCTCCTTCTGCTTTAATTGGAAGCTTAGGTCAGATGGCAATTAATGGATTATCTGTTTCATTGGGATTTGTAATCAGCCTTATCTTCTCACAAATTTTATTATTCCTTTAGTTGCTTTTAATTCTGTTTTCGTTGGAAGTGGTACATAATCTTATGCTATCTGTTGAAACCTAGGGGTTGCTGCTTTTCTTCCTTGCCTTAATTCACCCTTTTTGTTTTGGGTTTGGTTTTGTTTTGTTTTAGCCAGTCCCATTCGATTGCTTTTCTTGAAAAATTACATAACAGGTATTTAATTTAATATTCTTTCCAAACCTGATCTTCTGAAACTTTCTTGCCATATTGAAATAAAGAATTCAGTGGAGGAGGAAGAATAGGAAATGTTAGTGAATACATTTTTATTTAAAATAAATTGAATTCAGCGGATGACTTTTTTTTTTTCATAGTTATGCAATGCTAAGTTTAAAAATGAATTCTTGTCAAGGTTCTTGAATAAAAATTGTGGGATGTCTTGGCGCCTTTCTCTTTTTGAAAGGGAAAAACTATCTGCTCTTGTTCTTTGCAAATGGGTTTCTTGGAGTTGGCTGTAGTGTGGGGAGGTTTTGTGTTAGTGGTTTTGCTGACACTTCTCTAAGGCTTGCTGGTTTGCTTTTTAAATCTCCCTGATGTTTTTTTGCTTGCGGTGTTTGCAATGTCACTTCAGTTTTGCTCATGAAACTTTTTAGATATTTATCCTTCATGCACTGCTAATGTTAGATCTTTGTTATTCTTGGTTCCTACTTTGTTCTTCAAACTCCTCCTCCCTTCTCCCTATACCCTAAAAAGACTGAAAAATTGACTAAAGTGGCAAAAAATGCCAATCTACTAGGTTATCTTTTCATTATCATGCATTCTTAAAGGTGGTTTTCTTCTGTATTTTTGTAAAGCACATTTTGCAAAAAGTCCTGTATGTTGTTTTTAAATCTCTCTATACACATGTGCAAATTGCTTGTCTCATGTTGTGCATGTTTGTCAAAAATATACTTAATGCTTTTCTCCCCACTAAACTTACTATGTTAAAGTGATTAAAATGTTACTGTTTGATTGTAGAGAGTTGCCTCAGAGATGGCTGGCCTTCAATGGAGAAGGAAGTGGTTTTTATGAAGTCTTACATCTAGTACATTATAATACTCAAAAGCTAACTACTGAGAATTACCATTATTCTTTTGAGAGACTGGTGCTATATCAGATTTTGTCCTTTGTTAAACTTACTATGTTAAAGTGATTAAAATGTTACTGTTTGATTGTAGAGAGTTGCCTCAGAGATGGCTGGCCTTCAATGGAGAAGGAAGTGGTTTTTATGAAGTCTTACATCTAGTACATTATAATACTCAAAAGCTAACTACTGAGAATTACCATTATTCTTTTGAGAGACTGGTGCTATATCAGATTTTGTCCTTTGTTATGAGAGAAAGTATAAAAAATTCAAGTAATAATTCTCCCTATCCCCTCAAAAGACTAAAATAGCAACCGGAGTGGGGAAAAATACCTATCTATTTTTTCATTACCATGCAGAGGGAAAAAAAAAAAGTTTTTGAAAAGTGAGTTTTCATCCTGTTTTTATTGGAAAATATCAAGGAACTAGGCCATAATATGATGGAGGCACAGTGTATTTAGTAGTATAAAATAATTTAAGGGCTACTATATACAAACTGGTACTTAGAGCAAATTGGTAGGAGGAGACTTCAAGGCATCAGGGACAAATGTTTCTACCAATGCTGTTTGTAATGTTTGCCTTCAGTGCTTTACGTGTTTCCTCATCCTTTTTGTGGCACCTTGCTGACCTTACTGCTGCGGGAAGGGGGTGTGTGGGAGGAAGGTGGTCCAACACTGGAGGGTTTCCTCCTTGTGGACCAGCAGGGAAGAGATCATGAGAGAGCATGGGGATGTGATAGGAAGAATCAGATGATACATGCTGGGCAGTGGTGGCACAGTGTTACTTTGAAGGTTCATGAAATGAAGGAAGAACACCCTGCCCCACTCCCACCATAAAGCCTTCTAGCTGAGGGTGATTTTCCTGTGTTTCTTCCCTGGCCGTGAAACCTGAGTGGAGTTGCAAGGGGTTTTTTGTGAACTATTGTGTTCTTTTGCTGTTTAAGTCTAACATGTGTGGTCTTCCTCTTCGTATTGGTAAATGGAAGCCAATCAAACCTGCCAGTCCAGATTTTCCGCTGTACTGCACGCTGAGGGAGGCTAACAATGGACATTCTGGATTTCTATATTACCTAGATTGAGAACTACGTACAAAAACATTTATTTGGGTACACATGCATTCAGTTGCTCTGCTATTAACTGGGGCAGCTACTGCAAGTTAAACTCTACCTGTATTAGAGCCTAACAAGCCACACCTTCTTAACTTCAGTGACCTCTGGTTTGCAGTCATAAATTGCAACGAGCTACTGCAGTCAGTGCATTGAGCACTGTGCAGGTTGCAAGCCAGCGGAAAACATTGAATGTGTCTGGTGACTATGCCTTTGTTTTATGGCACAGATATGTTTGGCTGGTGTCTTTTCTCTTGGTCAAGCTGATAGAAGCTTTCTCTGTTTTATAGTCCTCTATCTACTTCAGATTATTGATGAAGATAATGGAATGACAAGATGGGTTTTGCTTCTCAGTGCTTAGCACTGACTCCTTTGCAAGCCAAAGCGGAGCTCTGGTTGAGGCTTCCACAAGTAGCAGACCTGACAAATTGGAACCTTGTGCTTTCAGCCAAAACTCACAAAACTTGTTGCATCTATAAAACAAGTACTTGGTGGGTTCTTCTTTTGATTGATTTAGAGTTTGAAGTTTAGATGGCATATAAGCAAAGGGGGAGAGGGAAGGGATGAGATATTTAAATGCTTGATAAAGAAATCTGAAAAATCTGATATGCACCAAAATCATTCTGTTCTTTAGCAGTATGTGCTTCTTGGTTTGTGCTTATATAAAAATGCAGAAAGGATGTTATGCAAGTAAGTGTTTCTTTGCTTGACACTCACTACGCAGCCACCTGTTAAAACATAACGATATGGATGATTCCCAGTACGAGATATGAAAGCTTTGCTGCTTGTGATGAAGTACGTTTACTAACCTTCAGAAAGCAGATTTTGTTGCTAGCAAAGTAGAATTTGAAAGCCTGATAAAGTGAATGCATGCAGACTTCGAAAGTAGTACATGGGCTGGAAGATAGTGTTGTGCTAGTAACAGAAACGGAGCAGCCAGCTGACTCGTTCTGTAGAAAACTTCACTTACTCTGTACTTACTAAACTACAACTGTGGACAAGGGTGGGTTTAGAAACATGTTCTTTTTTTGGCTGGTTTCAGGTTTTACTATTTAAAAAAAAAA
>NW_008794155.1:4237338-4245451 GCF_000699145.1 Aptenodytes forsteri | reverse complement strand
ATTAAAAAAAAAAAAAAGCCTCTTGACACTCTTGTGCAGTATTTAATGTGAGAACACTTGACTAGTAGCCTAAACTCAGTATCAATAAACGTAATTAATTATGCATTGTAAGACCACTGAGGGGAATTTATTCTCTAAATAAACATGGCAGAAATAACGGAAATTGCCAAAGTCTATAAAGGATGGTTAGTTCTGTCTCTTCTGTCGCCTGTGGTTAGATACAGTGTTTCCGAGTATCTCTGCGTACTTGACTCTGTGTGTAAAATGTGTTGAGGGTGGCTGTTTTGGAACATTTGAAAGTATTACTCATAGTTTTGAAAAACATAAGTTTAAAGGAACTCTGAATTGTCATTGACCACATGGAAGGAGGTGATGTTCACCGACTTATTTAAGTAATGTGACCCTAGACATTGGAGTTCCTGAGCTGTAAATCCTTAACATGCAATTTATACCAAATATTTTCATAATCCTGCATGTAAATCTTGAATACGTTCTTGCAGTATCTGTGGCTTTATTTCCTATTATTGTCTCCAACATCCTTTTACTACCTGTGCAGCAACCTTAACGTAGACCTATAATGTCTTACGCAAAGATAATGTTATGTTTTGTCCCTGATGACTACTGAGAGCTGTAGAAATCATTATACTTGTGAATGTATATACGTGTAGTGGAACAGATCTTATTTACACACTAAGGGCCAGATCCCTATGGTGTAAATCAGTGCAAGTGTTTGGAAGATAAATTGCATAGAGATCTGACCCTATGAGAATTTCCTTTTTTTGTAAAGTTGATATATTCATAAGACTAACAGTAATATCGAGGAATGGTAGTTATGAAGGAGTTTCCTGTTATATTGGATAATTTATTTAAGGGAGGTCTTGAAATAGGAAGTTCTAATCGCTGTTTGTGGCTTTCTCATAAATGAAAAACTATTCCTCACTCAAGGTGAAAACTTTATCAGCTTAAGTATATCAGGAAATATTGGTAACTCTTTTGACAAGTGACCTGTTTCCTCTATCAATAGTTACAGTCCTATTTGTATATGGAAACTTCTTAGTTATGCATTACCAGTTACACTTTTAATCTCCTTTGTGTCTTGCCGTATCAGTCATAACGTTGTTTAGTATTATTTAACGTTCTTTGATCTGTTTCCTTGGTCTTGCGTGACCCAGTGTATTCAGCCCTTCAGTTTGTTTAGCCTTTGTCTATCAGGCTGCTCTTTGTAGTACCTTTTCATCTGCTTAACATATGTTCTGTTTACTCTCTCTTAGACTTGCACTGAAATGTTTTGTTACCTCATCTCCTCACTCAGGGCATTTGTTTTTCTTCTCCCTGCCTCACCTTTCAGTTTCTTAACCAGCTTAATACTTAGCCTTTCTTATAGTGATTTCCACACACACACCCCGCCTCGGATTTTCAAGCTGGTTTTCCCCCTTCTTAATAACTATTGTTTTCTCTACAACTTTCTCCTTGTATCTGCTATTCTGCAATTGCATCGATTACTGCATCAATGACATGCTGATGACATTTGCAAATTCTTGTTCATAATTAAAAGGAAGACCTGAGCTTTGTTTTCCTATTGATGATATTATTTATCTGTAATCTGTTACACCTAAAATGTGTGAATACAAAATTTCTGCCTTTTTGATTTTTCTAGTCTAATTTCCCAATGAAACAAGGCTCTTTCAGTCATCCAATTTTGTCCCTCATAACTTCCAGTTCCCATTGGAATTTCAGTCAAACTGATGGTGAAATTTCTGCAAGCTTTCTGTAAATTAGTAGCTGGCTCAGAAGGCCCCCGCTAGCACAGGAAGGAAAGACGTTGAATCGGAAAAGACAGTGAAAAAATAGAATGCAGAAAACTAAATTGCTACTCTTCTTTGAAGTATTTGCATTTTGTTACAATGGTTAGATGGCTGTAAGATGGATCTTACGTGGTCTGGGCAGCCTGAGCATGTTACCATGCTGCAGGAATTCAAGAAGCCATTTTTGATACAGCTCATTCAAACATAAGCTGAACTCTGGTTTCAAGTGTGTTGTGTCTTAGTAAATCTGCAATTGTGTGCCAGTCTATAACCAAAATACATGTAAAGAAAGGGATAGGGCGTTTTGTATAACTTTTTGGCCATCAACGTTACAAATTGTGTTATGTTACTTGAGAGAATAACTGCAGGTAATTAGTTTATAAGTTTATTTCCTTGGCAGTTTCTGTGATGAGTATCTATGGTATGAATGAGTTTGGTAGTTCAGAGTAGTTTAGCATGTTTTCAAACATAGGTTTGAATGAGACATGCTTTTTAAAATTAATTGATAACCCTGCTAATAACACTTTGTTTTATGTTGTGGAGTACTCTTGGAGATCACAAACTGAATTCCTCTTTAATGAAAATATGCCAGGAATGCAAGTAATGTCTTCGAACTGTTGGTATTTGGTGGTTAAGACCAGACTAGATACAATCCACAGCACTGTCCTCCCAGTACTGACACACACACCCCTGAACTGAAATGCCTACGGTGTGAATGTCAGGTCCTCAAAACCTATCGTTTTATTTTGTAGATACGCTCCTGTTCTGCTGTGGTACTTGCTAACGTAAATGGAGATTTCAAGACCTAAGGTGTGATTTTACGTCTATTAAAGACAGACCTCAGGCTTCATTTCCTGGTTTATTTAAGGATAACTTTCTTGTGTAAACTCTAACTAGATTCTTTGAGAAGGAAGAGGAAATTCATGACCACTCAAGCGTTTGATATTGTAAATAATTAAATTTGCCAACATGTTAACATTTACATTTACTTTGGAACTGCACTGCAGGAGGAATAAAGGTTTGCTTTCAGTGCTGAAAATGAAGCTACTTTTGCTACCAAACCTTGAATGGGAGTATTGACAATAGCCTCAACAAAACATGCTTTGGAAAGGAGGCCTTTCCAGTAATTTGGATGATTTATAAAAAGCATTGAGACATTAAAGAAAGTTCATTACCCAAACCATTACTGCACTGTGGACCAGAACCAGCAGATGAAATAGCTTTCTCAAGTAATAGTAGATTATAGCTATCCAGAGGACCTGAAAACTTGGGAGTGAGAGAGGCTAAAAAGAGGACCATTGTTGATAATGACGGGGTATAAGCAATGAAGAGAGCTTATGGGGTTCTACGTCCATCCTTTAGTACTATGTTGTACAGAACATCAGCTCAGAAACCTTTGCTGCTTGCTAGGACTTCTTCATATTATTTCCTGGATTGTGGGGTTTTTTGGTGTGTCCTCCCGCCTCTCCATGCCTAGCAGTAGTCTAGAGAGAAACTGCAAAGTGATATTACTGATTCACTTTCCTTATGCTGCCTATGTCGGCTGTTTTCTACACTTCAGTTTTTTTCCCATTTAGCTTTGTAAGGGCTACAGCTGAAACAGAGCTATTCCTCAGAGTTTGCCAGTACAAGTTGTTCTACAGCTGTCTAGGGATGGCGAAAGAGGGAAGGCTGTTTTCCACCTACTCAAAATAGTTCATAAGTTGTGCCCTACGATATACTAAGTACAGCTCATACATTTGCCTAGGAAGCTTGTATAGTTTATTAGATCTTGCAGATAACTGGGAAGCTGATGGCCTTCCAGCAGCACAGCGGTTATAATATAATAGATGACAGGTTAGAATGTTTCGAGCCCTACTATTGCTTTAAAGTTCTGTCTTGTGTGACTGTAGGTTTCTGTCTGGGCTTTATTGGACATGTACAGAACTACATGTATGTCCCTTCAAACATTTTGACAGTGAGAATGCTATGTTTGTGATAAGAGGTTGTTAGGGTTTAACAAAAAAGGGAGCTGTGTAGCTTTGGTGCTGGTGCTGACCCAGTAACACTATAGTCACTCATCAGTTAGGATGGGATAGATTGGGTTTTTTAATACTATGCAAAGCTGATCTCTGTGTGACAAATTGTTGCTACTTACAAAGAGAAATAAGAAACATTAACAGCTTTCATTTCAATGAAAGTGCTCTTCTAATCTTCGGTGGTATCAGCTGTTGATAAATACCAGTGTTGGTCAACAGGATATATACAGGTGATGCAGGAAATAGGTTAAAATATTTTGCTGTACTTTCAAATTAGATATGAAGCAAATTGCAATTTCATCCTTTTCAATAATGAAGAGAAGGACTTAAATGCAGAAACTAGAGCAATGGAATAATCAGCAGCACTGTTGCTTCCAAACAGGTGACTCTGGTGAAATTTTAATTCCATTAAATTTTGTGCTTTGGAGATGCAGCTTGTATTTTCAGCCATTTGTCTAGCCACATAAGCTGGAGTGTGTTCAAAATGCTTGCCAAAAACAAATCCGTTGGAAGAAATGTTATACTTTGACCCAGGTTCAAGATGTTCTAAAGCAACAAGAAATAAATATTTCTGAAGACTAATTTAATGTTCAGCTAGGTAGTTGTTTGGTTTTTTTTTTCTCCCTATGATCTGATATACACTTGCTTAATAGCATACACATACTAATTTCCTATGTATTTATTTCTACTTTTCCTCTATTTTAACTTGACTCTTCTATCTTTTTCCGTTGGCATTTGTCCTTTACAGAAAGTTCGGATGTAGAATCCTGTAGCGACAGTTTATTTAAACCTAATTTAATGAGAATTTCTTTTTGTTTTGATTATCCACCATCCCCAGCAAAGGATAAGAAACTCAAGAAAGTTAAGTTTCTTACACAGATGTACTTATATTTTTGTCTTCTATTTTTGAAAAACTTTTTCAGTAAGACATAGTATTTTGAGCATGAACGTGTTTGGATCTTTCCTTAAATCTTGTATTTTATTTTTGGCTGTCTGTCTGGGGTCCAGCATAATTGCCAAAGACTACATTTAGTGTGTTGATCAGGTTGACAAGGGATTATAGTTGGGCATCCGCATCGATGAGAGCTTTCTTGCTGAATACAAAGAACTTTTTGGCTTTCCTCTGTGAGTTGGACAGAGCTGCTGTTGAGAGTTACTTGTTTTTTCTCTTGGACAGACTGCAAGATGTGTTGTAACAGGCTGATTTGTGGTTAATAGCAGTGGGTGAGCCTGGAGTATCTGCTTGATGCAAGAAATGAGCTAATGGATCCAATTTCTATAGAATAAACTTATTTCTTCTTGGAGTGCTAGGTAATTTGGTTGCTTTGATTATAAGCTGAAGTTAATTTTATTATTCATTAAAAATAAATAAAGTTTCTGAATAGGTTCATACCGATGCTCGTAACTCTTGCTGTCACAGTTACACTGTGCCCTAAAGAGACGGGAGAGAATTCCCAGAAGGCAAGTTGCACACACAGGATTGCTGTGTAAGAACCAAGGATGTTTTGCTCATAACTTTGGAGAACTTCCAGGTGATCTGAAAAGTATGAGACCATGCTTCTCAGCAGGTGCCATATTTATGCCTTTCAGTGGACAAAAGCCAAATGTAAAATCAAGAATGACGTAAGAGGATGTCATATATTAGCCTTTGACTGAGAGTAAGATGCAAGGAGGGGACAAGAAAAAGGTATGTACTTGTATCCACACTAGAAATATGATAAAGCTTCTTGGCCATGAGTCCTACTTTTAAAATTCATTAAAATTAATGAGGTAACGTAAAGTTTTGCTTGTTCAGTTACAGGGTACTCTTGAAGGCATGAAAGCATGACTCATGCATACTTTTGTCACTGGTTTTAGGGATGTTGTAGATCCTTTCTCTAAGTCTTAGGTTGACTGGGGCTCTCAGTCTCTGCAAGTTACTTTCAATTTCAAACAAACAATTTCCTAATCTCTTGATCAGCATGCTGACATCCCAAAATATTCTTTTTCAGTGAGAAAATGCTATTTTGGGCATCTTGTTTTAACACAGCAACAAAACAAAGGTTATTAATATACCCTGTACTTTGCCTGTAAATGGCTGTAAAAATGTAAATTTCTTTTGTTTTTTCAAGGTCAGGAATATTTCTGGTTTTCTGAAGTTCAGGGAAGTCCTATTCCTAGTCCTAAAATTCATTCAGTTTTTTGATCTCTAGCAATGTTATTAAAAGGAGATCAGGATAGTTTGTGATTATGGCCTTACATGCATTGCCTGGAGTGTTTTTAATCAATAAACAGTATTTGAACCATAAGAATTTTTCCTTATGGATTTTCCTGTAATCCTTTTTTCCTTTGTCTTCTGTGTAAACCTTCCTCCCTTCTTCTTTCCTGAAATATCAGGGTCAGCAAACAACATGAAAGGAAGAACATTTGATGGTTTAATTTCTGTAGGACTAAGCTACTGAAAATGATGTGCTTGGTAGAAAACTGGAAACATCTCGGAGTGCTCTGTGAAACCACAGACCCACATGGGGAAATAATGTTGGGGTTGCCACCCAAACTGTTTCTAAGTGGAGAAATTTATTTTTGAAAGTGAAAGCAAGCTGCTTGCTCAAGATGAAAATTTACTTGGTTTTATGGCATCTTATCAAAGGCTGCTTTTCTCTCCTTCAATTTTCATCTCACTACCTCCTGCCAATTTCTACTACACGCGCAAAAGCAAACATGCCCCACCAACATAAAAAAACCCAAACCCAGAGTATTTATACTCTTACTCTCCCTCAGTCCATCTGTCCTGCTTCTCCTATTGTGACCCAGTGTTGTTCTGCTTTTCTCACTTCATGGGATTGCATCCCAAATTGCCACTTCAGGAGCAGTACATGGTGCCATTTCAACTGTAGATGGGTGGTGAGAGAGAAGACGTAGTGATATCTGTCAGCTAGAAGAAAAGAATGGGTTGGCAGAAGCGTTGCTCAAAATAAAGTTGAGCAGCAGAAGGAATAGCAAAACTAAGACTCCATAATTTGGCTAAGGAAATGGTTTTATGCATTAATTTTATATACTAAGGAACTTAAATTATAAAATGTGCAGTTAGCAAAAGTGTGCATAAACGTCTGTTACCAGATGAGTCTGGTATAGTTGCATGACTTTTCAGCTACCTCTTCTTCCTGAGGTGCTGGGAATGGAGACTGCCTGTGAGGTATGTAAGGAATGTGTACACCTTCAACCAGTTGTAAGCCTCCCCTAGACCTTGGCTTTGCAGACGTGGGTTAATATTAATCAGCTTTACTAGAATGTTTCTGCTCCTTCCAGAACATGCTATCATGAATCTTGTCTTTTATAGGACTGAACACAACTGAATCATGGAAGTCTATTTTAAGATGAACAAAAATGTTTTGAGGTGCCTTAAAACTTGAACTATTGAAATAAATTAATTGCTTACTGATTAGTTGTTGAAATCAGTGGAGTCTTCCAGACTTGGTTATAAACTAACTCTGATTTGATCATATTTTCCCTGTCTTCAGAGTAACCACCAGGTTGGTGTTTCGGATTAATGTGTGATACTTAGTTTCTTCTGAAGTCTTGTAAAATGTTATATTGCTGAATTTATCTCTTGGAAGAAAAAAATTAGCAGCTAACGTAAGTTCTCAGAGGGTTGCAAGGCTGTAGTTTTCTTCCTTTGTTGCTGTGACCTGGTCAGGCTAGGAGGGCAGGATACAGCCCTTTTTACCCTAAGTAGATGTGGAGTCAGCCTTTGACTGTCCTACTCTCTGCCCTCTGCTTTATGCGTTAGACATAGTGACTAAACGGCAGCTAAACTGTTTCTGAACCCTCAGTGTAACAACTGAGGGCCCTGAGTTTTGTTTAGATGTGTGGATGGTTTTATGTTAATAGAACATATTTCTTAAGTTTATTGGTTGTTTAACTGCCATGTCAGTACTGAAGTCAAAACGTACATGGTACGAAGATACTTGATACGGTATGAGGAGACATCGTGTTGAAATGCAAGTATTCTTACCAGAAATCAGGCTTCTTTTTTCTTCTCTGATCTAGTTTATCTGTTCTTATCTTCTACCAACACAGCGTATGACTGTTCTTTGATTTCACTTGACTGTATTAAGTAGTAAGCTGTAGCTTATTCTGTTGTTAATGCTGTATTTTGAAAGAAGGAGAGGTAGATTCAGCCTCCAAAAGGACTGAAGAAAGCCAACATCTTGCAGTAAGTAAAATCGGGGGGGGGGGGCGGGGGGGGCGGGCGGCCCCGGGGTACGTACGCGGATACTATCTTCCCACTGAGGATCTCGGCGGGGGCCT
>NW_008794155.1:4233826-4237173 GCF_000699145.1 Aptenodytes forsteri | reverse complement strand
GGGGGCGGGGTGTTTTCAGCACGGATTGCACTGTTTCAGAACACAGATTGGCCAACTGGGGTGGGACATCTGCTGAGATACTCCCGCAGGAATAAAGAACTGCAGTACCAGGAAATCCATTAATTTGCATTCAATTCGAGTATAGTGCACATCTGTTTAGGCAATACAGCTGCAGTAGGAGACAGTGGTTAACATCAGCCTGGAATTCTAGTTTATGTATATGTTGAAGCATGTCTGGTTTAAACTATTAAAACCTAGCAGTCCCAGTTGGACTCATTACTCCTAGAAAGGAGGTTTTAGAGGATTGCCTATCCCTTTTAAGATGCATTACATCAGCTTCTGCATGAAGCATGACTGCTGGCATCCCTTAGCAGAGAAGTGCTGGGAGATGGCAAGTGCTTTCACTCACCACTGTTTTCTGGCTGTAGCTCTGGTGTGTTGGCAGCCCACTGGAATGACACTTGAATTATCGTTAGCTTTTAGGTTAACACACCCTTCATAAGAATAGAGGAAATTCACATCTTGATGTTTGTCCTCTGTTGGTCTGTAACCAGTTGTTCTACAGAATCAAACAGCTGCAAACAGAAGTGCAGCATGCCCTCTTCATAAAGCAATCTGGAAAATAGATCAGTATTTACATTAGGATCCTGATGTGTGGGTTTTTAAGAGCACCTCTTTGAGCTGGTTGTGATACAATAACAAATTGTGTGGGCTCAGACATGGTGGCATGATGTTGTATCTGAATACGCATTGTTTGTGTATGGATATATGTAAGAAGAGAATGAGAGATTGCTGTGACTGAAGGTTTAGAAGGCTGATAAAACAGGTTTAAACCAGGTTTAAACTTTATAACAAAACTTCACTAGATTGATATGCATTAACAATACACATTGCTAATGGCTAGTTCTTACTCATTCCTAGTCACTACCACTGCATATTCAAAGCAATTAGTCTGTAACAATCTCATTTTAAATTGTGAGCACACAGTAGTATCACAGAGCTGGTGCCATGTATTTAGCACTGATAGCTATGGTCTCTGGCAAGATGTTTGAGGCTGTCACAGGTGTCTTGTCTTGTTGCTTAGTAGTTTTATTCCTCCTTTTCAGCTTTTGCTGCTGTTGAAAGAAAAGCAGGGTTTTTTTTCCCAAATGTCAAGGTTGCACTTCATCAGTGACTAATAATTGACCATCACTGAGTTGCTTACAGTTCTGGGGCCTCTGCTTTCAACCTGTGCCTGTATTTTCAAGGCCTTTGTTCTTATCTCATATCTAAGCTGTATGCCTTAACAGAGGCACCTGGTACCCAGCTCTAGCTCACACAGCAAGTTCTCCTAATAATTTCACAAGTGTGAGAGGCCAGAATTTGGGCCTTGCACATTTGGCATAGAAATGCAGTTGGCATAAGGCTCGAGGCCTGTTCCTAGCAGTGGCAATACTATTTTTACTGAGCCACTTGGTACAAAAATGCATATACATTGTTTACTAGTCATGCTGTATAAGTTTGCTTATGTTTGAGTTCATAACAAGCTAATAATTAAATACTACTCAATCTGCTGCTACTTTTATGGGTGCAGCAGCTTCTGCTTTGACTAAAGACAGTTAAGGTTTTATAACTGTGGAGTTAGTGATGAACAGTGCATTCCACTGATGAACAGTCAAATCCTGACTATCCTAAGAATAGTGCTGTTACATGTGTACCCTGAGTAAGTACCATTTCTTATATAGGTACAGACTGGACAGAGAGCATCAAGCTTTGTGTATGTACGTACTTGTAAAAAGACTTTACTTAATTTCTTGTAGATGATTAATTCTCCTTTTTAAAAAGTGAAGAGGAATATATGGATATGTGTCACCAAATCTGTTCACATAAAGATTAACTGTTTGTACTCTATTTTAAGCATTAAAAAAAAAAAAAAAAGAAAAAAGAGTAAAGGCTTGAAATGTGTGGTTTGCATCTGTGATATATGGATCGCTTTAGCATTGGGATACTTTCCTGATGTGATTCTAAATAGTGTGAGGGTTTTTTTGTTGTGATGACATAAGCATGGTAATGTTATCCTCCGTAACTAATGAATTGACCAGCTGTTGAGCAGGATTTCATTAAACATAGAACAGAAAAAAATGTGTTTTTAATGAAGCTGTTTGAAATACTAAAAGTACTAAGACTATTAAAGTTCTTATGCCTATGTAAATGGGTGTAAGGTTAGCCCTTTTCCAAAGAAATACGCTAATCACTTTTGTTAAGGGTAGAGGCACTTCTGTTTTAAATTGTGGTATGTTTATCACAAAGAGTGTAACTGGGGTGTTTAAAAAAAACAAAACCAAAACAACAAACCAAAACACCAGTGTGTTGGTTCAGTTGCAGTGAGATCTTGGCTGGTTAGAGTTGAATTTAAGGAAGAAAATAACAAAGCTGTTCTTTAATAAAGGTTTTCTTGCCTTGTATATCTTTTCACTTTCACCCTGTTTTTCACACTTGGCATTTAGTTTTGGTACATTAGCTACTCTCAGTAAATCAGGAGGAATTATCTTCCTAACGGTTTCACAAACAACTTCACAACTATGACATATCCAGTTTCCAGAGGGATGCTGGAATTATTTCAAGAGTTGTCTTAGAGTGAGACCACCTCTTTCCAAAGCTTAAACAAAAAAAAGAGCTTGTCATTCTTTACGTACAAATCTGTGTTTCCATATCCTCTTTAGATATGACTCCCATTGTGCATTTTGGAGACTAGACTAGGAAAAGGCCTTAATAGTTAACAGGATCAGCTCCTTTGAGAACATTTATAAGGCAAGGGGGAGAACAAGGGAAATAATCTATCACCTCAAGTTGGGGAATAGCTTACTTGGTATGGGCAGAGAGATAACTAGTCAGCAGGCACTATCAAATTCCATGAGTGATGACAGTAGACAAATGTGTGTTTATTGCTTCAACTGTTGCCCACTCCAGTTATTAATTTCCTGTCAAAACAGAAATATCACAGAGACTTTTCTGTGCTGCTGTCTTCATGCATTCCACATAACCCCTTGATATCTTCTGACCACTGTCCACGTAGATACCAAACAATGAGACATTATACGTATGTGGTAATCATTAACTGTGGAATAGTTGTGTTGCAGTCCTTGACATCTGTCAAACTTAGGATTAAACATATACTGACGTCAGTGCAGGTGTGCATCCAGCCATGGAAGCGTCAGGAAGCACAGAGATTCTTCTCCTGCGCACTTTACAAACCTCCATGGCCACCAGCAGTGCTGTAAAGTTAATTAGTTAAGTATAGAATCATAGAATCATTAAGGTTGGAAAAGACCTCTAAGATCATTGAGTCCAACCATCGACCCAACACC
>NW_008794155.1:4223592-4233514 GCF_000699145.1 Aptenodytes forsteri | reverse complement strand
CCCCTCGACGTCCTTCTTGTAGTGAGGGGCCCAAAACTGAACACAGTATTGGAGGTGCGACCTCAGCAGTGCCGAGTACAGGGGCACGATCACTTCCCTACTCCTGCTGGCCACACTAGTTCTGAAGTACATGTTGTTGGGCATTCATCAAGTTGCTAGCCACTGGAATTGCTTAAATGGCGGTAAAAATAGGACTGGTTTGTGGTGTTTGGGGTTTGGGGGGGTGGGGTGGGCTTGTGCTTTTAGCACTTGAAGTAGTGGGGGCCATTCTTCCATCTGTCAACAAATTTTAATCCTTTCTTATGGCAAAACTTTAATACCTTCTTACCATTTTTTAGTGGATTTAAGGCTTTTTTTTCTGTTGATAGAATAGAAAAGTCAACAGCTGTACTTACGTAGATCCTTCTCATAGGTTAGACATACACTGTTTTTTGCAATCATCCTTGTTTCTGTTCTAGAACTTTAAAAAGAAGACTGAAATATTTGCACTTTTTGTTGCTGTTTTTAATTTTAATTATGTTCTGTGGGTTTTTTTCCTAAACAACTAGTCATAAAAAATCATTAGCACTTGTCTGTTAAACATGGTGGTGATAGGTTTACTTTCTCATTCAGTGTTTTCCTCTTCACAAACAACTGATAATTGGGGAAGAAATACTGACTGTTATAACCACAGATCTTATTGCTGTAGAGGACGCTGTCAATTCTTACTTGAAATTAAGTCACTGAGGGAGTTAATCTTGAATATTTCAGATTTCTTTTTAAACTATGGAATTTTTTATATTTTATCACACCAGATATTGCAAGAGAATAGTAAATGTTAAACATGGTGGTGATAGGGTTACTTTCTCATTCAGTGTTTTTCTCTTCACAAACAACTGATAATTGGGGAAGAAATACTGACTGTTATAACCACAGATCTTATTGCTGTAGAGGACGCTGTCAATTCTTACTTGAAATTAAGTCACTGAGGGAGTTAATCTTGAATATTTCAGATTTCTTTTTAAACTATGGAATTTTTTATATTTTATCACACCAGATATTGCAAGAGAATAGTAAAACATTCAGTTTTTAATGAAATAACAATACTCTACTTTTTAGTCAGCCTAAGAGTGTCCCAAGGCTATAGTTAAATAAACTGAAAGAAGTAAAACTTCCCTCTGCAATTTCTTGGAAAATTAAGTTAAGTTTATGGAGAGCAGCATTAAATGGAGTTCTTCGTTTTCTCTGTTGAGACCATTCATTTTCTTTATTGAGATATTTTAAGTGTGGAAAAAGTCAACTTGAGGGCTTTATAATCTTTTTCACTGTACTTGCAATTCATTTTTCTGCACCGTTCCTCCTTAAGCAATAGATGGCTACAAATTGTTCTTTTAGCCACGTAAATGCATGGTACAGTCGCTGCCTTGTCTGCTTTTAGTTTACTCTGTAATGCACATTCACTCCTACAGTCGATAATAATGAATAATGCTAAATGCACACACAAGACAAGTTGGAAGATAAGTGGTCCAAAGGTATTTCTGTCCCTCTGCAGAACTGCTGGTTCAACTGAAAGCAGAAGATCTAAAGGGAATTTTAAAAAACAGGGAGCCCTGCTAGCAGGCATCTGTGTAATTATCCTATTAAAACAGAGTAACATCTGCATTATCTGTGCAAGTGCAGAATGGAAGGGAACATTATGTTCTCTAATCCTGTCTGGGAGCATTATGAAGTTAAAAGGATAACATTTTACCAAATCTGTGTTTTAACATGATAGGTTACACTTAATTACCTTTTAATTACCTTTCTTGTTGGGTTTTATGCTAAGGACCCTGCCTCTAGCACTCATCACAGAGCTTTTCTTGCCTTTGGATTGTTTATGCCAGGTTTTATCTTTGAGTTTACCATGAAAAGATAGTCCTACTGTGTCTTGAAGGCCGTTATTACAATTCTTTTTCCTAGTGTGTGAAAAGCTCCGAGAATATTAATTTTATATACAAAAGACATGTTGTAGCATTCAGAAATATGTTTTGAATTTAGCTGCAAAGAGCAAACTCATTGGACTATGTTTTATGAATAAGGAGTAACTATGCATGGCAGAGGCCACACAGGAGCAAGAGGGAGATTATTCCAGCCTTCTGACTGCTTGCAGTGTAAGCCAGGAGAGTGTATTGGCTTAAATAATGTAGATTTCTTTTTTTCCTCTTTACCCCTGAGGGAGTCTGATTTCCTGATCACCTATCTAGCCGTATGCCATAGCTCTTGCCAGGAACTCTGAGCAGTGTCACTGCCAGCTAAAATTACTTGTTTTCTGAGAACTGAATTATGTTGAGAATTGTCTTAAATTGCTGCACTGGCAACATCACAAAGTTTTGTGTACACACACAAAAAAAATATGTAAAAGCAGCCTTACCATGAAATTCAGCTTAGAAACTGCTTGAAGCATTGAATTTGATCCAGATACTGAGAAGTGTTCTACACCTGCTCAGGTGCATCACTCCCTCTGTTCTCTTTCCAGTGCTTTTCTCAGCTTCTTTGTGCTCTGGCTAGCGCGGCACAATGTTGATACATACAAATTAAACATTTACAAAGAATGCATATTTTCTACTTCTATTTTGTACCAGTTAGAGTGAAGACCTAGTATAGCTAGTAAAAACTTCTAACATGTAATAACTATGCTGCTCTTCTTTCCTCTTGCAACAGGATGGAACTGAAATACGGATACACATTGACTAAGGAGTTGGAATAAGACTGAGTCCTGCTCTGTGATATTTATATACCTGGACCATGAACTTGCTGTTTGGCTTCATGCTTTAGGAACCTTTGTAGTAACTGCATGAAGCTGTTGGGAATCATGGCATTCTCTCCATGGAAGCTGTCCTCTCAGAAACTCGGCTTTTTTCTGGTGACTTTTGGTTTCATTTGGGGAATGATGCTTCTGCATTTTACTATTCAGCAGCAAACACAACACGAAAGCAGTTCACTCCTGCGTGAGCAAATTTTGGATCTCAGCAAAAGATACATCAAAGCATTAGCCGAAGAAAATAAAAATGTGGTTGATGGGCCTTATGTTGGGACAGTGACAGCATACGGTGAGTGTGTGCTCTATATTACATGATAATCTGATTAAGGTTTTTTCTAAGTTGTCCAAACATTTTAGTTCATAATGCTGCTCAATTGACAGTACTTTGCACTGTGGATTTTCTGCACAGACGGAGAAAACGGTCTTCACTTAGAAGTATGAAATGGGACAAATTTTACACTTCTAGTCACTTGGAGATGAAGTTGTCTGCTAATTTTTACTACATCTGTCTAGTAGCTATATCTGGTTGTTTGTTAAAACTTCATTTAAAAAAAACTTTTTTGCTGTTTTTGAGAATCTTGAGAGGCTTTTCAGTTTGCATGTCAGTGACCTAAAAAATTCCTTGTGGAAGAAGCGCTTGCCTTACTGATAAAGTGGACACCTGCTACATTTATTTCTTCTTCTTTCCCATTTCACTTCTTTGTTCAGTCAATTTACTTAACGTTTAAATTTATGTATCTGGCATAAGATTAAATTAAGCTCAAATATATTATCTTTGCCTCAGGGTAGAGAACACTTTTTGTGAGTTTCAGTGCTTTGTTTGGCAGTAAGTTTTAATGCTTACTCTCTTCCATTTTGTACAACGTGAGAGTTAAGTTTGTGTGAGAGAAAGCATGCGGAAAAGAATGAAGCATATTGCCAGAAAATATTATGAAAATAAAAATACCCAATTTCAGATTGAAAAGGGGCCACACCTAATCTGGTAAGATCACATCATACACCTTACTTGTTTAGCATTTTTTAAACTCACTTTCCTACTTACCTATGCACTTTCAGGCTATCTGGAAAGTTAAGGGCTAATTGGTCATCTAGATTTGTTTCCTTTTATAGTTGCCTTAATATTCAGCTCTGAAGAAATTGGATAGATGTCTTTTGTAGGCTTATACAAAGAATAAAGACTAGGATGTGACAGGTAATAGCTACACCTTTTCCTCTAGTTTTCTTCTTAATACTCTTTACTTTTGGTGCATGTAATGAAAATATCCTGCTGGGAGATTCTCTCCATATCTTGTTTCTGTTACCACTTTTTTCCTCTAAAAAAAGAACTTCTGAGTTTGTGTGAAGGTGCTTGCCTGTAAGGCTGAGATTATCATCCCAAACATAGCTAACAATTACATTGCTTTGTTGCTTAAATAACAAGCCATCCTTATTCTGTAACTTCTAGTGATTTGTGACTGCATGTTGAACTATACTGTACATCTTACAAAGCAGCACAAGCTAAATACAGAGTGGTACTAGATCAATATTTAGATTGAAGACCTAAAAGCAAGTAGAGGCCCCTAGAGAATTGTGTGCGTAGGCTTAAAACAAAACCCTGTCTGCTATATAGCCATCATCGGTGTCCCATTATCTTGTAAGGGTGCTTGATGGTAGGTGAATTGAAGAAGAAAAAAACCACAAAAAACAACATGCCTCCAGAAATTGAAGGGTAACTGCATTAATCTGTGCCCTAGCTAGGTCTGAGAGTACAGGATATCCTTAAGCTAAGATCCCCCTGCAGCTTGTTGCCTGTGGCATTCGTTTCCTGTTCCAGATCCCGCTGAGGAATAAGTTGACTTGCTGCCAAACAGTGGTCAAGTTCCCCAGGAGAAGTTAAACTGCATTTGAAATTGGGTGAAATAACTTTGTTAGCACTTCTGTGAAGGTAAAGCTAAGTTTTGTGTAGAAATTTCAAGTTCCATGGCTAAGAAGAATTTCAAGTTTAAAGACAACTTTGGACAGGTGTTTTCAATTAAGGAGTTTGGAAGGATGCGTAATAATGGTAACATATTTATTTAAAATATTAGAGGGAAAGGTGCTATGGTGAGTGAATAACACCATATTAAATAATACTTTATGAAACTGAGTAAGATAATAATTATTTAATAAGTAAGTTAGTTTGTCCTGTCTGGCATACCAAATGATTTGTTGATAGCAAATGATCAGGTTAGCTGTTCAGGAATAAACACATTAATGACTAATGTTAATGATAATGGGTAGAAGATGGTTCACTATTCTATGAAAATTAACGCCCTTGCTATTTAGCCTTTTTATTTCTTTTAATCTTATCCTCTGATTGCTTTTAATGAGCACAGTCATGATTTCCATGTTCAAGAATAAGTGTTAAGTTGCTTGATTTGGCTGCTTTTACCCACCCAAAAGGTTTTCAGTCATTCCTTAATTGTGATTGCACAGCTTGTTTGCTTTGTCGCTTTTTCTTTCTACCACATATTGACCTGTCAGGTAGGTGGATCAAACACTTTCCTTTTAAAAGTTGTAGTCCAAATATACACAGTATTAGATTTTTATAGCAGTAAACAGTTGTTTTACAAAAATTATTATGAATCTGTGCTTCTGCTCTCCCCTTCTCAAACTAGCCTCCCAGTTGCTTTTTTGTTCTGGTAAGCAGTGTCTTTCATCCATGTTTTGGCATCAGTATTAAAAAAATTACAATGTTTAGCGATTTTTCTCTTTATGTTCTGTGTATGCCTTTATGTATGCTATGTTTCTTCCTCATTGTTTCCTGAATTATTTTTTTTACTACCTTTTTTCCTAGATTTTTTTTTCCTCCTTCTGTACCATGGTTTCTTCTGCACGCTATACCATTAAAGTGACTTCTGGACCCCTTTTACAATAGTCCAGGTCATTAGTGCTTAAGATTCCATCTTCTGATCTTTAAAGGGCAAAGGAAAATACACAGTTACAAAGAAAAAGATCTACCTTATGGCTCCATGGAGTAAATATAACTCTCCTTTTATTTGTAAAAAAGAATCATAAGCTTGCTAAAACTAATAGCCTTTTCTTATTTTTTCTCTCATTTGCACAAGAATTGGGCTAGTCATGGAAAAAATAATAAAGGGAGCACAAAATAAGTGTGGCAAAAATACAGCTGATGTTGGGGCAGAGGAATCTCTTCAGATGTATGGAGAAATTTTCTATTACAGATCAGAAACTTATTTGATTCTAAAGTTGTGGAAAGGAAAAAATGTATTATACATATGCACATGTAATTATTTTATGTAATTAAATGGGAAAATAATGTAAATTCATCATACCAAATTCTTTAATCCTGAGACAAAGGTAAATGAACAAAGAACAATACTTTCTTTCATCATCTTTGGCTTGTTGCCACTATAATTATGCCATTTAGTCTGATAGTGGTCTATTTTTCCCCTCTTGCCCACAGTTCTTTTAGCTTGCCCAACTGACTGTGTTACTTCAAGAAATCTGAACAAAAGAAAAGGGAAAGAAAAAATATCGGAGAACTCTTTCTGGGTTGTCATTTGATATGCAAACTCCTGTTACTGCATGTTGCTTTCCACGCGAACGAAGTGCTGTGTCAGACTAAATAGATAGGTAGAGGCAATAACCAACAGACTGAAGAAAAGAAACAGGTGATTTATGGTGTGTATACGACAGAAAGGTTGAACTTAACATTTTTTTTGCCAGTGCAGAACCTGGTTGTGGTGGAGGAGATGCAGGAGGTGGTTTTTGTACTGGCTCAAAGATGTCCCTTCTTTTGGGAAGGGGATTTTTGTTTCTAGGTGACTGAGCATCTAACAGACTGTTCCTCTGACAGTGCTTGAATATGGATTTAGGTTTAGATTCATTATTATTCAAGCAACTTCTTATTACTTGAGCTATTACAAAGCGTGCATTTTTTTGTTCCCATGTGTGTACCCATAAAGGTGCACACTTCACCTTGAATGTAGGATATGTATATGAGTTGCAGTGTGCTTTATGAAATACTCAGGAAGACAAGTTCCACGTCCAGGGAAACTTGTATCTGAGACTGAACAAAGTAGGGAACGTTAGGGCATAAAACTGCTAATGACAAAGATTTGCACTGAGAAAGTGTCTATATATATTCCAGTCTCATTCTTGTATCTATTTTTTGATTCTGTCTGACAGTGTGCATTGCATAATTAAGCAATTTAACTTTTCATTTTCATTTGTAGATTTGAAGAAGACACTTGCTGTCTTGTTGGATAATATCTTGCAGCGCATTGGGAAGCTAGAGTCCAAGGTGGAAAATCTTGTACTTAATGGAACAGGAGCAAATTCCACCAACAATACTACCACTCCTGCTCCCAGCTTAGGAGCAGTCGAAAAGCTTAATGTAGCAGGTGGGTATGGCAATTGTTTAAAATATTTATGGGCTGTTTAATCTGTATTTTTCTGTTTTGGCCATAACATGATTTTTCAGTGTTAGATATTTGGAATGTCTTAGAAAACAAAATTCAAAGTCTAGCCTGTATCAATGGCAATCTTAAGTCCAGTGTGGTCTTTTACAAGCTCAGAGGAAGACTTTCTTCTATGGTAACTTGAACAAATTGAAGAAAATCAAATTCTCTGCCAAAGAGGTATAGTCTACCTTGTTCACAGTAGATTTTTCATACTTTAAATGGTTGCATTTCAGAAAGATAAAACTGGGCAGACGTTTTCTCTCTAAGCCTAATTACTTGGGTTAGTATGAATCTGCTCTGCATGTCTACCATATGCATTTTTTTGGTTATTAACGGAAAGAAAACATTTATTATGTTTGTTACTTGTTCTGATTTAAAAATGTCCTTCCCTACTCTGCTTAATAGGTCTTATGATTTGATGCACAGAGATGACCTGCCTGGTACCTTCAGCTTAAACAAATACATGTTTTAAAACGTCATTTGAAGTCATTAATTTTGTCTTCCGTGAATGGACTGTTTGCTACCCTTACAGCTTCTCAAAGCATTTGAGTCATCCTGTGGTGGTAGAATGCTTTGCTGGCCTCTTCACCTGCACATTTCAGTTTTTTTAGTGTTGCTAGCTGTGAATGTGGTTGGTACAATGAATAAACCTTGTTTATACTGCCTCATGTATTGACCTGCATTTTGCTCTGCCACCAAGTCTAAACAGATACTGGCTGTCCTGACCCATAGGAAGGTCTGAGTCTGCCCTGCTAATGATCTTTGTAGTCCCAAAAAGGGAGCAGAGCAGAAGAGTTAGGGCAACTTGGTAAACGGGTTGATAGCTGTGCTCCTAAGTCTTGCCTGTGCTTGGGTTTCCTATAAAAATAAATACTTCTGTTGAGAGCGTGTTACCCTCTTAAATTTGTCAAAAAAGAGAAGCAGATGCTACCTTTGGTAGCGTAATACCACTGAAAGGAAGTCTGGGAGAGCAGATGTACAAGTGATCACCTGAGTACAGTATACCAGCAGAGTTGCTGTGTCAGCTGCTCTGTCCTAACTGCATTTGTCTGTACCAGGATGTTAAAGGCATATTATCTCTTGGTGAGACAGACCTTTGTGTCTCTCTTGCCACATAATAAAAATATGCTTATAAGCATTTACAACAGCCCTCTGCATGTGTGGTTTACTACTGCTTGCCTTGTGGTACCTTTTTTTTCCCCTGTGTCTCTCGTCTTGGTTAGACTGAAGGCAGATTAGAAACAAGTAACTGAAGAGGTATAGCACCTGCAGACTACTAATAGGGTGAGCCATGTTGCTACCACAAGGAATACAACACAAGATCTTTGTTGGAAGATCTTCTGCTTCAATGGAAAGTGAGCTAGTACAGTATTGTTATAATTTCTGAGCTATATATAAAATGAAAAACATCCCTGTATATTTTCTTTCTGTAGCTGGACAAAAGAGAGACTTGATGCTGTTATTTCAATAGATTTGCAGATAATTGGAAGAAGAATACTCATGTTGTTGCTTATACATTTATAGGCAAAGGATCATTGTTCTTATCTGACTAGAAAACATCTCTTATCAGTTCTTAGGGTGACTTGAATTTTGTTTGTTATTCTTGGAGTTTGCTAGATTCACAATTTTAGTACTTGCGAGCAACGGTTAAGGAGCTTGGTAGGAGTTTTCAGTTTGCAGTGTTTACATAGCTTTTTTGCTGCCTGAGGCTTGTTCTGTGGCAAAGAACACTATTTGTCTTATTAGAGCTTCAGTTTCTAACCTTTGACTCTTGGTACACTAAGTTTAAAATATCTGAAGCAACTATATTAAACAGCAACAACAGAAAAACATTTAGGAAACAGTTTCTTAGGGTTTGATTAATGTATGGTTCTGGTGCCTGTTTGGATAATGTTACTGTTCAAGTATCTCCAGGCTGGATAGTTCCAATGGGTAGAATAGAGCTTGAAGCTAATCCTTGTGTTAAAGTGCCTATTATTCATCCATTTGAAGCAATCAGTGGAAATTCATCTGATCAGGGGCAGCCAAATGGAAGTGAAAAACTTGTTTCTACTACTGTCTTCATAGCAGTTTCCTGACAGTAGCAAACTCTGGAAGCCATATGATTCCAGTAAAATCATAATATAAACATCTTCTCTGTTAGGAAGGAATTGTTCAGAAAATAGCTAGGTGAGTAAACATTGTGATTACAATACCAGCTACAGTGTTGGTTTTGTTTGTAATATTTCAACAGTATATTCAGCATTTTTTTTTACTGTGCTAGAGCAATTGAGATAATCTGAAAATTGTTGTAGAGAAAGCATTTTGTTACCCAACAGTTTGTCATTTTACTGGAGCTGAAACACGTATGTATAAAAATACACAATACTTGCATTATTTTCTTTATAGTAGTTTATTCAGCTGTTACGCTATGAAGTGATCACAGAAAGCAAACATGTTAGGATTACTGTTTCTCTCTTTATCAGCTGTAATATTTCAATGCTGACTTTAGACAAATTCATGTTAGCTGTTGTTAGTAATTTAACTCTTCCTGTCTGGACAACCGTAGTACTTGTGGAGCATCCTAACAACATAGAATCATAGAATCATTAAGGTTGGAAAAGACCTCTAAGATCATTGAGTCCAACCGTCGACCCAACACCACCACGTCCACTAAACCATGTCCCTAAGTGCCTCATCTACTCGTCTTTTAAATACC
>NW_008794155.1:4166383-4222734 GCF_000699145.1 Aptenodytes forsteri | reverse complement strand
TCGAGGTGCGGCCTCACCAGTGCCGAGTACAGGGGCACGATCACTTCCCTACTCCTGCTGGCCACACTATTTCTGATACAGGCCAGGATGCCATTGTTTAATGTATGTAAACATCATGTTTAATATTTTTAGTAATGTTTTTTAAAGGCTTCTTGAGTTTATTTTTTTGCAAATCTTTTTTGCCTCGGAGTCACTGCTTAAAACTCTGAAGTAAATTAAGCATTTTATAGCCTCATTTATCAGTGCAACAGTGCAGTGTCATTAGCAGACTTTCCTAGAAGAGTCCTGCTTCCAGTGGAGCTACTTCATGCATTTATTATTTTTGGTTTGAGCTGTCACAGTACACTGAGACCTGATTCTGTAATCTGTGTAACCATGTCTCTTTACTTATGGAAAGCCTTTACAAGATAAATTTAGCTTCATGCAGGCTTAAGCTGCACCTTAGCATCTATTGACGCTGCTTGTAAACCTTGGTAGTAAATAGTGGAGGCACTAATCATTCTGAAATCTGCATTTTGTCCTCTCTAACCTTGTGTAAAGTTTACTGTGTGTTATATGCTACCTGAGTAGATACCAGTGATAAAATAAGACATAACAGAATGGCAGGAAGGTGCTTATACTGTAAATATTTGTCCTTATTGCTGATTATGACTGGACACAAACTCAAGAGCAAAACATAATATTTTTCTTAAAATTTAAAACTGACTATCATGGCAGGCTAGACTTGTCAATCTGAATGTGCTATGGGCTTTTCTTCATTGTGTATTTTAAGTATTAGTAACACTGTCATGGAAAAAAAAAATAGTATTATCTGCAAACTAGGAAGAACAGAGATGATGATGATTAGTCAACATTTCTCCTCCCAAAGGCTCTCTGTAAGTGGAATTTTCTTTTATTAGGTACATTGCTGTATCTAGAAAGCAGTCCTAAGAACAGTATCCATATACTACAGGTGGATCATGATGATGCAAGAATCCTGGTTTAGTTACAGGGTTGAGTTATTGAAATCAGTCCAGGTTATGGTTTTATCTGACTTTAATAAACACAACTGGTATGTGACCATGACTCAGATTTATGGATTGAAAAGGTCTTTTCTTTGAGATTAAGGACACTGGCAATTGGACCAGATATGGATTTAAAAAAAAAAAATTTCCGCTCCTGTCCACCTTTTCTGTATAGACAACTAGAATAATAGTATAAAAAGGGAATATTTATAGTATTAGAATGTATGGAAGTTTTCTTCAGTTCATATATACATTGTTTTTAGCTTAGCTCAGATATGAGTTTGAATGTGACTATGTAAGTAATCCAGGTAACAATGAAGAGAATGTATGTTGAGAAATAATTGTCAGTTGCAAATTGGTTGAAAAATCAAATGGTTTAAAATGCTGACATTTCTCAATGAACTGAGGTCAGAGGGTATTTAATTTTTGCCCAGTATACATCTTGATGGCAAAATGTCTGTTGGTCCAGGAAAGTTCTTACTTGTAATTAATAAACTTGCAAGGTTACTTCTTCTAATGCTCTACATTTGAGCTAAAACCACCTTCAGTTACCACAGTCCCTTGATACTGCAACATGGAATCTATCATCCTTCTTTCTGATGAAGAAAAAAAAAAATCTTCTATGTACTTTTTGATATTTTTAATATTCTTTTGGGGACGTAGGTGCCTAGACTTTGAGAGTGGTCACTGCAGCTGCCTGGGCAAATAAATTTGAGTAGTTCATGTTCCCCTAAGGAACAGATCTGCTCTGTGCTAGTGGGCAGCAGTTGCCTTTAACTTGATGGCAGTGTTAATAAAGGAATACACAGCCTTTGTAGCCTTACAGATGTAAAAGCAGACGAAAAATTTCCTCTGAACCATATGGATGAGAAAAGACCTAATAATAATGAGTTTTGTAGCTCCTTTTAAAACAACTGTAACTACTGTTTGTAGTCAGGATGTCATTTGAAGGGCTACCAAATGTCTTCTAAAACTTCCATCAGCAACTTCTGTAGGTTTTCATGGTGAATAAATGATAGCACCAGTAGCAGAAAGATGAAGTATGACAGTTTCTTGAGGAAAAGAAAAAACATTAGGGAAGTACCTGGCTGTCAAAGATTTTTTTTTAAAAAACAGTGTTCAACAAAACAGAATGTAGTCTGACTGTGGAAGGTGTTAGGCAATGTGAGCCGCAAAGTCTGGGGAGGTCCAGATAAGCATTGGACCAGGAGGTGTTATAACCTGGAATATTATGCTAAGATAATCCATTATAAATTACTTCATGAAGGAATGAGCAATACCCTCTCCGAAAGAGCCTGTCAGCAAAGGAAAAAGGAGGCACTGGCATCAGAAATAATAAACTGTTTAGCAGTTTGGAAAAAATACCTATCTTTATTTTAGGTTTATTAATACAGCCAGAAGTTGAATAATCTCTGGCCAAACACTAGCTGTCATGGCTATTTATGCCTTGTAACAGCCTAATAGAAATGTTTGTGGCTTCCTAAAAAGAAGTTTTGATCAATTTTGAGCCTATGCTTTGACCACTGTAGCCTGAACAAGCAATTTATGTGATAGGTATTAACTTGGTACAGAGCCCGTGACTTTTTCAGTAGAGTAGCCTCTTCATTACCATACTGAAACCTGAGATATGCTGGTATTTGGAGATTACCTAGCATAAGTAAGACATATTCTTTGACCAAGATTTATAATTGTACTTTGGGCAGACGTGCAGACATCTTGAGAATATGACTCAGTGTTTAAAATGTAGGGGCTGTTTGGAAATAAAGTTATTCATCACTTTACAAAGGTCTCTTCATCAGTTATGCTCCTTATTTGGCGAGACATGGAGAAAAGTGGCGCTTTTTTTTTTTTTTTTTTTTTTTTTTTTTTTTTTTTTTTTTTTTTTTTTTTTTTTTTTTTTTTTTTTTTTTTTTTTTTTTTTTTTTTTTTTTTTTTTTTTTTTTTTTTTTTTTTTTTTTTTTTTTTTTTTTTTTTTTTTTTTTTTTTTTTTTTTTTTTTTTTTTTTTTTTTTTTTTTTTTTTTTTTTTTTTTTTTTTTTTTTTTTTTTTTTTTTTTTTTTTTTTTTTTTTTTTTTTTTTTTTTTTTTTTTTTTTTTTTTTTTTTTTTTTTTTTTTTTTTAAATTGTTCCACCTCTGGCTGTCAAGTACGGCATAGAACTGAGGTGGCAGTGGTGAAATCTGCAACGGAAAATACCGCTTTGTGGTGGTTTGTAGAGTTTTTGGCAGATAAAAGGATCTGAAGAAAATCCATCTGGATTATGCTTGTTCATAATAAGAAAGTGATAACAGTTGGTAGGAGGAAATGTTGAGGATTTAGCAAGGACTGTAACTCAGCTGTCTCTGAAGTAGGTGAACTCAAACTTTTATTTGGTTCATTTTTGAGTTCCCATTTAGAGACCAGAAGTCTGTCTTCCTTTTCAGACTCTCAGACAACTAGCATTGTTGATTTATATGTAGACTGTAATGTGTATTCATATCCTTAGTGTGTTTAGGTTTAATATTTGTAGTGTGGTACTACACCTTGCTTCTTCCTCTGAAGTTAGTTTTGCAGAGTCTTTTCATTGAGGGAAACCCAAGAGCAAAACAGCTTCTCTTCTCTTTTGGGTTGTGTAAAAGGATAATAGAGCATCTTAATATCACAAATATCTTTAATCATAATCCCAAAGGAGCTGAGGATGGGACCTGTGCTAGAGGGTGAGGCTGCATAGATTATGTTAAAAAGCAAAGCTGTGGAGCACTTTGGGTAGCTTGAGTGGGAGGTTAGACTTCCCCTCCCCCCTTAAAATCCATGTGTAAAATCATAAGCATACTTTCCTTTTTCTTCTTCCCTCTGCAAAACCATCGAACAAACTGGTTGTTTTGATACTGACAGTTTTCAACCGCTTTTTCAGAACCTCCATTTGGTTTATGAAAGAGTGAATTGTTAATAAAGATGCTTATAAGGCTTCAGCTGATTGGTTTCAGAAGCAACAAAGTCCTCGTTCCTTCTCTCTCACTCTCTCCCCTCTGTCTTTATTCATCCAAGTTGTATCTGAAAAGCTTTTAAGATATTTGGTAGCCATCCTTTCTGTATTTGTGGGAAGTAATATATTGCCATACACACAAGAAAGTATTAATCTAAACCTTGGGTGCCTAGCAGATAAGAGTTTTTGTCAGCCTTTAGAACAGGAAACCTTGAGCCACTGTCACAAATAACACCCTAGGTAAATCTTAAATTGCTGTTTTGGAACTGATTAAACGGAAATGGGGAGATATGAAACTATGGCACTTTCAAGCAGAGCTTGTCTACATGGCTGCTTCTGTTGTAGCTGAATCCTTGGTTCCATGTGACAGGCACAAGATCAGTTTGGTTTAGACAACTTGGCTTTTAGCAGTTGTTCTTTTCTAAGGTAACTATGAAAGAAATCCTTGATTTTTGTGGGACAGTACTGCAGTAAGAGTATTTCATCAGTGCAATCTGCTTGCACAAACGTGATCAAAGAATCAGTCCTCTGTTTTATTAATGTGATTTTTTTGGTAAGCAGGGGGTGTGGGGGTTGTGTGTTGTGGGTTGGGTTTGGTTTGGGCTTTGGTTTGGGGTTGGGGTTTTTTTGCCCCTAAATTGTGAACTGTTGCTGTGTTCTGGAAGCTATGGGAAAAACTTGATTTAAGCAAACTAAAGGAAACTGTTTCAATTCCTCAGGCTTTAAAACACTACTAAGTAATAGCGGCGTTAATACTGAATATGCATGTTGCAAAACAATTTTTTTTAAATAAAAATGTTGATATAAAGCAAGGGCCAAGGTGCTCTGAGGCCATTGTCATCACTCTACTGTGCTTGTTCAGTGAAAAGCTAAATTTTTTACAAATGTAACCATATAACACCTCAGGTAGTATAATTGCACTGAAAACTGTGCCAGACTGGTTGTTTACAGAATGTTCTTTTACCTTGAAAAGTGTCACTTTGGAAGATGTTAATTGTGTGTCTTTGATCCCATAAAAATGAGCAAGTGAAGGTTCATGTCAAATTCTCCTCCACACCCCCCTCATACATAGCTGGTACTTGGAGAACTCTTTCTAAGACTAAGAACAGTTAAGTATCAGGTTGCTGTATGTAGCACTGCTCAGTGAGGGAGAATATTTTTGGTGTATCTGTTCAAAGTTTCCACAGCTTTTCTGCCTTATGCATTAACTACTTTGGCTGTATTGGCTGTTGAGTTCTCTTTTAACAACTTTAGTGTTAATATCTTTAAAGTCACTCATTAGGATGCAGACTTCAGTATTTACTTGTCATCTAAGACACGATGGCTTGGATGCCTGTCAGATATCTGGCATCCTTCGTGAATATGTAGCAAGGCAGGCTGACAAGTCAGCTTTGGCAGTGCTGCAAGCAGGCTTTTTTTTTAACGTTACTATGGTGAGAAGGACCTTTGTCGCGGTATTTCCATGTCCTTCCTAAAGGCTTAGGGCTGACACACTGAAGCCTTTTAGGTGGGGAGGAAGACTCAGGTGACTTCATGATTAGTTGATTTGTTTCCATGGCTCTGCTTCTGATGAACTTTATTACACATATAACAGCCTTGTTAGTTTTAACGGTCTGCAACCATAGTTCACCCTATAGTTCTGTAGTTGCAGAGACAAACTAGATAAAAAAAGCTAAGATACTGCATATTATTTTGAATGTCCAAAGCTGTCCTGTCTTAAGAGGACTACAGTAGGCTTTTCTTCAGTTAACATAGTACGTACCATGTTCTCTATGGTCATGCCTTAAAAAACAAACTAGTTGTCCCCACAGAATGTCAGTGTGTACCAGATGTAATAGGATGTGGGCTGCACTGGTTTTAATAGCCAAGATTACAGCTTTCTCAGGGTAATGCTTTGCTTTGACTCATATTCATTGTGCCTTATCCATTGTATTCTTTTTCCACACTGTATATAATACCAAGCAGTTTTTCCCATTTTGCTGTCCATTTGCCTCCCACAAAGGCAGTAGCGTGGAGCTGGGGAGAATTGTGTGCTTTCAAGCCTCGCTGTTGCAGCACAGTGTAATGACTGTGAATATTTTCACACGTGAATGTTTTCCACTGCACTGCTAAGCTGTATTAGTAATGCTGAAGGGGACTGTTAGTGGTCCCCTGGGCTGTATTTTGATTAACCACTTGACTACTACTTGAATTCTCCTAACACTGCATTGATTTCAGTAGCGTTAATGGAACACAGCAGCACAGCTGGTGTGAGGATGGACTAGCAGTAGAAAAGTTAATTTTCTTTAAATCATACCAATGGTTTGCTACTGAAGTTTCTAAAATGTTAGTAGAAAGCATATTGTGCTCTGCATTTAAAATCTTGAAACCTTTAGCTCATTTCATTGAATATGTTGATAGTACTTTCAGCTCACGCTGTAAATTCTCTCTTTAAAGAAATCTTACCAGCTGGAGATGAAAAATGTGAATTAAATTGAGAATGTGTTAATTAGTGAGAGAAGGGAAAGAAGACCTTACACAAACTAAACCAGCCTTAACTACAGTATTGTGTCTAACCGTAGATACCAGATTTCAGAACTGAAATAGAAACAAGAGAAAGGTTCCACGAATTAAAGTAAGAATAGTACTTTTATTTAGTGATCAAAACCAGAAAGAGAACAAATAGAGATAAAATTGGTGAATAGACTTGATCGGGTAGGATTACTCTGTCCTTTTAATACTAAGGAGGTTCCTGATTTTATGAGATCTGCTGTTGGGAAACACTTTGAGTTGAGCTATTATCTGTGCTATATGTCATCAAAAGATATACTAATACGCTTTTTTGGAGTAGTCTAAAAATCTGGGTTTTAGCCTCAAGGTTCCAAAGTACATAAACTTTTGTGTCATGTTAAATTCTTAAGATATTTCTATTCTCTGAAGAATGAAGAGTTGGTCCTTAGCTGACTGGATAGGCTGCTGGTGTCACAGTTTGCAATTTCAACAGGATTGTGGCTTTTTCATTTGCTTTAACCAATATTGCTATTTTAAAACTTTTATGACAAATAGAATACCTATCAAACAATCATTACTGAGTAACTAATTATAACTGTTATTCAGCTTACTGTCTTAGTGGATTATTTCTAGACTTCGTAACTGTCTGATGGAGAAAAATTGAAGCAGAGTTTTTTAGCCTGTTACAAAGCACATTATTTGAAGGATGTGCAATACAGGAAAAGGACAAAATATGTGTGTAGCATTCACTATTGCTTATTTTTACTGTTTTGTTGAAGAGTAACTAGGAAGCAAACAAAAAATCAATTCCCTATCACAGATTGTGCTTTTAACCACATAATTCTCTCTTGGGTGTTGTAGACCTTCACTAAAATAAACAAAACCTGTGGACATGGAGTTTAATTGCAGGGGATGACGAAGACCTGTACCTGTGAACTGGTGTTTAAAGAGAGCGGTGTCAAAGACATGGGACTTCAGCCAGTATAGTTGCTGGCAACTATATAGAGTAACAAGGGAGAAGTATCTTTTCCAGTGCAAAGCTAGGTGGCTTAGCTTAAATCTGCCAAGTCATTCATGCTAAGGTGCCAGACTTTGCACTGAAATAACTGATGATTGTTCACAAGTTCAGTTTCACCTGCTGTGCACTAACGATCTCTGATGCAGAGCTGTATATCTTTAAACAGCCACAGACATTTACAAAGTGAACATATGGCTCTTTTCTAAACATGGGGATGGAGTTTCAGTTAGTTATATATTGAATATCCCAGGACGTCACAAACAGAGAACTGTATTTAAAGAGGTTTTTTAAATCTAGAGTTGCTTGGTGTTTTATCGATATTTTCCGGTTTTTTTCCAGGATAATCTGTAACAACTGTGTGCTCTTAGGTTTATAATATGCTCACATTCATATTTTCAGTTTGTCAATGCATTGATTTTTAATGTAACATCATATCAGATAAAAGTTTAATAATTATGTCTTTCCATAACAGCAGTCAAGAGGAAATAAGCAGTGCATGACTTCAAAAACACTTAGGTGTCTGTAGAATAGAAATTAGTATCATGGCTCACACAAAGCTTAAGAGAAAAAAGTGTGTGTATTAACTACTGTTGCTTTGTACTGACTTGACAGTTGCTGTATTTCTAACTTTTCTGGCTGTAAGTTCTAAGTTTTGGCTACGAAAAGAGATCTCAGAACTTGCATTTTAAATTACATAAATCCTCATTAAGGATAAAAATCCTTGTGGTTTCTCAGATACTGTTTTCCAACAGAAGTAACTTTAATGTCTGGCTTAATAATGTGTTTTTCCCCTTCAGGAAAGAACTATCCGACATGAATTTGGTAACAGCATAATACTACTATCCAGACCTTTTTAACAAGTATCTTCATAAGATTGGGTTTCGTTTTTTTCGTCATCTCCAAACGATGAAGAAACTCTAAACTCTTGACTTGTACTTTAATACTTGCTTTTCATACTTTGGAAGTTCCAGATGTGTAGCTCAGCATCCCCAGGGTTCCACTTGCTTCATCTCCCCTGTCTTTGTGATCCATTCAAAAGTGTAAATTGCTGTATCTGGGTGAGGTTGGTCCCAACTGTCCATGGGATACGCGAGATTTGTTCACCTCTGGATTCCTGTTTAAGAAGAGCCAGCTCCTAGTTAGCGTGGATGATGGAAGCCTGTGAATGAAAAAGGGAGTGAGTGGATTTGGCAGTATGGGCCCACACTGAGCTAGAGACACGCTAGGGATTACTGTCCGACCCTTGCTGCTTCTGCTGGTCCAGCCGTGCAGTGTGGTTTGATGAGAACAAGCTAGACTATTAATTTGTAGTTATGAATTTGTATTTAAAGAGGCTGGTCACAGCTTCCTTGACTTTGGATATTTTACAAGGATGTTTCCTATGTTTATAACTATAGTTCAGAACAGCTAGTTTAGTAAGGATGGGGAAAGGAGCCTTTTTGTTTCCCACAGGCTACCAAGAGGCTCCAGCACACCCTCCATGCCTTGTTAGGAGTGAGCAGCTAGAGGAGCTGAAATTTAATACTTCATATAGTTTCTGATCATTAAGGAAGAAAAAAGTTGGGAGGGATGTTTCTCAATCTAGAACTCGCACTGACTACGCCCAAGAAGAAAGGGTACTGCTTCAGTGCAAGTAGTAGTTGACTGGAACCATCAAAATTATTCACAAGTGAATTCAGACTTTTGCATTTAATTCTCAGGCTTATGCATGAAAACCAGTATGTTCAAGACTAGCCCATTTCTGCAGGTGGTGTGTTGCGTTGGACAACTCTTCTTGATGTAGATGTGTTTCCAGTCTGATTACATCAGCTAGCTTCGTGTTTGCAGGCATGAAGGGAAGATTGCTTGTCTAGGGAATACTCAGGTGGAACAGAGTTGCTTTTCTCTACTGCTTTTCCTGTTTTCACATTCATTTCTCCGGTTTGCATATATTGCTACATTTTGTTCTGCTCTAGATAATACTTTATGTAAATTGTTTCATGGGACAGTTTATATTTAAGCGTTATAGAATTCCCTTCACTATGCTATTACCTGATTAGTAGCTGTGAATGAAGCGAGTGAAAGTTGGTATAGGTGTTTGGGATAGATCCATGGTAAGGCTGAGTGGGAAAATGGAGTGGGAAGCTGGTGGGCATGTGAAGCATCTTCAGAATCTGTAATGGTGGAAAAAAGGTGTTAACATTTTTGAGGAAGGTGAATCCTAGGAGCGTTTACTGCTGCTGGCAAGGAGGGGGAAAGATGTCAGGTACTCTTGAAAATGTTACTAGAGACATTAATACTTCACCAAGCATTTCAAGTGATCAGTTAGAAGTGATAAAGGTGCACATCAGTGTTTTGTGTTCCCTATACATACAGAGTATCCTGGAGAGATCAGTATGCTGTTTGTATGTAAATCATCTGAGTGGAAGAGCAAGAGTGGGACTGCTCTGGAAAAGCCCTAGTGCAGCTGGCCACAGGGGAGACCAGAAGCCTGAGAAAATCTGTAGCTTGTGCTGACGTAAATGTCTGGCTCTTGCTTTTTACTTCTTGGAATGGGCAGGAACAGGGAGAGCTGGGAGAGTTGGCTTTCTGCTTGGAAAGTATCTGTATGTAGTACTGCCACAGCTGATCTGAGCTGTTGAAATGTGCGGTGGGTGCAATATGTGACTGTTCTAAGAAGGCAATTTTTATTCTTGCAAATACAGGGATCCTGTAAAACCTTTTGAACAGTGAACAATAGCAAAGATCAGTGCCCATCTACAAAAACACACTTGCATGCAGAAAACGTGTTTACACATGACAAAAGCAAACAGGTATCTAGACCGCAGTGGTGCATCTACCAAAAATGAGGCCATTCTCTGTATCTTGTGGTTTTTTTTCTCCATCCTTCCTTTCTTTGACAGATCACAAGATACCCATTAGAATGCAATATAAGTGATAAACTTGGCACACTAGATGTTTATGCTGTAAAATAAAGAATTATAGCTTGTGTTTATGTATTACCCTGTACTTAAAGGGACTTCAGAAGAAGAGAGGGTTTGCTTGACTAACCCTCTGAACTGGAAGGTAGTCATATGATAGCATAGTTAGCTTGAGATAGAAGACAAAGTTCATGGATCCTTTGTGTTGGCAAGCTATACCTTCCAATCAACAGAAAGGGCAGAAGAGCAGCTTTTAAGTACTTTTCTACTTTTGACAAATAAGGAACTGAAGGAGTAACATCAAGTCTAAGGAGGAATGGCCATCTTGCAGAGGAGTATCGTTTAGCCCAGAGCAAGCAGTGCAAAGACTGTATGTTATGCTTTCTTAAGTGGCTTTGCTAGGCTGTGCCAGCGACACCTCCTGCAGCTGCAGCCCCTGGGGTACTGTCATTCCCACCTCTGCTTTGCTTCTTCTGTAGTGCCAATCAAAAAACTGTTTCTGGTTTCAAGTAATACTTTTGGGCAAGAACTATTTTTAATTGATAAGTATCGGTGATCCAACCAAGAGTCAAGTGAATGGTAGTGCTGGCATGGTGAGGAGTGGGTAGTGGCTGAGGAAGGATACCCCTTAAGAAAGCACTGTTGCAGTGGAAAAGGTATGTGGAAAGGCATGTTGAATACTGTTAATAATACCTTCTCTTTAAGGGTTTAATAATTGTCTCTTACCTTTCTGAAAATTGCTAATTACAGTTGGTTGATTATATATATAGTAGCTACAGGTGGAACAAAAAAAACCTTTGAGCATGACAAGTATAACTTGTCCAAATGCAACTGAAATTGATAGGAAGACTTGTTTGATTGAATAGAATTGCCCAGACATTCAGAATTTTCAACCCTAAGTTCAGTAGGATGCTGAAAGTTGAACTTTCCCCTGTGGTTGAACTGCATCTCTGATGTTATATCATAGATTTAAGATGTCTTTTATGTTTTAGGAAGATCTGAATTTGACATGCCTTATAAAAGCTATGTACTTATTTTGTATTCAGGCTTATGTGTTTGTAAAAAAAAGAAAAAAAGGAAAAGAAAGCCCACAGTTTAGACCATAAAGGTCTCCTAATGGCATTATATTGAGTACTGAAAATTGCCATCATTTTAACCGTGCCTCTTTTCAGTTTAAGGTACTGTTTGATCTCAAGCACTGATTTCATTGTGATTCAAGTGAAAGGTCTGATTCCTGAACTGTAGTAAAACAAAAAGTCCCATTGTTATCTAGCTGTACTGACTGAATTTAGAACATACTTTTAAATTGTTGATATCTGTATGCATGCTCTGTATGTTCTTGAATCAGAAATCAGAGCCATAGATGTCAGTGGTCTAGTCTGCAAGAATCCTATAAGGTTAAGAAGATAAGGGAGAGTATTTTGAAAGTGCTTATTGATTTGAAATTACAAAATTATCTTAAAAACTACTTTGCTTCAGTGTTATTGTCATTGGCAGTACAGCTCAGTTTGTCAAATTACTGCTGCTGCAGAGACTGCCAAGTAAGTGTCGTCTTCCTGGCATGGTGGTTCTTTCTCCATCCGCTCCGTTTTGCAATGCTTCACTCGAATTTCAAGTTTTATCTTTAAAAGAAACTATTTGCAAAAAAATGGAAAATATTCAGATAAGTCAGGAGGTGGTTTTTGTATATAATACAATGTTCTAACTTTTATCCACTGATCTTGTCCCTACTCTATTCTAACTCTGCAGCCTTTTTTTTCCTGAGATCTCTAATTAGCATATTCTGGGTGAAGTCGTGCACTATAACTGCTATAGCATGAAGTGTTCCTAGGTTGATGGCTGGCTGGCTTTAATGTTCTTGATTCTTGCCCGTGGGAAAAGTCAGAAATGATGCAGGTATAATTTAGATAACTCTGGGATGAACTACCTAAATTGAAAACTTTATCCTCCACTGCCTTTGGCAAGAATCTCTCCATCGCATTAGTCATTTTTCTTGCCTTAAAGGCCTGCGGTAGAGGGTTCTTCTGAGTTCTTAGAAGAAAGTCCCATCCTGGAGTTGATGTGGTAATGCCCTTTAAAACTGCTCCTTTTTCCTTGGCTCATGGGCTAGAAGTGTTGCTCTGTATTACACTCTTTAATGTGTTGCAAAAATCTAGAATGATAAAATATTAAAATAGGCAAAAAAGAAGAAAATTCTTGGGAGACCACAGGAAATTTTTCTCATGAGATGCAATGTAGTGCTACTCAGTTGTAAATTTAGATCATATTGCAACATTTATTAATTGGGTCATATATCTGATGCCAAGTTGTGGATCATGGGTATTTGATAAAGTGATAACAGACCTTGAAAACCTAGTTTTTATGTTTAAGAGCAATATACATCTTACAAATGTTTGACAATCGGAAACAAGTTGTTGCAATTTAGTAGTTTTAAGCACGCTTTGATTAGGAAGATATTTTGCTTTTTATTATTTTCAGTGTGGATTAGCTTAATTTTTAAGTCTTCATAGACCAGTTTTTGTAATTCAGCACTTCTACTGCAAGTCAGAGTTGAAATCCGTGCAACCATTTTCTCCTATAGTCAAAAAAGAGCACACTGAGTTTTTTAATGTTACAACAAATATTACACAGTAGGACTCTTCAGTCAGTCTGGATTGAGGATTCATGAAAATAAAAGGAAGGATTCGTTAGGCTATCTGTCAGAACTGTAAAATGAAATTCAGTTATGGTCTGTGTTTCTCTTTAGATCTCATAAATGGAGCCCAAGAACAGTGTGAATTGCCTCCTATGGATGGTTTTCCTCACTGTGAAGGGAAAATAAAGGTAACTGAACTGTTTTTAATCTTATTGTGTGTGTTCTGTTAAAAACTGAACGTATGTTGCAAGAGGTCACTACTCAGACAATGGTGTAAAACGAGAACAACTGGGTCAAAAAAGAAAAGAGGATGTTTAGGAGTGTGTGTCACTAGAACACTGCTCACCTCAAGCCTTTAATGCTACTGCTGCAGAAGTAAAGTGGCATCCTGTTAAGACAGGCATAAAATGCCATATTATATTATAATGCTATAGTATTTAATAAAATGCCTTATTATTTGAATGCTGTCTTGTTATTGAGAAGCTTTCTTCTCCTTTTTGAAAAGCCCAGTTTTCTTCCCCATGATGAGTCATTTGGCGTTCCCCTACCCCAGGACTGGGATTCTGTCTGTACCCCACTCAAGTCCTTTCTCTGTTTCAGCAAGACATTTGTTTACACTTCTTTCCCCTCTTTGCCAACTGCTCTGTCCGGTTCCTCCCTTCCCCTTTTCTGTTAAAAACATTCTGCCTCTTCTGCTTACAAGCTAGGCACTGCACTAAGTGTGCAACCAGAACTTTGGGGTTCACAGTTGATTCTACATAAATTCTATATTTTACTAATAATGCAGTTGGAAAGGCCAAATATTGAAAGCCATCAGACTTTGGTTGGAAAGAAAAAAAAAAACCCACCCCAAAAACCAAAACTTGCAGAGATGCAGGTTTTTGGTTTTTTTCCCCAGGATACATTTCAAATGTAGTAGTGGGGGGACAAAAGTAAAATTGCTGGACACTTAAATATCATTATCAAGTATTACAATTTATTTCTGAAAGTGAAAATAAATAACTACCAAAGTATGAGTGAAATTATGTTGCCTTTTTCTCTAAATAAAACTCTTAGACAATAGTATTTAAAAAAAATCCCAAAAACCTGTGTTAAATCTCTGGTCTGTGTTTTGATCCATTTTGACAAACTGGCTGCATAGTGGCTATGTAATACATTATTTGAATATTAAAATATGGATTTAAATGAATTGCTGCTGCAGAAATGGCAGATTCTTGGCAGAATCGGGCAGATTTCAGTCTTGGTAGCTGAAATGATCTGTTAAATTCCAGAGCAAGTGTAAACGGGGGGGGGGGCAATGTAGTCAACCCCAACCACACCCATATGTCTGGATCCTGATTCTATCTCTTGGTATTTGCCTCTGCTTGCCTGGCTACCAGTTTGTATAAACTGTGCTCATGTCTGTTATGTAGTTACTTCCCTGATGTAGCTGAATGCAGAGATGCATTACGCTGCAATATATTCATGAAATTCCTTTTTTGTTATTTGTGATTTTATCTGGTTGGATATAGTCGCTTGCAGCTTTCCTCTGTTTCTGAGTTCAGTGTGAAATAGTATAGAGTTATTAGGTAGTACTTAAACCTAACAGACTATGTTTTTTGTTCTGTTACAGTGGATGAAAGATATGTGGCGATCGGATCCCTGTTATGCAAGTTACGGTGTAGATGGGTCCACATGCTCCTTTTTTATTTACCTCAGTGAGGTCAGTAATCTTTTAATCTGCAGAAGGGGAACATCACAGTGCCTTGGTATTTTTGGTAACTGTTGGCAAACTTTTCTCAAAAGAAATCGTAACTTCAGAAAAATTCTATAAAGAGGAAAAAGCTATTAAAACAGGATTATTATGAAGTGTGTTGCTATTATTCATAAGTCCTCCAGCTGTTTCTAGCCTGGAGAATTCTAATGTTTATAACTGAAGTGATGTAAACAGCAACTGTCCAGGGAGTGCATACTAGGTATCCTGTTTAACTGAGGTATGAATTCAGCCATAGATCCTTGCATCTGAACACTTTTTCTGTTGCTTTCTATGTAGCTCCTGAGGTAGTAATAGGGAGGCATTTGGGATGTAAAATTTGGAAAGCAGAAGTAGGTGGTACATCCTCCTAAGAAGCATGGCCACTTCCTGCTTGGATACTGTTCATGAATTGCAGAGTCTGTTAACAGAAAACAAAAAAACCTGAAAGTCATGTTTTTGAGTGAAGTTGCAGATATGTTGGCACTTGACCTCTTCTTTCTTATTTGTAAAATTTTGATAACTTACAGCAACTGATCTTGGAAGTAGCATTGATACCTAGTGACTTACTGCTTATAAAGAAGTGCGAGAGCCAATGTGGTTGCAGAATTGCAAACTAGTATTAATTGTGTAGTCTCTGCAGGATTTGGGGGGAGGGGCTGGGTTTTTAAATTATGTATCTGAGATTAAAACAGTAAGTATTACGTATGTAATTCAGTCATAATGAAATCAGTTTCTGTTAATTTACTCAGTTGACTGTGATTGAACTTCTTGGGGCATTGCTTTAAGCAGCAGTAATAGTTAAATGCATACCCAAAACACGTATCTGAAGAAATAAAAAAGGCTGGGTTGAATCACAAATTTGACTCATTCCATTGCTATTACCAAGTGTTGATTTATTTATGGGCTATAAAGCTGGGGAAGGAAAAGATACAGGATCTCTATATTATTTAACCTGTTATTTATCATAGAAGCTAGAGATACGGTTTCATAATCATCTGAAGTTGATCTAAGTTTCTACTAAAAGGTTATGTTTTAGCATCAGCGTAGTTACGTTTGCACATAGTATTCTGTCAACCAGCTGGTGCTTCATGTTTTTAATGCAGATGTATCTTAAAAATGAGGGTACATGTCAATTGAGTCAACTGAAAATCTAACATTCTTGAATGACATTTATTATTTTGTATGTCTGTTAAATCACAGTATTTTCTGTGACAATCTTCTCTGATCATCAGTTTTGGAAACTCAGTTGATGCTGTTAGTTTTTTCATAATTGATCTTTCAGCTCATCCTCATGGCAAAATGCAAGCAGATTTACAGAGGCCAAGTGCTTGTTTTCTCATGGGTCTAGGGATTTGAAATTTTTCTTTAAGCAGCAATATTGAATTTGGGCAACTTCTCATTTCATAATGGAAAACAGTACAATTAGTCTGTGTGTATATTTGGGAACTTCAGACAAAGGTCTTGTACTTTTTTTTTAAAGTGTTCTCCCATGACAGAATGTAAAACTAATACTGGGTGAGCATGTTATTAACACTGAGTTTAAATTTGGCGTTCTTAATCCTATGATTAATTCCATGATTAATGCCCAGCAGCAGAGGTTGAAAGCTTAAATGTTTGCGAATGCAAGCATGAAATGAAATTCTAATAACACTACAATGATGTGGATTTATGAGGTGTGTTGGCTGCTAAGGATAACTTGGAAATGCTGTTGCAAAAGTAATTTGTCAAAGTGGACAGCGATGAAGAGTTGACAGTTTATAGTATGGTTGCACAGCTGAATGATAAATGTGTCTACAGAGCACTCGAGTCAAAACCACTGATTTAAAATACTAAAATGTATTAGGGTACTTGGAAGGATATTACTGTTAAGATTTTTCTTTTTTATTTTAAGGTTACAGTATAGGAATAAGATGGTTGTGTACATATCCTCTGCTTGAAAAGGCAATATATGCGTCAAATTATTCATAATCTCAGTTTGAACATGACAGAATATGCATCAAATTGTGCATATGTCTACTTCTGCTCTTAAAATCGCCTCTACAATCTGGTGTGATAAGCGCCTGTGCTCTTTCATACTCTTTTGGGATCTACTTTTTTCTTCTGAAGCAGTTCAGTTAGGGTATTATGTTACACTCATCTAGCACTCTCTGTAATACAATTTTAAACCTGTAAACAAAGGAGCCCAAAATATTACATTTTGGTGTGTGATATGGGTCAGAACCAAAGAGGCACAAAGTAGCTTGCCCACAGTTTATGCAACGGTTTAGAAACAAAGCTTGGAATAAACCCCAGTCTTTGGGTATCTGTCATGTGCCCTTGTTATGTTTCCACAATGTGTGTCTGCAAAATTGAAACAGTGCAGTCAAAATCCAGCCTGCCCCAAGTCTTCTCTTCTGAAGAGCTTGCACAAGTGCGAGTATTAGCAGGTCTGCCTTCTCTGGCTTGCTTTGGATGGCACTCCTGCAGGAACGTAAGAACAGCTAGCTGAACAGCTCTTTTCTTGTTGTCTTGGCTGCTTGAGCAGAATGGGAGGTGAGTGTGGCAGCAGAAGGAAAGCAAGAAGCAATCCAGCACTCAGGCTTGTATTTTTTTTATTTAAAGCTGTTCCCTGTACAGACTTGCAGATAAAGCTGCAAGAATTTTTGCACTTCTATCTTGATGTTTTGCTGCAGGCACTGTATCACTCTTGGTGGATGATGTGCAACTGTGCAGTCCTCATAATGCTAATTGTGCTGGAGCCTTTGAAGACTGGAGGAGACACAATGGCCTGAACAGCAAAACCAGACTTACATTCTCCTGAATAACAGAGCAAGGCAGGGATTAGAAGTAGCAAAAACTGAAAAGCAAGTTAAGCTAACTAACGTTTCTGGATAGTTGGGACTTGTTTCCTTTTAACTGTGATACAAACTTGTCCATTGAGAAGAGCTACTTCCTTTTAAACTTAGCATTTAGTTATGAAAAAGCCAGTTGTTTAACACTGTAATGTCACTGGCACAGTTGTAACTTTCACGGATGGCACTGCCTCTGGGGAGAAATGTAAGAAAATGAATTTCTAGACAGTACAAAAATATATTTCACTGTAAAATGTCAGTTTGCAGCTGAAGAATGAAGCTTTTAAAAAATCTTCTAGAAAATGAATTTTTCACACAGTTTCCCAGCTTAACCAAAAAAAAAAAGCGGAGGGGTCTTATCGTTCCTTTTCTTTATCTAGATACATGCTTTCTCTGAAATAACTGCTTGCCACACAGGAGTGGGACTGCTGCTGTGCTTGCTGGTCAGCCAGCAGCTGTGATGCAAGTTACCACTGCCCAGGGGTCATTACATTGACGTTTACCTGCTGGAGCTGGGCAGATCTCATTAAAATCCCAGGCTTTGGATCTCCAGCTCGCCTTTCAGGTGCAAGCGTGATGTTTGGTACCCATCTTGGAAGTGGATCCAACAAAATCCCAGGGTTTGGATCTCCAGCTCGCCTTTCAGGTGCAAGCGTGATGTTTGGTACCCATCTTGGAAGTGGATCCAACACTTCAAAAGACTGAAACCATTTCAAAGACCAGTCTTTGAGACTCTTGCCCATTTGCTAGTATACCACTGGAGAGAATTCTTGTTTTCAGTTCTTCAGACTTGATGGAAACAGAATGCATGGTTTGGTTGCAGCAGTATTTTTCTTTACACTGTTACTTTTGCTTTGAGAGATGGAGCAGAAAAATACAAACTGAAGGTGATTTTGAATGTGGGTTTGTTTCCAGAATACAAGCTGTAGTCTGAGGCACATTTTAGTGAAAACACCTGGGAATCGTAATTATACAGGTTCCCCAAATTCTTGCGGTTTTGCTGGTTTACTGCAGTTTGCTAGTGTCTGCGTGGAAGTCCCCCTTTCCACAACTTCCGCTGCATGTGTAATCTAATTTCTGACATTGAGGTGAGTTAATGATTTGCATTTCTTCATTGTAATTTAACATCAAACCAACTTTGAATTCTACACAATTACTCAGAAAATTGACAAAAATAGTATTGTTGTCTGAAATGTAAAGCAGCAAAAGCTTGAACTTCTTTAGTCATCTTACATGTGTCCCTAAGAAATTGAAATGCTAATGATAGTCAGTACTTCATCCCCAAATCATCCATTAGTGTATTGGCCTGGATTTGGGTGATTGGGGGTCAGTTATCTTTTCTACCTCAGTCATTTTAAACCAGGATTAATATTTTTCTGTCTTGTTGGAAAAAGTGTAGATGCTAATGTAGGAGAGGGATCAAATCCAGTGCACATTACTGATGTTAGATAAGAGACCATTTGTTGATTGATGGTTGTGTATAAAATTTTGTGTTGCAGTGTCACTGGGACTGTGAGTACCTAACACCCAATGTTTGGGATTGCCTTTGGAAACAAACAAATCCAAAGTTACCTGTACACTCCTCCATTTCACTAAACGGGCAGGCAGTCATCTTGCACACTGCAGATTTTGTAGCACCTTCAAAATGGCTACCCATCAGTGAGGAAATGCTAAACAAAAGATAGGTATTACAGCTTCTAGAGGAGTTGAGAAAGTCGCCTTCCCAATGGGAGCAGTTCGTTTGCAACAAATTCTCAAATGGATTTTCTAAGTGAACATTATGAGTTCTCTTCTCTGCCTGCTTTCATACTGCCTAATAAATTTAAAGATGCACCTTCTTTCAGCAGATACTGCAGCACTGTTGTTTTTTTTTTATTTCCCACTTTGGGACTGACATAAGATACTTAATAGCAACACTTCACTGTGGATAGAATTACACTGAGCAATAACGCTGTTCACCTGATGTGCAAAGAAAGTTGCTTTAGTTTCCCTGTGGATGGGCTGCACCTGCCCTTCGGAATAGTCCAAAATGAAGATTATCCCAGGTGTTTAGAGAGAGTACCCTTCAGCTTCTGCTTTATTAAACTCCCATTATGACTCTTTAAAAGCATAAAGGACTTCCTGAAATTTTGGATGTGGAGAGCTGCTGGCAGAGTATACTTTCATTCGGTTTCGAAGAGGCTCAGACTACCTGAGTGCTACAGATGTTTGCCAGGTTCTTACAACAATGCTTGAAGTCCTTGCTCTGCAATATAGCCGAGCGCTGCAATCTTGAGTTCCCTTCAGTTTCAATGTGTTTCTGAGGAAGAGTTATTGGAACAGATACCTGCAAAACTTCTATAAAACATACTCTTCTAATTTCTTAAGTTTGGTTTTTTTGGTGTTAAGTCACTTACCAGTAAGCTATGTAAATTCACGGTGAGAGTGGATTGCCTATGATAAGAGATTAGAGAAACTCTCGAGTTCAGTTTAAGCAGAATCTGGGCATGAACACCCTAAAGCAGTTCAGAACACTGACTTTTCACTGATATCTGGAATCATGTAGCACTTAAATTTTGGACTTCTGAAGTACAATGCAACCTAACCTTATGGAGTTAGCTACATATGCTCTAGACAGCGCTGTGTCTACTGCAATTCAAAACCAGGTAGGGAATACTTGACTTCTCAGGTGGAGCTAGTTTCTTGAGCATGATCAAAGACTACCTAATGCATTTGATTGGCATTGAATTCAACACTAGGTACAGGAGGCACAGCTGGTCTTATTCAAAAATATGACAGTAGAAAGATAAATATAGTGTGTTCTGAATAATAGCTTAGCATTTATATCACTCATCTAAAAAATTATCAGTCTTCAAATCTGCAGTTGCTGCTTTCCAACAATCCTCTTTTACTGCTAATCTATAGTCTGATATCACATCCTTCCTATTAAATCATGTACATGACAGTGTAACAGTTGGTTGCTATGGAGAGAATAAGCTAGAGAAAGAAGTGATGCTAACCCAGTGAGAGGAAGGTTGTCCTGGAAAGGGGGAAGAGGAGTCCTGGTTCCTTCTTTGGAGACAACTTCTGTGTTTTGTCTTAAATGAACAAATAAAACACATAAACAAGTTGAAGAGCAGCATCCAAATGAACGCTGCTGCCCTCCTTCCCCTTGCTCAAACTTGGGGCTTGTTGCATGTGGGTATTCTGTACCTAAACAAATACAAAGCTGAAATATTTGAACATTTCTGATGGAGATTTCATCTAGATCCACTTTAGTGATATCATAATCCTTTCTGTCATCATTGCCAATGACAGAGAAAAGGGGTGTGTGTATGGAACAATACCAGATTTGTAACTGCATACTGCAGCCTTAGCACGTGCTATATCATCTTCCTGATATAATCATATACATACACATCTATACGCACATTTCTGTGTATACACACACACACTTTTTTCCCATTGTACATGTTATTTAATCACAAATATTCCTGGCCCAGGACAAGGTATGCTTTAATGCTGTTGCATTTTCTGCAAAATTTTTTCTTATGAGTTAGGCTGTATGATACAAAATCAACCAAAGCAGGTCCTGTCCTGCCCCCCCCCGCCACCCTGTTCTGTATTAGGAGCTTCCAGAAAATGTGTTGCAAAACAATGTCTCTAATTCTTCCCCTCACATTCCCTGCCCTATCTCTGTCTCGTCCCTAGTAGTTTGAATGAAAGCGGATAGGCTTTCTTTAGGCAATTTGGGGGCAAGGGGAGAAAGGCAAGTTCCGGGCACCAGGTCTTTTCACGGAGCTTGCATCACTGTTGGTGCTTGTTTGTCATGCAAGACGAAAGAGATTGAAGGCTTCCACTCAAGCCAATCTGAGCAGTTCTAGACATTCCTTTACCTTTTTTTTTCCTCCCACATCTATAGTTGGAAGTGAGTACTCACTGAAATAAAACCCGATTTGTACTTACCTTACCTCAATAAGTCTGAGAAAAATGGATTAAGTTTTCACTGGTGTTTGCTGGGAACAAGATCATTTCATGAGCATCCTTCTGCATTTTTCAAAGACTATAGCACCCACCTTTGTTTTCAAAGAAGTTCCCATGGCAGTGGTTAAATAGCCTGAATCTGAGAAGAACAGTTGCAGGACTTGTTCAGAGATGAGTACAACTAGAGTTACTGTTGTGGGCCATCTTCAGGTCATGCAAGGCAACCAGGAAAATTACTTAACCACTTAGCTTTCATATTTAGTTATAGGCATCCTTGTGGTATTCTGTATGAGAAACCCTGAAGCAATTAGCCGAAGTGGCAATACTTGGTTCTTTAAAAACCAAACAAACAAAAACCCCCACCCATCCACTTTCTAGGTCATCTGAAGTTCTCATGAAACTGTAGGTCCTGCCGAGAGCTGCAATTAGAAGTAGTTCCTAGGCTTAACGGTGAGAAATTGCATGTTCTGGACAGGAGATGCTTAAGTGCTCAGTTTGAATTGAGTACTGGTACACTGGGCAAGAGAGTAAGGCCAGGTAATGAAAGAGCAGAAAGTGGTTGTCTTGAAAAAGGTCAACAGTATGGTTATTTGCACTATTTTTACACATATTTCAGAAATGATGCAACAGAAGTAGTATGTATTCTGCTCTACTGTGTATCATTACATGGGGCTAACGAGAAGAACACAAAGTTCATTTTGCTACTCATCTGGCTTAGTGCAAACCGTTGCTTTTAATTCTGACACAAAATATTGGGTACTATTTCTTTACAGGATTTTTAAGTGGTCTTTATTGAGGCTTTGTACTGCTGTAGACCTTAATTTTACATAGTGCAATGCAAAAACACAGTTAACTGGAAGCTTTTTACTTGAAATACATATAAAAATGCAATTGCTGTGGGTTTTGAGGAAAGCAGCGATAAAACTTAGCAGCCTGCTAGATATCTTGTATAAGTATCATCAAATCAGCAGGCTTTTTAATTCTGTAGTAGAAGCCTGTCGGTGCTATAGTTTCCTTTTCCAATTGTTCTACAAAGGCTGTCTCTGAAGTCTTAGATACCTTGTGTAGTTGCGTAGGTTGAAATCCCTCTCCCTTTTACCAAAGTGTATATAGACTGTTGATCATCTGTAGCTCTCACTGAACAGGGAAGCAAAAACCAGAGATAGAGAGAAGTATCTCTGTTCCCTCTGAAAACCTTGGTTTTGTTGGAAGTGTGATATTTCTTGAGTACTAAGCACCTCTAAATACAGATGTTACGACTTGTGTAGACTTCCCTGCTGTAGTTTTTCACTTTTGCTTTCTTTGCTCTGTATCTACCTGATAATATCTACTATGATCTAGAAGTGACTTCTGGTGCATGAGCTTCAGTGTTGAGTGTTTGAGTGTTCTGCCCTCTGCCATCACTCTAATCGTATTCTGATCTTCTTCTCAGTTTCTCTTGGAACCATGACTTACTAATTCCAGTAGATTCTTTAATTAGTTGCAAAATTAACTCATGTTCTGAACAACAGAATTTATATTAGCATTTTGGCTGGTTTTGCTATCATAATGTTTCCATCTTAGGGGCATGTATAAGCCTGATCTTTTTTGCCCAAGAATATCTGAAATTCACTATTAAAGTAATCCTAGTTTGGCTGGTTTGTCAGTTAGTATTTTGCCTCTCCATCCCCACTTTCCCTTGAGTCAATACATTAAATTAATAAGGTTTTTTCTTCTTTCCCCTTCCCATGGTATGTCAGATTCATTTGCTTCATCTTTGCTTTCTTGGTGCTCTTGTTAATTATTATCCCTCCATCTAACAACTCTTTGTGAGCCATTGGCTCATAAAAATGAGCAGAATTCTTTCCTTTTTCTATAAGAGAATGCCTATGCATTCTTCCCAGTGCATTTATCAGTCCTGAAAATAAAAAAAACAACTGGCATACTTTGAAGAGTATGCATTTAAAAATCCTTCAGTGAGTTAAGTTGATCTCTCCAATGAAAAGAGGAATTGACTGAATATCAATAAGGAAAAACAAATGCTAGACCAACTGCATACGTTGATATTACTTTGAATCTAATCCTTAGGTGTTTATTGGTGATTAGAATTGCTGTAATTTAATTTAGAGTAGAGGGAATATTTCTAAAAGCACAGAACAACTGTATTTGTGTTTCAGTCAGTGAGGCATGCTGCTAACTGTCCTTGGCAGCTCTGAAAAATCTTCAATTCCTTTAGGATGCCTGATGGTGTGATGTGAAATATGTGGAGCAAGAAAATGGGCACGTACAGTAGTCCTTGAAATGTCATATCTTAATGTAGATCAGTTTTAATGCTAGGAATAATTCAAAATTATTTGTACTATTAAAAAAAAAAAAAGTTTGGGACTCTGCACGATTTGTAATATGTAGCTTGCAACTCTTTTGTACCAGTGATTCCACAACTTACGTTAGTAAAAGTTAGGATTGTTAATTGCTACAATTTCTAGTATGTTTCCAGAGTTGGAGACCACTGAAGAATCAGAAGTTTTCAAACAAGGTTGATCAAGTCACTGCTTTCAAATGTTCTATTAAATACGTTGAATAGATTAAGTCATAGCATTCAAATTAATGCTTCTATATAATCTGTCTGAGGAACCTAAGCTTGATACGTTTCTTCTCTTTAATGAGGTTATGATGTCTGTTAATTTATTTTCATGTGATTGGTCATCTAGGCAATCATTTGGTATGATCTTAAGCTCTAATCTTTAATGCTTCAGGCTTACTGCAGCATGATTAAGGTAAAATTGTGTTTTGACAGCTCTGTGACTGGAGGAACCATAAGAGCAACTCTGACTTCTAATTCTGTGGGAGTTGTGAACTTAATCGGTAGTGATGGGGTATCTTAGCTGGCCTATAAATTTTTGCATAACCTCCCAAACAGTACAGTTATGTTTCTATTTTCATGGGTTTGCCTCCAACAGTGAGATTTCTTCTTCCCCAAAGTGAATGGGCTAATTTCTTAAGGCACGTGAATAATAAATATTCTACAAGACAAGCAAGATCTCTAGGGGAAGAGCACAGGAGCTTTCAGTGACTTGCATCCATTAGCTGTTTATTCCCTAACTACTAGCTGTTGTACTTTTTTTTTTTTCCTAGTAGACAACAGTAGAAGTATTGCATTTGCACTGATTATTTCTCTAAGAATTACAGCTATTAGTATTTGTGGATATTGTTACTTATGTTATAATTATGTTACTTATACCCTTCAAATAGGGTGGTTTTGGTTTTATTCTTCTTTCAACTTTTTATCTAGGTTGCTACAAGGTGGAACTTCGATCCTTGGGTTTTATCAGGCTTTGCCTTTTTATAAAGATATTCTAGGGAGATGGGAAATGTTCCAAAATACGTATTTTTTAAGGGCTAGAAGCATAAAAAACTCAGTGCTTTTTGAGAACGTTTAGGAACTGCTCAGAGAAACATTGTTTAGAGCATTTAACAGCTGACCTCTGTCTTGAAAGGGGTTTATATCCTGTATTCATTATCATGAATGAATATCTAAAGGCAACTTTTGATTCCAAATTTGCAAGGTTAAAATAGTATTGAATTGCAAAGTCTTCTTAAGCTTTTCTTGCAAAAAGCAGTTTTACCTTGCAGTGGCTTACTAATGAGCTGATGCCTTATTTAAGCCATAGAAAGCTGTAATATAAAGGCAGAGAGAGACTTTGGTAGACCAGCTGAAAGTAAAATAGAATGATTTCTTTTCATGTGATTGTTTTACAGGTTGAAAATTGGTGTCCTCGTTTACCTTGGAGAGCAAAAAATCCTAATGAAGAAACTGATCAAAAAACAGTGGCAAGAACAATGTTAAAACATGAGAAGTAATTCAGTAATTGTGATTCATGTAAAAGATCCTGGAATCCTGTGCCACACAGATGCTAATAAGACTAGAATTTACCTTTTTTATTCCTCAGCTCCTCAAAACTGAAGGGAAACATCCTTGACTGTATATATGTAGCTCATCATGTATTTTCTCCAGTCGTTGTCTCGCACGGCAGTCTTGGTGGTAGATTTCCATTAAAAACATTTTTGTGTTTAAATTTATGAAATATTGTACACAGATACTGAGAAAAATTACAAATCCATAGGCTGTTCACCAGTGTTAAGTGACTATATGTGAAACTGTCCATTTTTATTGTCCCATAGATCTGCGCCTTATATATAAAAATGCCTTAACAGAAGAGGCTTATATACATTTCAGTTTTGTAGTAACATTTTGATTACTCCTAATTTTTTTCCTTTAAAAACTTTACAGCATGCAGAGTTGTTTCAAAACTGTTATCACCTAGTTATGTAGCACTTAGGTATTTTAAGATAATTGCTGGGCTGTATATGAACATTGCTTACATAATTTAGATATAGGCGTCTCATTTTGTAAAACCAATTGTTCTTAGATCAGTCTAGCTTTAAAATGAATATTTCCTTTAAAATTTATACTCTAGTAATGTTTCTTCCTTCATGGTATAATAGGAGACTTCCTTGTACTTGGAAGATCCATGATATACATGAATCTTCAGCATACTGTTCTGATTTTATATTGTGTTTTAGAGATACTTTAACCTCATTTTGAAGCACATGAACAAAACCAAATCTTACATTGCAGAAATAAATACATTTTGAAACATTGCAAACGTATTCTGGGGTTACCAAATACTACTAATAAAAATAACAGTAATTTATGTGGCTTAGAAACGTCTGTTTAAAGTTATCTTAAATATTTGAACAAAAATCTCGACTTTAGTGTTAGGAGTGTATCTTTTTTCTTTTTTCTTTTTTTTTTTTAAATGAGGAATGTAAAGCACAGAGTTCACATTTGAGAAGTCTTTTCTCAAACTTCTGGAAAATACATTATTTGAAGAATAACTAATGTTATGAGGGTTTTTTTAATGCTTTAATTGAAGGCTGAAATTCGTATCAACTTTGATAATCTCTACAAAATGATGTCAAGACATGAGGAATTCAGGTGGATGATGTTACGCATCAGACGAATGGCTGATACCTGGATTGAAGCAATTAAATCACTTGCAGAAAAACAAAATTTGGAGAAGAGAAAACGAAAAAAGGTAAATGAAAACATTTTTCATTCCTGCCACTTGCAGTCATATAGGCTCTTTTAAGCTTCTTGTTCCAGAAGTAATGTCAGAGTGGAAATACCAAATACATCTAAAAGGCTCTTGTTTATACTTGTGCCTCTTTTCAAGAAGTATTTTGCTGTTTGAAATTACTGTTACAGTGGGTATTTGTTTTACAAATAGTTTTGCATACTTTCCATGTGTCAATCTTTGAGTAAGTTTTCTAATCTCTTTAATTTTGGATAAAATAGAGACTATGTAGAAGTTTCTAAAGGGAGAAACTGAAAATTTACTGCAAGCTGATGACATTGGAGTGTTTTACGTAGTCGTAGAAAACAACAGTTGTACATCTTTGTCCAAAATTGAGACTTTAAATGGCCTATTTCTGTTTTGGATTTGAGTAGACTTAAAGTTGACCACAACTTTGGATTGGGTCAGTTTAGATCTCCTGTAATGAGTTCAATTTAAAAACCATGAGATTCTTGAAGTAAAAAGTTCTTTTTTTTTTTGTTTGTTTTTTTTTTTTTTTTTTACTTACCTCAGCTAGTTAAGGTAAAGCCAAAAGCTGTAAAGGCAACGGTTTCCCTTTCTGCCTTATTCTTACTGGAGCCAGTCCTGATTGACAGCGGGCCATGCACGGTCATGTTTCTACCCTCTCTTAAGTGTGGCTGGCTCCAGCTCGGATCCTTGCTTGAGATTCTCAGTGTAGGCTCCATGCGTAGGCTCCATGTTGCGGCTCTAATGTTTGTCACGTAATACAGCCCTTGAGTAGGCTCACCCTCTGTCAAGGAGCAGCAACCCTTCTCTTTCAAGCATCCCTCCAGCCTGGTTTATTAAAGAAATATAACATCTGAGAATACATAAACTCAAGAATAAACAGAAGCAGTACTGTCCTGCACAGGCAGTTTTGATGGGATGCTCTAGTGCTTATTCTTTGCTTTTAAAAGTCCTTTGAGGTTGCTCTGTAAAACATGTGGTGGTTTCATTTTAATATGTCCCGTTCAGTTCTGGGAGCTGCAAGAGATTAGAACAGAATGTTTTTTTGAATGTTGCTTTGTTTTAAAGAGTGCAGGAAAAGGGTTTTTGGTGTTTGGGAGTTTTTATGCTTGGTACTGTATGTACCCACACTCAAACAGTCCAGGTATTTTGCGAAGTGTTTGGAACTCAACTTCTGTGCTTCGTTAGAAAGGAAAGCACAGATTTCAAGGAACTACAGAGAAAACTCTCCTCCAGTGGCAAAGGAGAGGAGAGGTTGGGAAAGCATCCTGTTACTCTTACGCAGTCTTTCCAAGTTCTTAATGGCTTGTTCACAACAGCATACCCTTCCTTAACTATACTGTCTTGCATAAGCAAGTGTATCCTACTTGAGAATATAAGTGGTTATTCAGTCAAAATAAGTTAATGTGAGCCACAACTTTCTGTGCAGAATTACAGATTATTTTGTGAATAAGACTAATTTTTTTGCTTAATTACTGATCTGGTGGCAGAATATAGCACAAAACAATGTGGTAATATTCTTACAATTACTGTTCTAGAGATCCATTACAAAATTAAAGGGTGGGAGTATTGGATTTCTTTAGTTGATTTTTTGGCCATAGTTGGAATTTAATAGAAATAAAAAATGCTGTGAGGTATACTAGTTGCATATTTAATGTCGATAACGCTAACATATGACTTTCCTTCCAGATTCTTGTTCATCTGGGGCTTTTGAAAGAAGAATCTGGATTCAAGATTGCAGAAAATGCTAGCGGTGGCCCACTAGGTGAATTAGTCCAGTGGAGTGATTTAATTACATCTCTCTACTTACTGGGCCATGACATCAGGATTTCAGCTTCACTGGCAGAGCTCAAGGAGTAAGGAGATTACTTTCACTTTTGAAACTGGAATACAAAAAAAAAAAAAATTGTAAACTCTTGAAGCTTCTATTAACAGTATATAATTTCTTGAAGCATAAAATGAAAGTGATAATTCACTAAACAGACAATAAGATTATTTTCATGAGCTAAGTATACGTGCTATGAAAAGGATATTGTGTTTTCATTGTATCTTCAGGCTCCTGAGACTTCATAAATGAATGTTGTAAAATTCAAACTAAACAGCTTATTCTTTAACATTCCAGGTGTTTTAACCAGCTGCAACAGGAAATGCTATGGACTAGCCTAATTCTGTGTGCTCTTCTTCAGCTTCTGCTATTCTTCACTTAGTGTCCGATTTTAAAATAAAGGTTTAAATCCTTTAAACACGTTACTTTTGATGCAGTTAATTGCTTATGTTAGGTCAAATTGCTACCCACATATCTTTGTCTTGCTTTGCATACTAGTTCAGCATTAGGCATAAAACGTCTGTTTTAAGCTTGAGCACATACACTTTTTCTGTAGCTTTCATTTTTTTTATAACAAACATGACAGCATCATTTTATAGAGAGCTCTTATACTATAAATCTGTCAATAGAAGTCAGAAATTATTTCAAATAATTTCAAAGCTCACTATTTTTAAACATTCCAACCATATTACTCTCTTGTTTAAACTAGATGAGTTTTTTAGTGAAAATTAGCGCTTTATTGATGTATAAACAGTTCTTTAATAAATGCTGAGCATCTTTAGCATTTGAATGTTCTTACATGGTTCCTGATTTGGAAAAGGCTTTTTTGGAAAGGGGAATTACTGGTATAAATAGTATTACAGCATCTATTCAAGGTATTTGGAAAGTACTACTTTTCCATATTCCTTCTTTCTTTGTTTAGGATTATGAAGAAGGTTGTAGGTAACAGATCTGGCTGCCCTACCCAGGGGGATAAAGTTGTAGAACTCATTTACATTGATATTGTGGGACTCACTCAGTTTAAGAAAACCCTTGGTCCATCATGGGTACATTACCAGTAAGTATAACACTTATTTGACCTCTTAACTGCTTTGTTAAAGAGCTTTTGTTGAATAACACATGTCAGAATACCAAGGTGAGTACATCCACATGAATTTGAATTTATTTAAAAGTGAAAATGTGGTTCTCTGTTGTCTTCCACTCTTAGGAATAAAGGGGCTATTACCTGTTTGTTGCATACCATCTTTATCCCCCCCCAGCAAGTTTGGGGTTCTTGGATTCAGGCATTTTTAATCTTAATGAATTATATTATCTTGTTGAGTCATCATCTTTGCCTTTCTTTCCCTCCTTTCTTTACAACCCCCCCCCCCCCCTTTTTCTTCTGTAAATTAGTAGATGAGCTGAGAGATTATTGTATTTTGTTGTTTAGTTGGAATACCAAAGGCATGTTTTGTTTGCCAGTGTTTGTAGCTGTACTGGATTGATGATTGTGGAGATTTATCTATTCTAATTGTATTGCCCAACAACAGCAATGCAATTTTTTCTGTTCCATCCCTTAAGATGCTGGGCAGAAAGTTGTCTTCAGGGGTAGGTCTAAAGAATAAACCTGCTTGTAACTGCAGTTGTTGCTTCTGTAATCTATAAACATCTTTCCATTAGAAATGGAAGATGGCGGTCACAAGAAATTACTTTGTACAGCCTTCTTAGTGTCTGCAGTTTTAGAACCACGTTTCTTTTTGTCAATAACTTTAAATCAGCAAGCATCCCATGTGTTGTACGAATACATATCAGCATGAAATAAAACCGAATCTAATTTACTGACTTTGATTTTTCTATACCTAATTGAATTAGCTGCGTTTCATGATCCGTAAAGTCCAGTAAACCCTACTTTAAGGAAGGTATTGAAAGGTGTTCATTGCAGGCAGAAAAATTGTTTTCTCTCTACCTCAGGATTTTCTAGAGCACTGGATCTTTTCAGCATAATTTTAAATGAGAGTACTGTGATCAGCGTTGCAGATTAGATTACTCTTAATCTCTTTTTTGAAGCAGAGGAGTAAACAGATATCCTGGTTTTTAGGAGCCTGCTAATAAAGATAATCCCATTTTCTACTGAGCTACAGTTGGTTGTCTGTCTGCCAGATGTAATTGTCACTAGGTGATCACATACAGTATTGTGGTCAGGATATAAAACCATACTTATAAATTCAAAATGTTTCTTCCCTTTTGCTTTCAATTTCCTACTTGGTATATTCTGTAACGAAGATATGGAAATACACCGTGACATTGAGATTGTTAGATTAGCTCTTCAATTTTTCTTGCTTATTTCATGAATCATTAAATCTTAAGTTGTCAATCTGTTTTTCATTGATTCCTAATTTGTGGTAATGACTGACTTTTTCTAGTTTAGAAGAGTAGAATTAAATTTAACTCTAAATAAATACCTTAGGGTAGTATAGGAGGTTTTGTTAGGTTTTTGAAGAAGAAAAGAATTACTCAATGCCTCTCTTCTACAACATTGGATTTCATGGGATGGAAGGGGACCTCATCTAGTCCATACCCTTGCAGAAAAGTAGATAGGATGTATTTGTCCTTCTTGAGAGATTTTTGCCTGATCTTTTACTGAAGACTCCAAAAGATGCCCCAGCCATTCTTTTGTATTGTTAAGCTTTTCTTTAAAATGTTTTTCTTGGCCTGATTTCTAGCAAACTGCCCGTTACTGCATATTCTAATATGGTTCTGGGGAACAAATTACTTCTTTCCTCTCTCTGCCAGCTTCTAGAATATCTTATATTCTGCTTTTCCTCCAATTTGCTTTTTTCCAGAATGAATTTAGGGTTTTTGATCATTACTTATAATTCAGGTTTTGTAGACCTTTCATCAAACTTGTTGCATTTGTTGGGAATCTCTCTAATTACTTGATACTGTTCCTCAAGTTCAGTGTACAAAACGGGGTCCAGAGTCTAGCAGAGACTACCAGAATTGATTAGAGCAGAAGAATAAATTCATAGCTTCATGCAAGGTATCTCCTATTTGAGGATCCTCTTGCAATCATTTTTTTTTTCTCTCAGCATCATGAGTTACCTCAAATTTTGTCACCAAAATACTTTAAAGTTAAAACTAGTAAGTCTAGCGTAGGAGCATAATTTCATGTCTTTGTTTAATTCATTCCAGTAAAATAAACATTATCACAAACAAAGCTGCCTTATAGCCCTTGTTCTTTATAAACTTTGCTTTCTCACTCAATTGTATTTAATGTCAGTAGGAATAATTCTTTGTCTTGAAAGAAGTGTTTTCCTTTATGCCATATAGTTTTTCAGCAGACGTGCTGGTCAGCTCAGTATGGTTTATGCAGACCAGACTCAAATACAAATAAAAACTTGTTTATTCACTTCAGATTGGAATAGAGTGGTAGAATACACCTATGCCCTCAGAACAGTCTCTTGATAAAAGTGCCATTTATAATCTTTGAGTGAACTTGAGGCCTGAGGAAATTTTTGGTAATTGCAAATCAGGTTTCTAGACCTGCTAGCTCAAAAGAATGACCCTGCTGATCTGAGAGGTGAGTATTTCTGAACAACTGAAATACTGTTTTGTACGGCTGAGATCTGTAGCACCAATGTATCTTGGTAGTACATGCTTTATCTGTGGTATAATTGGTGCTGTAAATAGCAGGAATATAGCAAAACAGATCTCATTATTGGGTGCATCTTATTTTCAAGCAGAAGAATGCCTGGACATACTGTATTTTTCAGTTCTGAAGTCTGGATATTTGAATGCAGTTTATGTGCAATGAAGCAACATAAAAATTAGTAGCTTAATATAGTTTGAGGAGTGCAGCTCATTGCCTTTCTTAGCACCCGCATCCTCCATACAGCACATAAGAATCTGGTACTTTTTCATTTTTCTACAGTCTCTCTAGCAATGACTCATTCCCATATGCCAAAAATCCAACTGGCTTTATTCTTGAAATAAATTAACATGACAGCTATCCTGAAAAATGAGCAACATTCCTGCTTCTTACATGTTCTCTAGAATACATCTGCTTTGGGAGAGTTATTTTCTGACTAAGTTTTTACATTTTAAATGCAAGTACTGAGTGGCCTGAAAGTTAATGTGTGTGTCTGCAAGGATTTCTATAGGCAGATATGAGCTGCTCATGATATGAGCTGGCTGGACATAAGCCCAAACAGTCTGGAGTCTGTGTATCTGTGCTGGCACGTTGCTGTGCCTGAGCTCAATGTGCCTACAAAGCTTCCAAACCAGAATTGATTGGGTTTTGACCAGCTTCCTCCCAAGAAGATGTCTGCAGCCACTGGCATATATGTACCCTTTATTTAACAGTTTATGCTGGCATAGGCACTAGTTGCTGACAGTGGTGGGTGCTGCTGGACAGCATTGCTCGTGTAGACAAAGATGAAGTATATGTAAGTAGAGTAAAATTATAACTTCAGGTGGGAGAAAGATAAGAATAAATGTGTATAAATACTTCCACTAGGACAGCCCAGTTAAGGTTGTGCTTATGCCCAATATTTAAGGAAAACCAGTCACTTTAAAAATTGTCATAATTCTGGATTACTTTTGTCTAAATTTTTTTTATAAGCCCCAAACTTGTAACTTCTAATATCTTAGAAGAAGACTTTTATATGGATGTTTCTATAAGCAGTTTGCTACCCACCAATCCTCTTTTTAATTAGTAACTTGATAGACTAATCAGTCTGACACCAGTTCCAAGGCATGCTGTAATTCTCTGCAACTTCCTGCTAAAGCTAGGTGACACTTCAGGAAGGAGGGGGCAACTGAGTGAAAAACTAAAGTTAAAATCACACTAAATTAACATTTTTATTTAAAATATATCCCTGCTTTAAAAAAAATACTGCTTTGCCATTTTCAAAATGAATTATTTCACTTTAGAAATGCTAAAACATTATATGTAAAATCAAAATTTTGCTTAAAAATAGTTCAATTGAAAGAGATTTAAACCACTAAGTGAAAGAAATGGAGAATATAGTACTTGGTCAGACAATTGAGGCGCTCCTACTTATGTTAAAATATCAGTTCAGCGTAGCTGGCATTATTTACATTTATTTCTAAATTTTAAATCTTTACTTTACCAGTTCTTTTCTGCTGCATTTCAGGGGTTAGGTTCACCCCTTGAACTTTTGATCTCCCATACCATTTCTGCAGACACTTGTACTTTCCACTGTGATCTTTTTCTCTTGTTGTTCTGACTTTCTTTATGCCCGAATCATATAAATATTTTTTTTTTCCCTGCTTCCTGGTTTAGCTTAGTTTCCGTTGCATCACATGTCCTGTCCTGCTTCAGAGACCCTGTGTGTATTGGACATAGTTACAAATATCCCTAAGAACAGTACATACCTTACATCTGAATACAGGAAAAAGAGAGGAAACAAAGCACTTTGAGATGATTGCATGTGATGTAGTGCTCCTTACATACATAATTTGACAAACTCCAGTAATGTTGCAGTTTTTCAGTAGCTTTCACCCATTTTTCATTCCCCTGTACTCAAGTACCCAGCCAAAAGCTGCATATTTGATAAGAATTTTGTTTTAAGGCCTGCCAAGAAATAAGAGGGCTTTTATTACTGAATGATTTATCAGTGCAGAAGTTGTTTTGGTCCTGCTGGAGTATTTTGTATAATGCAGAGATAATTGCCACTATTGTAAAATATTTTCATTGGGAACAGTTGACATAAAACATTGCACAGAAACTGATCTGTCAGCTTTGTTGTTTGGCGAATCATAATGTGTTGTATATTTTGACTTTCTTTTTGCTTGAAAGATCTTTGTGAAGATTAAAAAAAAAGTAAATTTGCTCTATTTGACTTTCAAATACAAAGGTGGCATTTCATATGCGAGTTTAAAAGTTGCTGGTGTTTTTTCTATTTCCCAATTTAATGGATACTTTAGAGAAAGGAGCAACATATAAGAAATATGTAAATGTATTTTTGGGACTAAATTCTTTCATCTTTTAAAGCTGAAAAATGGTTGGAGCTAAGTTCTTTCACCTTTTGGGGGCTAAATTCTTTCACATTTTAAAGCCAAAATCCTGGTGTTTTACTGAACAGAATGTATATGGGCTTGAAGCATGGGAAATGTTGAAGACTGGGAAATATAGCCATTTTTAATAGTAACTTTTGCAGCTACCTTCCTTCTCTGCCACCCGTGAGGTGGTGTCTCTTCCTTAGCATGTAGAAGCCCAGTGATACAATGTGCAGATAAGAGTTCATGTCTTTATAACATAGTGGCACATGAGGTAGGAACACATCCTATGCAAGTCTTTTCTGAAAATTTTGTTTGTGGAGGGCTGAAGAATGGCAGGGTCAGCAGCTTTGGAGCCATATAATCCAGTTCATTTGCAGTGCAGCCAATGGTCAGTATGACGGCCATAAAGTTCCTGTCCAAGCCGTATCAAAGGTTTGGCACGCTGTATTTTGGAAACATAACTTCTAGAATCTGTATGCTAGAATGTGTGCTCTTCTTCATACTGAGACTTTTTCTGCTTTTCATGTACTATGGGCCCTTTTTTGAAAGGAGCCACTTGTAAATGAAGTAATTTTTTTTTTCCAAGGAATTAATGGGAGTTTAAATAAAGGACTGAGTGTGATTCTCTCATCCCAGACCCTTTGTAATCCAATGCCAAGGTTTCTCTCAGTTGTAGACTGGTTGTTGCAGACATTTGACTTTTGTATTGTTTCTTCAAAAATCTGTGACAAAATGTTTCACAAACAAATAAATGGTCTGTCTGACCACAAGTGTTCAGCAAATTAAACTGTCTTCAGTGCTTCTCCAGTAGGCGTAATTGACCCAAAAGTCAGAACCTGGAGACTAAATACAATTGTCTAAAGACAAAGTACTATTCTGCTCTGATCTTCTTGGCATGTGGCCCTTGGCTGTTGCATTGATTTTGTAGTAATGGGTGAGAACATTAGAAAATAGGTGAAGAATCCTCTCTTCTTCTGCCTAAATTCTACTTCAGAGCCCCAGGAATGTAGGTAACCACAGTAGTATTCCCATAAGCTCTACTTGGATGTTAAAGCATAACTTCATTCTGTAAGAATAAAGAAACCCAAAATAAGCTCCAGGGTTGCTATTTGAATGTCTGATACATCTTTGAATTTGCTGATCGTAATGTCTTTGTGAATATAATATGAACAGAAATGTTTGAAATTAAAATGTACCTTCAGTTTATAAATCATCCACAGTTGCAAACAAAAACAAAACACATCATCTTAATTATCATAACTATGTATATATACACACATGCTTATATATACACATATGCATGTGTGCCTACAGTAAAATTTTTTTTTTCTTTTAGGTGTATGCTAAGAGTTCTGGATTCCTTTGGAACTGAACCAGAGTTTAACCATGCCCATTATGCCCAGTCTAAAGGCCACAAGACACCATGGGGAAAGTGGAACCTTAATCCACAGCAGTTTTATACAATGTTCCGTAAGTATTCCTGTGTTTTTAAATAATTTGGAGCTTTAAAAAGGAATGCTGTCATTGAGAAGAATTTTTGTGTTATGAAAGACAAGTTCATGGTTTAATAAAATGCAGCTGCTAAATGGGCAGAATCGTGTCAATAAGTGTCTGTAGACTATGCAAAAGCTCTATCGTGCTTCCATCCAGCGAACAGAAAATAACAATATCAACTTAATATAAATAATGGTAGGGAACTGTATTCTCAGAGTACTTGTGGAAAGTGGTGATTGGCTTTTCCTTCAAGTGTCAGTGAGTTTGTTTTTGTTAGTTTTGCCTTCTCAAATCCTGCTATGGAGTGATAGGTTTTTGAGGAACTTGCTAGATTGCATTTTTATAAACAGCACTCTTGCATTTCATCATGTTAAACTGAAGTTTGTAACTATGTTGTTGCATTTCTGCTTTTTTCCTTCAACAACTGAGCAGCACAGTTCCTTCACTATTTCTTTGCATTCAAGATTAATAAACTAGCACTCAGCAAAAATAATTTTTTGTCTCTATTTTTTTTTGTGGTTTTATCAAAATTTTCACCTAGCTTGTTTTCATGTTGTGAGCATTCATCCTGAGGTGAACTGATTCACATTTTTTTGCCAGCAGTGTACAAAGCTATTGAAAAACAAGTAGTAGATTTCAGCATTGTTGTAGGTCTTTGAAGCATTGTTAAATATCTTTAAAAAAAAAAAAACAAAAAACAAACTAAAAAAGAAACAGAACAGGAAAAAAAATACAAATTCTGTATAAATTGGGTCAGATTAAATGATTGCAGTGACCTACTCCAGCCATAGTCTTTGACTTTATGGCACTAGGTTCTAGAATCAAAGGATCTTTCTCTTTTGCATGTTGTAGTAGTGGTTCAAGTTTGTTATCTCTGAAAGTTGCAGAAAGATTCACCGCTGCCAGCTAGCTTGAGGGTAAGTGAGGCTTAGGAAAGAGGAAGGTGCGTGCATGCTGTTGTATGCAGCAACTTCTCAGCCCAAGTCTGTAAAGAAACACTTGCTAGTGACCAGGCTGACCTCCAAAGTTTGGTGGTGGTCCCTGTCTGAGACTAAGGCCAGGGCATGCACTGTTCTCTCTCACCAGACTTCACAGTCAAGTCTTTCAAACTTTTCTGCTTTTCATAGCAGAACTATACATGCTGCTGTCTGGTTGACATGCTTTTGATTTCAGTTGCCCTGTAAAATTCTTGAGAGGCGTATTTTGTCTGTCAACATTTGCCGTGCAAGTTTTTCCAGAGAAATATAAGTGAAGGTTGTTCAAAAGATAAAAGACTGCATTCACAGTTGTTTTGAAGCAAGTAACAAAACACGTGGTGGGGAAATGTGACTTGGAAGTGGTTGCAGAGTTTGTGTCTGGACATTAGTAAGCAGAGCTTGCTCCATATCCACGCAATTTGCTAATATTTATTGGTTTATGTCCTAAATGGAAAGGGAGCCGAAAGCTCAATCATGCTGTATTTAAGTAGCCCAGCTGTTGGGAAATTTGTGTGTGAGGTCCTGTTCAAGATAGCACCAAGGGTGATGATGTGCTTGAGGAAAACAGTTGCGTGAATACTTGTGGTACAGCTGTGTGAGTGCACTCCTCAATGCCACTCCATGAAATGCAGAACAAAGTAAATCTGCTCTATAGAGGAGATCTCTGTTGTGGCAGTATAGACTACTGTTACAGTCTCTTGTTCAGACCAAATCACTTCATAATGAATTTTCAGAAGAGTATGAGTATATTGGAATTTCAATAAATAACCATTTCCAATTTTTACTACTGGAAGTGACTGCTGGTTTTCCTTTGCAGGAAAAGTGGTAAAGAGATTGCAAGCAAACTCATTCTGAAGCATGAGTGATTTCAGTGCTATAGATTATTCAAGGATTTTGCTTCTTTTTGTACTAGGTGCAGAAGAGTCAGTGTTCTGTGATATTTAAAGTTTATTTTTGTTTTTAGTTCTCTGCTCCAGAGATAGCACCATCTTTATGGGGTTGTGATTAAAAGTGCATGTTATGCATCAGTAAAGATTTTATGACAGATTGGAACCCTGGACAGCTTCCCAAGATCCCCAGACTCTATTATGTTTTGAGAACTCTGATTATAAGGGCAGAAAATTATTACTGAGCAACAAGCAAGCCCTATTCAAACCTGTGGCATATTACCAAATGCTTGACTGTTCTCTGAGCTTTCCAGAAGCATGAGGGGGTGTTTTCCCCTTTTTGTTTTTTATTTAAATTCTTTTATGCAAAATAACAGCACTGGTATTTTAACATTGCATGATCTTGCTTAAAAATCCGAGTGCTTCCTGTCAGTGATGTTTGAGGCACTGAATTCCACCAGATCTAAGTGCTAACTTTAACAAAGGTTTATTTTTCTTCTGTGTGTGTACCGCCTTGCCTCTCCTTTGAATGCAATCTCTCATCCAAAAATATGAAAACATGGAAAAATGCCCCTTTTCAGGCATATTTGCAATGTGCCATTTGCTATGCTAAATTCTAAAATGTCCTTGGGTCTAAGTGAGTGCCTAACTGTTGCTGAGGCATTTTTTGTGAAAAAGAGTAATTGTCATTTGAAAGACTAAATGTAATGGCAGAGCAAAGTGTGCACTGTGTATGGTTTCTCTGTTCTACTGCATTATCCAGTTGGCTGATTTTCAGGAATCAAAAAGCAAAACCTCATAATTGCAGTAGAATATTTTTTTTTTTTAAAGAACTTTGACCATAGGTTTAGCACTGCATGTGTCCTAAGTGCCTGGGGCATTGTCTTTGGGTGTTTGGTTTTTTTGTTTTGGGTTTTTTTTAACTTTGCAAAGCATGCGTAGTAAGAAATTGTCAGCTTGTGTGCCAGAATTTAAAAGGGAGGCTTATAGAGGAGATCCTAATGTTTATTGCAGCCTGTTTCTATGTAAACTTGTGAGGCTATGACACTTTTTAGAGAGGCGCAAAAATCCCACGTTGGAGTAATTTTTATATAGTAGGGATGGATTTTTACCTGAAGCCTTGAATGTTGGAGTCCATCCCTGGAATTAAAAACCCTGTCTACAGAAAGAAAAAGAAAAAACAAAACAACAAAAACCCCTTGGTTTTAATGAGCCTATAGGTCTGTGTCTTTATAGGAGGAGAACAGTGGCTAGTATTGCTGGATGTCACTGCTTGAAAAAGACCAACAGAGGCTAAAAATAATATAGAAAACTAAAAGTGAATTGCATATCCTTTGAATGCATTTTTTTTTGTCTGGGAGCTGAATTGACAATAATTTTGCCAGCTTCAGTTGTCACCCTTCAGTATTTTATGATAGATAAATCTGAGTGAATTAGGCAGTGAAATTTGTATTCTGATCTGCATAGTGTGACTTTGTAGGCTAGTAATTAGCATGGATACATAATATGCAGTGAGTTGGATGGTTGGTGTTCTTCCAATATAGGAGGTGAACCCAAGAAATTTACTAAAATTTATTTATGACATTGAGCAGCGTACAGCTTTGTTAACAAGCATAAATCCATTTTTTTTTCGAAATTGTTGGTATTGCATCTCTGAGATTGTCAAGCTGGATTTCTTCTGGTTCTCTTCTCTCTAATAATAAAATAAAGCTCAGCACACAAAAAATCATTATAATTGGTCTCGGTCCAGCTACAGAATTTTTATTGTCAGAAACGAGCCAGAAAATAACTGCTTACTTCAGTAGACATATGCAGCAGGACTTAAAATTCATAAGAACTATTCTCAATAATAAAGCAAGCAAATGTATCTCTCGGTATGAATGTGAAGAAAGTGGTCTGGTGAATAATGTGACACAACATTCACACTTTTGTAACATTAACTGATCCTTTAAAACATTTTGAATATGGTCCGTTTCTTACAGCTCACACTCCGGATAACAGCTTCCTTGGATTTGTGGTAGAGCAGCATCTGAACTCCAGTGACATTAAACACATTAATGACATCAAAAGGCAGAATCAATCTCTCGTTTATGGCAAAGTAGATAATTTCTGGAAGGTGAGTTTTCTATGCTCATATACTTGAGCAAATTTATTTTGATCAATATAATAAAGCATAACTCTAAATTTAAAAGTATCCCTTCTCTCTAAATCTATTAAGTTCTTTTTCTGAAAACAAACATATTTAAATAATTAAATTGAACATTTTGAAGTCTTTCTGATGAGGAAACTTCTGTCTAGATTGATGTAGATCCTTTGCTATTTATGTACAGCTTTCTGAAGAATAAAAAATTTTTATAGTCTTGATATCACAATAATTTTGGAAAATGCAGAAATTGTTAAAAGTAATGGGAAATTGAAGGTGTCAGAGGCTTTGTGAACTTTAATCAGTCATAAGCAAATGTGTTTTTCAATTATTTCTTATGTCTACAACCAAAAATGTGCTGCATTTTGAACTGGAAATTGTGTTTCAATAAAGACCCTAGAAGTGTTCAATCTCGTTTTATCTCCCTGTAATAATATCAGAGTTTTGTTTCTTAAATACTGCAGTTACTGTATTGTCTCCTGTCTGCAGATGAGAGCTGCAGAATAACACTACCGAGGTTTGGTCATATTTTCTCAAGCTAATGTATATTGTGTTGTTAAGCTCACAGTGGTCTCTGCTTTTTGTCCACTGTCCTTTTCTGGAGCTCCTTCCAGGCTGCCACACCTGGGAGTGTCTCTCATGCAGTTTTCAAATAAAAGTGATTACTTACTAATAACTGGATTTCTTCCAAGTTACCTCTAGCTCTGTGTGCCCATATACTCTGTATGCCTTCCCTCCTGCCTAAAAAGACCTTATTTTAAGCCTCTTGTCAACTGAAAAGGGAACTGATCAGTACGTGCTGTGCCATACATAGGACCAAACAATACAACAGTGTGAGAATACCCATGTCTCACATTTTCTTTCCTTTTCTCTTCATTGGCCTGAGAAAATCAGTTTTCTGAACCACAGAAGCAACATTTAGTCTGATAACTCTGATTATACAGAACAAATTCTTGAAAAATGATAGCTACAAGTAAATGGTCCATCTGTGGCACAAAACAAAACAAAAACTCAAGAGAAATGGGAGAATGTTGCCAGTGGTAGCAAAAAGGTAGAGCTGAATGCTTCTTGGCTACTGTGCTGAGAAAAATATGTATATTAGCTGTGCGTGTTCAATTGTGATCTCTCAGGTTTATATTTGGGCTTATTGCACTAAGCCATGTAATCTGTGTCTTAAAAGGAAATTTTGCTTTGCATCGTAGTAAATACTGTGACAGTTATTCTATTTGGCTCATGGTATAGAACGACTTAGTATGCCCCCATCTGCAGTCTCTTCTTCGGTCCGCAGAATGCTGGAGCAGAGCTGGGATCCTTTCATTTGACTCTCTTCTAGCTGAGGCTCTTGCACTTTTACTTCCTGATCTCATTATCGGTCTCTCAGGAACGGGTTGCATGTAATAATCCTGTATACTTCCTGACCTGATTTGTAGTGCATATCAGCAGAACAACCTGTTGAATACTAGTTGGATTTAAGGAACAAGATAGTTGCTTAGTCACCAGGGTTTTTTTTCACTGGCATATGTATCTTTCTCGGTTTATTCAGTCTGCATGAATTCAGAAATATGTATTAATAGCTTATATGCCCAGAGGGGAGATTTGTGATTGCCTAGTCTGAGATTCTGTATGACACACAGGATATTCACAGGCTGATTAAGACAAAAACACTGCTTTTTGGAAAAGAACATCCAGTCTTGATTTTTTAAATAGCACATGATGGAAACCCCACTATTTGCTCTGGTAAAATCCTGGAATAATTGCCCCTCTCCCTTAAGACTTTGCATTGTTTCTGGTACAGATTTCCCAATGGTAATTTCCAGTCTTAATATCAGTTTTAGACTTTGTCTACTGGACTGACGATGTTTCTGTTCTGTTTTCCTGTAGGAATATATAGGTTGAGGTCAAAGTAACCCATAATCATCTCCTGAGAAGCCTGTATATGCTGAACCACTGAGCTTTGTGCTTTCTAATCCTTAAGTGTTCTCACGTGTCTGTTTTCTCTAAACCTTTTCAAGATTATTCACATTCCACTTGAAATGTGAATGTTAGCAAAGGGCACATGGACCGTACCGGCACCAAATCAAAACGAAATACTATATGCATTGTTAGGCATATCCCCTTTTCACCATTAGGAACTCGTGTTTAGATGACTCCTCAGCCAAGACCCTTGTATTATTTTTCAGAATTGCTGCTTTTCAAGTCACTGCTCCATTTCTGTAAGTATTGCCTGTCTTGTTTCTTCCAAGGTGTATGATTTAATACCTGGCCATATTAAAATTCTTACTGTATGCTTGTAACATCAAGCACATTAAAACTGTAACTTGCAGACTGTAACTGCAGTCATGCCCCTATGCACTGGTACGTAAAGTGCAATCACTGCAGATAGGCTTTGAATTGGTGACAGTGTGGGATGTCTTATCTGGAGTGATAAAATCCAATTCTTGTGATCAACAGAAAGCCTGAACTAATCTTGTGTCTGTGTAATTTGCTTATTTCATGTTTCCTTCATTTTCCCTGTTCAATGCTCTTTTCATCTGCCACCATGGCTTGTACTGAACCAGACTAATCTATTTATCCTGCTAATTTTCTTTATATTGAACATGGCCAATTAACGAAAAGTGTAATCTCCACAGAATACACGTGTCACTGCTGGGTCTGATCAGTTGTTAGAGAAGCACGGTGTGAAGGGGAGAGCGTTCCAGTCCCCAGACTGAGGTTTTTGGGGAAATAGTAGTTGCAAATAAATTGTTTAATTTTAAACCAAGCAGGTTGAAATGGAACAGAGGTATGCACAGGACCTTTTTTCCCTGAGGGTGGGACTTGAATAGCTAACTGCCATCACGGTTTTATATAGCCGTGGACATGGGTCCTTTTCTGCATCTGGCTAGGCCTGTAAAAGAAAAAAAAAAAGATGCCAAATTACTTGTCATTTCATCTTTGCTAAAAATCCCCATATTCCCAGCTCTGCTGCATGGCTGGGCAGAGTTGGTGACGCTAGCTCAGACCACCTGCTTAAACTGTGTACACTAACCAGGTTATTGTAGCTAGAGAATTACGGATTGCTTACAGACAACGTTCTGTCTTCCCACATCATTCAACGGGGCTAAACTCTGGTTTGAACGTGACAAGTAACGGGGGAGGAATACAGTGATTGCTTCTGTCAGCTCTGCTGGATACAGAAAAAAATGTCAGCCCATGGCCTGAGACCAGTGGCATTCATCCCATGTTACAGTGGGGAAGTCTAGGTGCATCTTGCTGGAGGTCAGGAAGGATGTAAGCTGCAGAGACTGTAAGAGACTTCTTGTTTACTTCCCTCCGATAACTAAATCAGTCTTAAGTGGGTTGAAGCTTACAAATAGGAGGCTCTAAAGAATTTAGCTACATTTCTAAAGATTATCCTTAGAGGTAAGCTATCAAGGGCAACATTTGCCAAGTTTTGGATGTTTGTTGTAATCAAAGGTTTGGGTTTTTGTCTGGGATTTCTTGGCAGTACTATGGAGAGACCCATCTCTGCCTAAGTGAAAAAGAAGGAATGAATAAAATGAGTGAAACCCATAATGCTCTCCATTTTCAAAATTGGCTTTAATTACAGAACATTTCAATTAAAAGGGAATGTTTGAAGCCTTTCATGTCATCTTAGCTCCTGTTTCAATCTAAGTCTTTCCTTTCTTCTTCTTCCTGCAACTTCCTGTCATACTATTCCAATACTTCTACCCTTAATCCTAGAAAGAAAAAAGAGTCAAGATTCATTTTACGCTATTTGCTATTTCTTTTTTTGTGGGGTGCTGTAAGAGAAGTCAGAATTTTGCTTGTATCAGAAAATATCCATCAATGCATAACATACAATCGTATGATAACTGCTTTAATAGATTGTTTTATAGTGTATTGGAGTTGCTGTAAAAATATTTATATATTGAAAGGCAAAATAATGTGTAAGTTTGTTACTAATGCCACTTGACAAGATGGGCATTCTTCTTAAATGTATACTGTCTGCATAACAAGTTTTGGAGAATCAGAGATGGAAAATGGTTACATTTAGCTTGTTCTCAATGGGAAAGTACATAACCAAGGCTGTTCTTACTTAACAGCCTTTATAGCTCCGTGTGGCATATGTAATTTCCCCATCGTATGCCCTCTTGCATGGAGTGCATGGTGACAGCCGGCTGAACATGAGCCGGCAGTGTGCCCAGGCGGCCAAGAAGGCCAATGGCATCCTGGCCTGTATCAGAAATAGTGTGGCCAGCAGGAGTAGGGAAGTGATCGTGCCCCTGTACTCAGCACTGGTGAGGCCGCACCTCGAATACTATGTTCAGTTTTGGGTCCCTCACTACAAGAAGGACGTTGAGGTGCTGGAGCGTGTCCAGAGAAGGGCAACGAGGCTGGTGAAGGGTCTAGAGCACAAGACTTACGAGGAGTAGCTGAGGGAACTGGGGTTGTTTAGCCTGCAGAAAAGGAGGCGAGGAGGGACCTTATCGCTCTCTGCAACTACCTGACAGGAGGTTGTAGCGAGGTGGGGGTCAGTCTCTTCTCCCAAGTAACAAGCACTAGGACAAGAGGAAATGGCCTCAAGTTGCACCAGGGGAGGTTTAGATTGGACGTGAGGAAAAATGTCTTTACTGAAAGAGTGGTGAAACATTGGAACAGGCTGCCCAGGGAAGCGGTTGAGTCATCATCCCTGGAGGTATTTAAAAGACGTGTAGATGAGGTGCTTAGGGACATTGTGTAGTGGGCATGGTGGTGTTGGGTTGACGGTTGGACTCGATGATCTTAGAGGTCTTTTTCAACCTTAATGATTCTATGAGTGGGAGGATAACAATGGGGAGAAGTCAGAGAGGAAAAATTATACTTCTAGGAATAGTTCTGTTATGTGCAGAGATCAGTGTCTCGCTGCTGGCAGCGTTGCCTTTCCCTTCCTTCTGATTGGTTTTTTGTGCTTCATATTTAGCAACATACTTTGGCTGAACATTTAATTTCATTTTTTAAGCTAAAAGAAACATAAGGAAAAGGAGAAAAGATCCTTCTCACCTTTTCTCTCCCACACGGTCAGTGCATTCACAAACTTGTCTTGTGGTGTTCTTATTTTGTCTTCCTCCAAATTTGCAGCAGCACTTTGGGCTTATCTGTCGATTGAAACTTACCCTAGTTGCTGTCACCAGGCATCAGGAGCACTGTCCTGCTTTATGCCACATAGCAAATTGAAATGAGCCAGACACGTTAGTTCAGCAACATTTCTGAAATTCACCATTTGCTTCTGAAAGAAGTATGGCTCAAAAAACCAAGTAAAACAAGCAAATGAGCAGCTATAGGTGCAGTAAACAAGTATACATGTATGTACACTTTTGAAGGCTTATTCTTCAACATTTATTATGAAAGTTAGTTTCATTTATTATGAAGAAAGAAAAAAATGTTTTCCATGAATATTTACCTTTCAGACAGGTCAGTGATCAGGTTCTCTTTTTGTAGAACTCTGCAGCTGCAAAATGAATTAATGAGGTCTTAAAATACCGATTAACGTAATCATCTGCTAGTATTTGATTATCACAAAACAAACACAACCTTTTCTTCCTGTGGTCTCACTTCCTATTTTCTTCTGTACCCCTGCACTTTTCTGCTTCAGCACTTAGAGTGCACAAGTATGTCTCATTGTTAGTTCTGGAAATTTCCATTCAAAGGACAGGAAATTTCTGGTTAGGCGTTAGTGCGCATTACATGACAGTGAAATTGTCAAATCTTTAAAAAAACCTCAGTGTAAAAAAAAAAAAGAGAGAAAACTTCATGGATGAAGAACTGCAAGAAATGATGAATAAAATAGATAAAGATGAGGCTAGGGAACTGAATAAGCTGGATTTCTGGCAGATCTTGAAGAACCCAAGTCTTTATTGAGATGTGTTATTCTTTCTGCAAAGATTATATATGTGCAAATAACTTTTTTTTTTTATATATATGTATGTGTGCGTGCTGGTGTGTATTTTATGCAGATATATGTGGTAGGTGCCTAGCAAACAGGCCATAGATGGACATTCAGGGAAGAGCAAAAGCATGACAAGGTTACATAATACTTCCCTTGCATATTCTCTCTCCTTCCAGCTTTTTTTTAGCTCAGGGAATTTTCTGAATCTGTTTGTCTATTGATAAACTGCCTGTTGACTAACTTTTGAGATCTCAGTAAGAGCTGTCTTCAAAGGGCTTGTCTGACCATGAACCTTCGCAAACTTTCTTGCATCCACAACATTCTCTGTTATGGAGTCCCTCAAATCTCTGACCTGTTGCAGGAGCAGCCATTAACTTCCGGGTTTTTCTAAACCTGCCTCCTACTAGCTTTGTTTGGCTTCCTTTGTATCAGGACATTATGAATAGTTAGTCACTATCCATGTTCTTTATGCCAATTACGGTTTTGTAAACTCTCTCATATTCTGCCAAATTGTCTTTTCCAAGCTGAAGAATCGTTAATGAATTTGTTACAGATTTCTGTATGTAACAATGGAAACAGTTCTGTAGCTTGGATCCTTCTTACCCCTCTCAGAACCACGTCCAGTGTTCTTGGCTTTTACAACATACACAAAGATCTCTCCCAGTACCTATTTTTCTGCATCACATTTGTCCAAGCTTTATAAAATCATTGTGTTCTGACTTTTTCAATGTAAGAAAGTGAGACTGGGTATATGAGCTGTTTTACGTACATTTTGCCATTTGAACTTTGAACCCATAAACCAGTTTAGGACTCTGAATCAAGCTCTTCTGTAATGGAGTTGGCCTGTAGTTCTGCATATGTGGTGCTTAGTTTCATTCAGTGCTGAATTTCTGGTGTTCTGTGAGGGTACCAGAATGGTCTAAAATTGCAAAATAATGTGATAACCTTGGACTGACAAACTGATGGTAAAGCAGAGTTGTTAATTACCACCATCTACCACATCAAGAAAACTAAAAGCAGAGTTTAGTTCTTAATGCATCGTGTTTCTACCACATATTTTTGTAGCTTTTATACTTACATTTTTCACCCACCAAACTTAAAATTTCAGCCCTTCAGACTGTGTATTCTTCTCAACATTGTCTTAGGGAAAGACTTACCAGACAGCTGTCATTTGATTGCTTTGATGAGAAAGGCTTATCTTTTAAAAGTAGGTGGAAATAATTGATGAACAGTAATAACAGTTCTGCAGTCAGTGATCAACAAAAAGTACTTTCCCCAAATGGCATGTGTATTTTAGCTGCTGAAAAATCATTTCAGAAAAGGTTTGTATGACTGTTATTCACCGTTACTCTTCCATTTTGCTTCTGAGGAGCAATAATTTGCTTTTTTTTCTGATGTGGTTGTCTTCCACGCTCGAAGTCTAGATTTGCAGTATGGATAGCAGACATGGGTGAATAGCGCAGTCTGATCCAAACTCTGCAGAGAATGTTGATTTTTTGCATTACTAGCCAGCAGCACATGATCTTTTCTCTTTGAATTCATTTTGGAGAAAGTAAAAATCTGGAGTTTACGGTCAAATGATTTAAGATAAAAGAATATTTATATATGCAGCCAAGCAAGCAAACTCAGGAAGTGGATTAGCAGTTGAAGAAGGGATGTTGATATTTTGTTTGCAAATCATATTTCTTGATTTATTTACTTGTAGCCTTTCTATTTATAAATACCATATTTATGCTCTCTCATTTTCTAATTTAATGTTTTTAATGTTTAGAATTTAATTATGTGCCCTGATCATTTTTGTGAAGTGGCTTATTGCAATATATACTTTTATGATCCAAAATAACACTTTTCTACAATATGTTCTGAATATGGAAATTCAGAACTACTTAAATGCAAAAGGAGACAAATGTTAGTGGGATTTTTGTAAGGTATAAGGTGCTGACAGTATTTTTATAGTACTCTATAGATGATTATGAAGGCAGTAGCTTTTCACTCAAAGTGCATAAGGGAATAAAGGAGTGATTGTTTTGTGGGTTGTGCTTTCTGAGTTTTTGGTTGGGCTTTTTTGTTTGTTTGTTTCCTTCAGAAAGAAAGACTTTTGGAAAAATTAAGAACAATTGTTTCATGTACAGGGAACAAAGGGAAGATGCTGCTTTCGGTTGCAATTGTTCTTTAGAAATTTCATTTGATTAAAAGAAAGAGGGTAGCCCTTTGGGGGATGAAAGATTTTTCCCAGCTTGTGTGTGTTGTTTTTCATGTTTTTACTCTTGTGGTTTGAAAACTAGTTCATAACATTTTTACATATTGATCCCTCTACTTATGTCTATCTATCTATAAGGTTTCCTTTGTGAGGAAAACATTTCTCTATAGACTCTATAGTGCAGTCTACAGTAGTTACCTTATCTTGTGGAGGTGGAAACCCAGCGACACCATTTAAAAGTCCATTATTTTTCTAAATATTATGGATGGAAGAACTGATGCTGTTTGGGATACTAAACGTTTTATCTGTGGTTTTAGACTCTGAATCAGAAAAGAAGTCAGTCATATGGTTAAGTAATGTTCCCAATTAAGGTTATGGATAGTTAATTTAATGTTTTATTTGCATTTGCAGAGATGCTTAAAACATGCTGATTTTATCACTGCTTTTGCTTTGTCTTCCTAAATTGTATTGATTGGTTATATATTAATTTTAAATAGAACTTGTATGTCTGCTCAGTTAATTTGAATTAGTAAAATTTATTACATGTTTTTGTAACTTTAAGGGTTTAAGTAAAAACCCTTCCTCTGCCCCCCAAAAGTACTACTGTAAATACAGCATGGAAGCCTGTTCTTCTCCTCCTATCTTAGTATAATCCTTCTTTTTTTAATCCTGTATTCCCTGTTTTGTACTCATCAAGTGCTGGTATTTTTGTAGAGGACAGCACATGGATATAGTAGGAAGATTCACTTTGTTATTAATAAGATGATTTGGGGAATACTTTGGGCTAAATTCAAGGTCCATTGTATGTATCAAAGAGTGTTTCCAGCAGAATTTAACCAACGAACTTCACAGATACTTCTCAGAATCCCACTAGATTTTTGTTGGCATCACATATGAACAGGAAACGTGAAAATGTTACGTTTCTTTTGGTCCATTTTACATTCAGCTTTGAAAATGAGCTAATAAAGATAATAAGATGGCAACAAGGCCAGTTCAGATCAAAGATTTATCTAGTCCAGTGTTCTAACTCCAAAAATAGCCAAGACATCATGTGTAAGGAAGAATACAAAATCAGGCATGTTTCACAGCCACCAGAAACAAGTGGCTCATGGACTTGGGCCAAAAGTCGTATGTCTCTGTTCAATAACGATTCATGGATTTTTCTTCCATAATTGCTTTTGAGCCTATATAAAATCTTCAACAGTCCTACAGCCAATAATGCAGTTCCTCAGGAACCATTAGAAAGATTGTAAAGACTAAATATTTTTAATGTCAAATATTTTATTTGAGAGCAGCTAAATCTTCTGTAACAGGTTTGTAAAATTGTCATTGAAATCGTTAAAATAAGTAAGTGCAATTTCAAGTAATCCTGGTTTTGTTCTTTCTAGCTGCTTGGTTCTCATATTTTTCTTGAGTTAAGAGTGCATTCATGTCATCAATTTGTGTGATATGAGCCAATAAAATCTGAGGCAAGTGCATTAGTGTTCTTATTGTAGGCAGATCATGTCAGTAGTACCTGTGCTTCACTGCTTTCTCTTCCCATTCAGAACACTAAAGCCGAACTCATAGGCTCTGTTTGCACTGAAAGCCGGGCAGGCAGGATTAAGGTGTGCCTCTAGTGACAGACCACTGCTGCATTCTGGAATCAAGACCAGGCTACTCCATTTATATTTCTCCTGCACATTTGCAAAGAAAAAGTTCTTCAATGGACTTCCTCTTAACAAAGTATATGAGCTTCTCAACAGTTTCTAGTTATGCTACTTTACTTTACAAATAATGGCAGGAGCATCTCTTTCAGAGTAATTCAGATTTTAAGTAAAAGGAAAAATAAAAAATGGAGCAAGCTTTTAGTTTTTTAAATGATTTGTGTTAATTAACAATAGCAGCAACCACATCAAACAAGAAAGCACATTTGTCTCCGTTTGTTGGCTGTTTTATATAATACTTAGCCCAGGACATTGTCTGACTGGTGCAGTCTTGGCATAGCTACCAGAACAGGGCGATTTAATAATGAGGCAGGCAATCTACTTCATCACAAACAGCAAGCTAAAGCTAGAAGCCAGTTATTATGTGATATTAAATACCCTGTGTATTCAAATGTATACCAACAATTAATTTAGCAAGGAAGTTTTAAGAAGCGATAGTGTTCATTCACCTAGGCCTGATACCTTATTGCTCCTCCAAGATTTGAAAAGACAGGATTTTCACCAGTCTACCTGCCCTTTGAATGAACTTCAGTAAAATTGTTGGCCAGCTTTCACACAGGGCTGTGGAGGAACAATGTACAGAATTTACATGACAAAAACAGTGAGTGAAAGTAGAATTCTTAAAAACTCTCTTGCTGCCAAGAAGTACAGAAACTTGTTGCCTGATTTTAGAGCTATTACTAAGACTATGTGCAAATATTGAGGGAGAGTCTCTCTGATCTGTGCTGCATACTGGCTGTAAATACAGTCTACAGCTAATTGCTTTTGGAATGCTAGTAGTCTTTAAAACTCAAAAAACATATGGCATTGAAAATTAAAGTAATTCTTGTTTGCAAACTAGGATGGTGCACCTTTTTTTTTTTTTTTTTTTTTTTTTAATGCAACACTAAAACAATTACTCTTCTCTGGGCCTTTTCCAAAATGCCTCTAAAATTTTAGGTAAGTGGAATATTTGTAGATATCTCATGGGACTCAGATACTAGGTATTTAGATAAAGATGTGTATTCAGTTGGCAAGAGTGCATCTTACTAAGGTGAGATTCACCCTTTTCTTCACAGAGAAGATAAACAATAACTAATTATTTTGCACCTCTGACAAAAACAGAGCGAAAATTTGATATATCAAAATGAATTTTTTAGTATTTTTAGGCAAAGTATTGTTTAGGCATGCTGAGATGACAGCTATCTGATGGTGACTGTTTTTTGTCCAATTAGAAAGTAATAGGACTTTGGTATTGATTTATTTATACCTACACTATGGATAAAAAAGCTGCAGTTTTCTTCCAATCTAGTAGAAAACAAAACTAATAATGTAATGAAAGATCAAATATTATAGAAATCATGTAAGAATGAGTGAACTTCTCTTTCTGGATTTTGTGGTACAGGAGGTAAAAACCAGCTCTGATTGAACGCTACCGCTTGAAATGTGTAAAAACTGAAAATATTTTATTGTTGCTATTACAGGATAAGAAGGCTTATCTGGACATCATCCACACCTATATGGAAGTCCACGGAACTGTTCATGGGACAAGCACTATTTATATTCCTGGCTACGTGAAAAACCATGGTATACTCAGTGGGCGGGATTTGCAGTTTCTGCTGAGAGAAACCAAAGTAAGTTTGTCAAGAGGGAGTAGTGGCAAAATTAGCTACAGATACACAGTATCTGAAGTGCATGTATTTCACCTCCTACGTATGAGCTCCTAATTTAAATGCATTGGAAAAATAAATGGCCAAATGTAAAGGAGCTTAAGTTGTCTTCTGTGTGCTAAGAATACCTTTTTCATCATGTCCATGTTTTGTGGATTGACAGCTAATATTAGAAAATTGGGACGACAACCTACAGTCACAGACACATTTAACAACCGGCTTCAGAAACATGGATAAACGCATCTTTCATTTTCTTAAATGTGATATTCAGCTCAGGGAGATTATCAGCTGAGAACGTGCTTTGTTTTACATCCCTGATGTGAAAGTTAGGTAATATCTGAAAGCTGTACGGTAGGCATGCTTGCTCTGCCCTACCAATGACTTTAACCTAGAGTTGACCCTACTCTCTGGGGGAGAAAAGAAGAAAGGCAAGCACTTCATTTGCCATTCAGTTCCTTCCTCTGCTTCAGTTGTGCAGAGAGAGTGAGCAAAAGAGTGTGCTTTTTGTGCTGTGCTTTGCCTGTGGCCCCACAGTAAAGGGAACTCAAGATAAGGGACAGTATATACATTCAAATAAACAAACTTTTGTCCCCATAGTTAGAATGCTTTGTGGGGTTTTCTGTGCCATTCCTGTAATCTTTGTGGCACTTTACAACATTAAAACACTTTAGTAGATTACATTTAAATAGGATGTTTAACTTCCAGTTGGTGAAAGCAGTGGTTTGTGTGTTTAAAATTAGCAAAATGTGTGGAACTGCACCCCTTACTCCCCATTGTTGATAGTTTCTTGCTGTGCACTTCTACAGAAGAATCTATTAAAAAAAGAAAAGAAAAAAGCAAGCACCTCCCAGTCTTCCCACACGACTGCAGAGATCTCCTTTTTGAACTATTTGGGAAAATGATGGTAATTTGACATCTCTGTGTGACAGCTGTCGGCAAATTATGACTTTTTAAAGGCAACCACTGTGTGTATGTACTTGATGCATACAGATACACATAATGTTGCAGATTAAAGTCAACATTTACTTTCGTCACAGATAATACTGAGATTACACAGCTTTTGCCTGTGTGGAGTATGAAATTACTGTGTTAATCATAGTACTAACGTGGGAAGAATATTGGCATTGGAATAACCCCAAGCACAAACAGTGACTTCTTTCTGGAAAAAAAAAGTGTTCTATTCACTGGAATAGTAAAATAAGCTAATGGACTTCCTATAGAATTACTGAAGTCCTTATAATTTATGAAGTACAGTTCATAATAATAGTTATGTTTGAGTACGTCTTCCTCTAATTCTTTATCAGCCATCTTTACATGTATTACACTAAAAAGCTTGATTTTCAATATCAAGTAGATAGCTCATCTGGTTGTTATTGGTTATATTTGCTGTGCTCTAAGATGCAATGTAAGGACACATTAAATTTAGGACAAAGTCAAGTTGATACATATATATTATGCAGCTCAGCAAAGTGCAGTTATATGAGTTTTGTGACAGAGGATGTAGCCAGACTAGTTTCACTCAGTTTTTGACTAATAATTGCAATATCAGATGAAGATACTATCTTGTGATTGTAAAGTACTCCTGAGATCAGCAAGTTGCTTATTTTTCATAAATTGTATTTTTGTGAAAAGCGTGGATCTACGCTGTACTGTTTTCAGAGTCCTACAAGCATTTTAGATTTTAATTATTTTCTGTATTATTGTTGTGCATTGTTGGGTTCCTGACATTGGGGAAAATCCTTTGAGAATTTGCTGCATTTCTTAGTAGATAGCACTGAGAAACACATCAACGTGTTTCAGAACCCTGTATCAGGAAGCCAGTGTTTTTATCACATTATCTTTTTGATACAATCTTTCTTAATAAACTTTTTTTAAGTCTGCAAACAGTATTTTTGTATGGCTTTTCTGAACTTTTGTTAGCAGATTTGCAAATGAGAAAAGCTGTTTTCCTTGTAAGGAAATTATTTCTTTCTGATGCAGCCAGGCTAACAAAACTTTGACCTAATGATAAGCAGCTAAGTATCAAGAGAAGCAGATGGACTTTTATTATTGTCAGGCAAATGGGAGTGCAATGTATTTCTGACGTTGCAACAAAATGAAATGAAATGTGGCTTACTACATCATGAATTTCGGTTATTATTCCTGTCTAATACTTACTTGTTCCAATATATCTAGTTTAACAGAAAAAGTAAAACAGCAGCATCCTGAGATTGAAAGTGGAAACTGAGATTTACCATCTAATTTGTTTGGACTTTTTCAGTTGGAGGTGGATTTTTGGATTGTTTTTTGTGTTGAGGTTTTTTTGCTAGTTGATGTTTAGTATCTCATAGGTACACTGGCTGTTTTGCCTTAGTATATGGTTGCCTCTCAGTGTTGATCAACAGACATACTTGCTCTAAGTCTTCTTGTTGCCTGTACATTCACGGTTTCAGATTTTGATATCTTTCAAGAGACAATACTTTAACATAGCTTAGCATAAAACACCACTCACCTGTCTCTGCTGGCCATCTGCTGCATGTGTGGGTCAACTGTGTTTATATCAAATGGATCGTGGATTGAATTGCTAAAATAAGTGCAGGTTTTCCACAAAAATCAAGCTGACTTGAATGGGAACTTTGTGCCCTGAGGAGCCTCCTGTAAGCATGCACATGCATCCAGTTATGTTCAAGGACACTTTTTAATCGTAATCACTTTAATCGCTAGGCAACGTGACCAGAGCCCCATAATGAATTTAGCTATGGGGTTTTGTCACTAGACAACCAGTGTGGTGAAAGTATGTGAATAATCAGAGCTGTAACTCAGGCATAGTAACATCTGTGGGTACAATGCTCACTTGAACCATCTAGGCCTGCTGTTTGCTGGCTCCAAGCAACAAACTTTGCCTTTAAGCTTCCAGAAATTTTCAGATTTTTCTTTTTCTAAACATATGTTTTCAGACCCAAGGGCAAGGATTGTCTTTCATTGCTTGTGATTTCAACATTGTGTTAACAAGTTTTTGTTAGGTCAGCTGACAAATGATCTAGTGTTCAGAAAGTCAGAGCTAAATAATAATTTAACATAGCACACAGTTCAGTGTACTCAGAAGTGTCAGTTTATGTGGCACTGCTTCGTTTTGCCCTTAGACGGCAGAATACTGATAGGTGACAGCTCAGTCATGATTCTTGATCAGAGCTTTGCATTCCCAAAATATATTTGGTCTCTCTGCACTAGCTGGTATAGGACACAGTCATTCTCAAAAGCATGCAGCTGCCATTTCATTGTGGTGTGTATTACAAAGCAATGCATTTCAGAATAAGTGCGTTTTCCAAGCAGGAGGGGGCTGTTTGAGATTCATCATGGCTAGTTCAGCTGTGTAGTGCATGACAAAAACGAGACATGTCAACGGTTCCTAATGAGAAGATGTAAAGCCATTCATCACATCAGAGGAAAATAGGGTAGGCGAGCTGGCAGCCTTCCTGCCAACTTACGTGGCTTCTTGCCAAGTGGGCAGCTGGAGGAGTTGGACCAGACTCTTGGAAGAACCAGTACTGAATTTTTGAGAAATATTCCTCCTTTCAAGGAAGTTTCAGATGCAACTTTTTACTTCGAGTCACTGTGAATTTTTGAGGGAATCCAAATTCTTCTACTAAGTGGAATTTACAATTTCTGAATGGTGATTAATAAAAGTAGGAGCAACACCCTGTTTAGACAGCTTGGGAAAAATCCCATTGCAATGTTGCATAAGCAGAAATAGGAAAACAAACTTTCTTTTTTTCCATATTGCCTTTTATGAAGTAATATATTTTTTACTTCCACACGCTTCCCAAAACCAGCTGAAAAGACATTTAACTAGTGATTCTATTCTAAAATTATTTCAATCACAAAACGATTGACTTTTCCAGAGTATTTTATATATTCATGAGAAAAATGTGTCAAGATAGTTAACAACAGCCTTTGCTACACTTCTCTTTCTGTAGTTCAGAAGAGAATATATAAGTTCAGTAAGGAGACATACAAAAGTGGTGATAAACCTACCAACCCAACAGAATAAATTAGATAAAGTGCAGTAATGTTAGAAAGGGGAGAGGAGACAATAAACACTTGTGTTCGTGGAACTATAGCATTTAGTCTCTGGAATATGAAATTTTTTTCTTAAATATTCAGCTAGTCAGAATTACAGTCAGCGAAGTAAAACATTCACTCCTTATTCTATACTTTTGGCTATACTTTAGAAAGACTGTTTGTTCAAGTACTCATTTTAATAATAGTCCAGTCTGGTGCTGTAAACTCCACAAATAAATTGCCTAGTGTCAACTGAAAATCAGTGGTTTCCAAAAAATAAAACAAAACCACACTTTTTTCACAGGAGTGGTTATGAGCACTCCTTATCCGAGAGAAGTTTCCACTTAGCTACTACACCATGAAAGGACTGCTTACATTGTAGTCAGGAAAGAATGGTGACTTGGCTGGTCTGATGCTAGGTGGCCAACTCTAAAGCCTGAAATTCCAAACCAGGGGTTCAATTCACTGCAAAGGTAGAAAAGGTTCCTGAGGAGCCTTTCTTATGAAAACAAAAGTATTCCTGCTTGGGGGTTTCAGCACCTGCTTTACTCAAGTTGGGCAAGTGAGATGGCAGATATGAATCCCCTTTTGTGATTCGTGCAGACCGACAGGCACGGACACACCTGGGTAGCAGACCTTGCAAACAAGGAAGTGGTTTTTAAAAAAACCCACACCACTGTTATCATGATCATTTTACATCTGTATTTACTTGCTGTTATCTCCTTTAGATGTACTTTTATGTAAACTTTGGTAAACTTTTAGATGTAAACTCCTCCTGACTCCATCTTGTCATATGGGGCATTAGCATACAGAGCCTACTGTGGCATGTGCCACACTCAAAGTGGTGTGTGAAAATCATACAATCATTAAGGTTGGAAAAGACCTCTAAGATCATC